>NW_021703784.1:87102174-87443098 GCF_005190385.1 Monodon monoceros | reverse complement strand
TAGACCCAGACCCTTCAGGCACAGATATCCAGAAACCTAGACCCAGATCCTTCAGGCCCAGATATCTAGAAACCTAGACCTAGACCCTTCAGGCATAGATATCCAGAAACCTAGATCCATATCCGTCAGGCACAGAAACTATGAGATAATAACTATTTGCTATTTTAAGCCACTAAATATGGAAGAAATTTATTACACAGAAATAGATAATACAGACTTTGGTTCCAGGAGAGGTGTGCCATTATAACAAATACCTAAAAATGTAGGAATAATTTTGAAACCAGGAAGTAGAAGGAGGCTGGAAGGATTTTGATTAACTTGTTAGACAAATCTAAAATTGCATTAAGCAGATTTTTGGCAGAAATCTGGACTTTAAGTATGCTAAATGTGAAGGCTCAAAAGCAAGTGAGGAGTAGGTGACAGTTTTATAAAGGCAGAAATTTAGCAACATTCTTGCCTGTAGTTATGCAGAAAGTAGAGCATATGCCGAATGAAGGGGCTGGTCTAGCTAAGGAGATTTCTAAGCAAAATGTTAAAGGTGCCCCCTTAATTCTTCTAGGTACTATAGTAAAATGCAAGAGGTGACAGATAAATGGAAAGGAGGATTGTTAAACTAAAAGGAGCCAAAATTCAATAGTTTTATAAACCCTCAACCCTTCCAGATAACCAGAAGTACTAAAATTAAGGAATAGCTTTTAAGCAAACATAGAATCTAGTCCACTGCCAGGAAAACTTGGTCAAAAGATGAAGCCAAAGGCATGACTGTAAAATGTTTTAAGACCTCAGAAAGATCAAAGGTGGTGTATCAAATATTCAGTCACACAAAAGACCCTTAAAAAGATTAAAAATGTGTGCCTCCAGGATCCTCTTATCAAACAAATGAGAATCAGGAAGCTTGAGGATATTGTTCCTAGGCTCTCCCAGCAGGATCCCAAAAGAGAGGAGTGCCTCTCTTTCAGAGAGTTAGGGGTGTGGCTTTTGTCTAATGCAGAAGCATCACCTGCTTTGACTAAGGGGCATAGAGGCGATACCAACTGAGAAGCATTTGGACCCCTGAGTACTACTGGCAGAATTGAGGCCAAGAGAATTGCTCAGCTGCAAACATGTTTCTTTTCATGTAAAAGGAAAGTTGACTCAAAGGTCAAAACCAAGACCATCGAGGGCAAAGCTGAGTGCCATGAAGTATTATTCTCAGGCATATAATCAAAGAAGTTCCTATGATCACCAAACTGGATTTCAGAATTGCTGTGGATCAACGACGCCACTTTTCCTTAAATTAACCATGTCTTTCAATTTTTTTTAAATTCTGATGCTTTGACATCTGGGGCCTTGCGCTCATCCTGGGGGACTGCCAATTACTGCCCCTGGGTTAGTCAATTACTAGAGACAATGAACATTTTGTTTTTAATTGGAGTATAATTGCTTTACAATGTTGTGTTAGTTTCTTCTGTACAAGGAAGTGAATCAGCTATATGTATAGACATATATTCCCTCTCTCGGGCCTCCCTCCCATCCCCCACATCCCACTCATCTAGGTCATCACAGAGCACCCAGCTGAGCTCCCGGTGCTATACTGCAGGTTCCCACTAGCTATTTATTTTACACATGGTAGTGTATTTATGTCAAACATAATCTCCCAGCTCATCCCACCCTCCCTTTCCCTCCACGTGTCTACACGTCCATTCTCTATGTCTACGTCTCTATTCCTGCCCTGGAACTAGGTTCATCTGTATCATTTTTCTAGATTCCACATACATGCATTAATATATGATATTTGTTTTTCTCTTTCTGGCTTACTTCACTCTGTATATATACAATGGAATATTAGCCAGCCCTAAAAAGGAACAAAACTGGGTCATTTGTAGAGATGTGGATGAATAACATTCTTAAATGTACCATTCAAATGCAAACCAACCAATCCAGAGCTCACTTTTATACTCTGGGCAACTAACCCCTGCCCTAATTACTCCAGGCCAGTCACCATACAACTAATGACAGCCCATACAACTCAGAGCCCACTGAAATTATTCAAACTAGCCACTAAGTCTACTTGCCCTACCCTACCCCCTCCTTCCCACAGAAACCACAATAAAAGCTTTAGCTCACTAGTTCCCTTGTTCCCTCTGCCTTTTGACTGGCTCCAGTGCTTTCTGGTATCATGTGCTGTGCCCCCTGTTTCTAGGTAACTGTGTGTATTAACTTATTTCTTTATGACAGTCATTTCCATTTTTGTGTGTCTTACCATACCTGATTAAATCAAACCTTAGGCAACCTCAAAACAGTTCCATTTAACTCCTCTTGTACAGGATTATCTATAATAGTTGTCCTATGCCATTTGACCCAAGATTGGGTATTTATGGAGTTGATAATTGTCTGTTTATTATCTCTGATATACATTTAAAATGAGATTTCACATGAGGAGCTGTACTTAAGGAACAATCATCAAGCAACCTCCTCCACATCTAAACCTGATTTAGAAGATGGAATTCCAACATGCATTTGACCTATTGACTTGTTTCTGATGAACAGAATATGGGAGATGTAAAAGGATGCTACTTCTGAGGTTAGGCTATAAAAAGACTGGCCACTATCTCACTCTCTCTTGGATCACTGACTGCAGGAAACTGGCTGCCATGCTGTGAGACAGCCCTGTGGAAACGTGAAGTTAATGAGTTTGGAAGCTGATCTTCTGATGTTTGCCAACAAACATGTGAAGGAGCTTGGAAGCATATTTTTTATCCCCAGTTGAGTCCTGAGATGACTAATATCCCAGCCAACAAATTGCCCATAATTTCAATAGAGACTTAAGCACTGTACACCTGGTAAGGGACACCTGGATTCCGAACCCACAAAAACTGTGGGATAATAAACGTTTGTTTTAAGCCAATAAATTTTGGGGATTTTTTTTTTTTCTTTTTTTAACGGAGCGATAGATAACATTAACTCCCTTTCCTGGCTGCATGCTGAAGTACAGACATGCAGTCTGGAAAAAATGTGCCAAGGTAGATGAGGGAGTGCTTAGAAAATCCTTACTGAGGAATAAATAATTGACTTATAGCTAACTGAATTGGTAGTTTTGCTCTGAAAATTCTCTTTTGGATTAAAAATAATGTATCCCTCAATTAAGTTTTCTGTGGTTGGAAATTTTATTATTTCATAAATTTTAAGTATAGATCTAAAAAACTAAAAAACCCTAAAATAATGTTAGTTAGAAAACTAAAGTAGAGATTTGAGTCTATTTTGATTCATAATGAAACATAACTTTTATTTTGTTTCTTTGTATACCTTTGTAAGATTTTTTGTTTTTGTATGCTATGGAAGTTTCATAAGAAAAAGGGACCACCATGTCTTGTTCTTCCATTCGTTTTCACTTTGTAGTACATTATCGTGCACATACAAAGTGATAAATAAATGTCTTTGAATTAATTTCTATACCTGCTATTATCATTGTGTGATTAGTGAGTTAATTAACAAAGGAAAATGCAGAAAGAGAGCTGGTAAAATTGTAACATTGAGAACTTTTTCTCAATAACTTGGCAGGAATTAGTAGAGGTAGCTCATGATTTCAGATTGAAATCCCACTGTGTACTCCCCCTATGGGCAAAATGGGCAAAACAAATAAATTCAACATCTTTTGACTTTATGAATATTTTGCTGGTTTATGAATCCGATAAAATTTGTTTCCTTAAGTGTTTAAACTCTTGTGCACAGAAACATACATACATCACTTAAAACTCTTAAATTATATTAAATTTAGGATATCTACTATGCAAATACAAGAAAATAAACATATACTTTGTTATACTAGGAAAAGTGAGTAGACTGACTTAATGTTTTGTGGGTTTTTTCATGTAAATCGTGTGCCCGAGAAATATTTTATTACCCCCTGCTTTCTCCCATATTGAGGGTGAAGGACTATTTATACGTAATGGATCCTCTACCAAAGGTAGAAATCTTGGCTCAAAATCTTCTACTCATTATGAAAGTTACCTCCTAAATGTTTTCTTCCCTGTGAAACATATCCTGACCATGTTTTCTAACACGGAATTCTCTCTTCTTTGCTCAAATATCATGTGTATGTGACTTCCTTACATCTCTTTCTGTTGGAATTTATTTTCTTTTATTTTTGGTCTGTCTCCTCTACTAGACTATAAGAACCCGAGGGCAAGAATTACGTTCAACAAAAGCATCTAGACTCCTGCCTAAATATATTGACCAGAACTCTTTGTGAAATATTCACTGAATTTGCCCTTTGAGAAAAACAGTAAACCTCAGGGGGCTTTTATAAAATTAGGAGTTTCTTCCAAATGGCTCAGAGAGCTCTGCTTTTTGCTATAACCTTACAATTAACTTATTATATTATTCTTGAGATACAATGAATTCATAACAAAAATTATGAACTATATTCTAAAAGAATGTATTAAGCAGGAAATTATACTGTAGTAAAGAGCTAGACTCCATTTTTTGATATTTGACTGCTGACAGTTTTTATCCTCACCACTCTTTCTTACCCCTTTTGTCCCACATCTAGGCAAGCTGACAAGAAAGCCTGGATGCTCCCCCCTTTGACACTGGCAAGAGATTCAAACTTCAAGTCCCAGCTTATGTGAAAAACTTCATGAGCTCCACCCACTAAGCACCATTAAAGCTCCAAGTCAGTCTCCCTTCCCTGTTCTCTCAAGTCAGTTTTGCCCATCTTTGGAAACCTGCCTTGCTCTCCCCAGAAGCCCTCCATTATGTAAGTTATAAACTTTCCTGTATCTTCTTGGTTATATGTGTGGTGTCATCAGCCTTGGAATTGAGACTAAATCTCACGTGGGTAAATCAAAAGAGAATCAAATTAGTACTTATTTTTCTGAGTGTGATTAGGTTAACAATACTTTTAGTTTGATACTTAAAATTTGTGAAAGCAGTAAGAAAATTTCAAACCACAGAAAAACTTAGTGGAATCCCAATTTATAACTGTAATTTGATCCCCAGGATTAATTAGGACCATGAAGGTTGTCAATTGGTACATTTTAGCCATATTAATGCTGTGGTATTACCCATTAAGACCTCCTTAGACAATATTATTGAAATTACTGACCCCCATTCAATCATAAACCAACAAATACTGACAAAGGAGCTCACAGAAAGAGGATAAACCACTGCCTACACATAATGCAAGACCCCACCACCTCAGTTAAATTTCTGGAAATTATTTGGTAAACTGAGAGCTGTACCCCAACACTGCCAAGAAACAGCATTGACTCTCTATTGACTCTTTCAGCATCCACAACTTCTTTTAAACTCTTTCTGTCTTGAGAGGCAACATATTTCTCATTTATGAATTTGACTTTAGCCTATTTGCACTGTTACTTGCAAAGTGGCCCATTTTGAATGGGTCTCCTTCCAACAAGTCTCTAGAATCTGTCCAAGTTGCAATACAACAAGCATTCCATTAATGGTCCCAGAGACTGCTATCTGTAGGTGCTTTAGCAACATCCTCTCATGATTCCTGGAATCTCTAGACAATCCATGAGGGCCATAAGTTGCCCACTGACTTCTGATACAAGAAACTGCCCTCCTCAGCCCTGTGCTATATACACCATTGATGCAGCAATTGCTAACCACATAAGTAGGTTCTCCTGTATCTCATAGGCCCTGAACCTGTGACACTCTGTACCCCGCTGCCTGTTATTCCTTTGATCATGAAGGCAGCACCCCACAGATTCAGTAAGACTACCAAGATTTACTTGCTATAAGATGGAGTGAAAGATAAACCCTCTGGTATATCCCACTTGCAAAAGGGAGAGGCTTCTCGTATCCTTAATCCCTTGCCAGATACCTTGGTCCTGGAGTGGCTCAGCCTTCTTCCAAATCCACTGGTTACTTGGGAGCCCCTTAGGATGAAGTGAGTCAATGGCAGTTGAGTTCATCTACTTTATAGAAGGCTTTGTCAACATCACATAGAATGGAGTTCAATGAGAGTTGCCCTTTTTAATTACTTAACAATTAGTCTCAATATCTGAAACAAATTTTGGGTGGGGATCCATCCCATTTTTTCAGCATGATTACAACATATACATTTGTGTTTAAATCCTCTATTTTATTCACCTATTATTAAAAAATTCATATATTTTGGTCAAAAAAAATTGTCTATAACTAGTATCTCTTTATGACACTATGTTTTTACATTTATGATTAATCACTTTTGACTTTGATTTTCCTTAGAAAACATTGTACATCACTTATGGTATGTTGAGTGTCGATTATGTTCTTTAAAATAAGAAATACAATGAGATACCATAACACACCCATTAGAATAGCTAAAATCCAGAAAACTGACAACACCAAATTCTGACAAGATGTGGAGCTGGTGAAAAAGCAAACTGGTACAGCCAACTTGGAAAACAGAATGGCAGTTTCTTACAAATATATCTTAGTATATGATCCTGCAATTGTGCTCCTTGGTATTTACCCAAAGTAGTTAAAAATTTATGTCCACACAAAAATCTGCACATGGATGCTCATAGCAGCTTTACTAACTATTGCCCAAACTTGGAAGTAACCAAGATGTCCTTCAGTAAGTGAATGGATAAATAGACTGTGGTACATCCAGACAACAAAATATTATTCAAGACTAAAAAGAAATGAACTGTCAAGCCATGAAAAGATAGTGAGGGACCTTAAATGCACATTACTAAGTGAAAAAAGATAATCATAAAAGGCATTATTTCTGACAGTCACATTTCTTTTCTTAGCATAATACACTGAAGAAATTTAAAATTTATTTTAAAAGTAAATATTATTTTTTGTATACACTGAAATAATTTCAAACCTACAAAAAAGTTGCAAGGTAATTATCTGCCATGAACTATTTGAATATAGGTAGCCAACATGATGCCATATTATCAAGAATATCTCTTATATAACTACAATGTACCATCAATATAATGAAACTAAAACTATCAGATAATTCACAGAATTATTTCAAGTTTACCCATTATCTCAATAATCTCCATTATAGCAAAATAATCTATTCCAAAATGTGTCACATTTAGTTGTCATATCCTTTTGCTCTATTTCAGTTTGGAACACCTTAAATCTTCCTTTGATTTTTCAGGACTGATATTGTTTTAAGAATTGTAGAACAATTATTTTGTAGAACATCCCTAAACTAGTTTTTCTAATGTTTCTGCATGATGATATTCGAGATAGCAACACTGTATTTTGCCATGTGGCATATAATTTTGATTTATCCCAAGTTCCATTTGGTTTTTCCCATGTTAACTTTGATTATTTAAATAAAAAACCCTTTCAGTGTTTCTCCTTTAAAAAATTACATTTTTTACTATTATAATTAACAGTAATTATACTGTTTTGTGGGGAGGTGTTTTATGACTATATAAATATCCAATATCTTATCAAATTTCTACCCGCTTATTTTAGCATTCATTGATATTACCTGGCTGAATTAGTTATTACTTTCACAATTGTCAAAATCTGATCATAACTCAATCATTTTTTCACTTTTATTAAGTGGCATTTTACTCTAAGAAAAAAATTTCTCTCTCCATGTCTTTTCATTTATTCATTTATATATTTCTATCATCATGAACATGTGGATTCCTATTTTATTCAATGGTTTATAATCAGTTATTATTATTATTTAATAGTATCTAAGATTGTCTCCAGTTTGGCCAGTGAATGTCTTCAAGTTGGTCAGGTGTCTTTTTCACCTGTACCCATCATTCCTTCAGCATTCCCTTACTCTTAGGCATGACATGGTATTCATGGATCATCTTGTATATTTTGTACCCCAGCCCTGGAATTTACCATATCTTCAAATAGTTTCTTTAATTTCGGTGGAACATCAAATTTAGAAACTGATTTCTGGGTGATATGTTCGTTCACAGCTACTGAGGTGTTGTTACCCTAAAGCTCTCACAGTAAACATGCACTCACACACATGCATCTGAATTTTAATATCGATCTATATATACTACAAACTTTGAACACTGATGCTTTCTATTTCAATCTTCCATACAGGATTCATTGTAATTTTCTCCCTTTGCATATTTGCAAATTCCTTCCATGACGGCCAGAATATTGGCCTCTATTTTCCTTAGTATATTTACTTATGTGATTATCCCCCTATATGTAAACAATCTACCATCACGGTGACCTTCTGACCATCTATCATTTCCTTCACCAGAGGTGAGCCCTCTGTACCTACTCAAGCTCCCACATTCCACATCCACCATGACACATTATGCTGGATTGCTACTACTACTGTTACTCACTCAAATATGTATGCCCCCAACTCTGACTGAACTGCAATTCTCAGCCAGGGAGCTATTACAATGCCCCAGGCATAGTACCCATCTCACCCCACTTCAGCCCATGACACATGACGCCAGGCCACCACCACCATTGTGCCACAATTTCATGGATGCCTTAACCCTACTGGCTTCCCTGAGACCCATCCTCTTTAACCTCTTTTGGCTTCAGAATACCATGCAACGCCACTGCTCTCCCCACTTCCCTACACCCTCCTCACTCTGTTTGCTCTCTGACTCCCTGTACTAGGCTGTTGCTGCATCCAATGGCCCCTACCCTACAATGGCATACACCTCAGTCCATTTGATTTTGTTTGAGTCATTTGAGTCCACATCAGAGTTTGGGTCAAGCTGAAAATGTTCTCTCTAGCCCTCAATTTCCTTATTTGTATAAACTAGATACTCTTGAAATTTTATCTCTGGTTAATTCCTGAATCTAGTTTCAGAACATTCAGAACCTCATCATTAAGGGAAAAAAAAGTACAATATTTTTTAAGAGAAAAGTAAATAAAAACTAAAGGAAAGAGACGTCTTCTACTTATTTTGAAATTACTTTTAAAGATGTCATAACTTCTCAGCTTCTGTGTAGTCCCCAGGCATTGTTAATGCTCACAAATGCTAATTAACACTGAACTGCTTACTACAATGTTTTTCTAGCAGGCAGCCTCAGAATGTCCCATTATCGTGATTAAATATTTCTTGAACTTGAGGTGTGTCCTCAACACTGTAAAGAAGATACAGGGAAAGTTTATACTTCAAAGAGATTCTTGACCTCAGAAGTACATCAAGGCAAGATTATGTATCCAGGATTTTTTTTCTCAAATTCGATCACAATCTATCTTGTATTTATTTATTTATGAATATTCTTATAAAATAAATAAATAAGAAATTAAAAAAGCATCTGTTGGAAAAGCCTTTCTTGAGAGAAATTTGACAATGGCCACCAATTATATAAAATCTGCCATTATCCTTTGATCTCCTTTATAGGAATCTACTTTATTATTATTTCAGAGTTAATCACTGTATGTATCATCCACAACAAGGATATTCCTTGTGGGCGCTTTCTCATACTTTGTAGAATATTCAGCAGCATCTCTGGCTTCTACCTGCTAGATTCTAATATAATCATCCACCAGTCCCCTCACAGTGTACAAACAATAATGTCTCCAGACATTGTCAGATGTTCCCTAGCAAGGCAAATTCCCCAACCCACATTGAAAACCACAGCTTTATATATAGATTGGTTTGAGACATTATTGTACATTATACATTATTGTCATGAAGGACACTTCTTTTATAGAAACCTGTGAATAACAGGAATCGCAGATACAAATAACTCTATGGGACAGGAAGATAAAGAAAGTCAGTGGAAATAACCAGTGGAGACTGTGGTAAACCAGGGAACTCACAAAACGTGCCCCAACTAGAAGGGGCTGCTGTCCCTACACTGTTATTATCAAGCATTGCAAGAATTGAATTCTGATCCAATGTTGCTAATTTCTTTCTTCAAGAAAATACACATATCTAGGGGACTTCCCTGGTGGCTCAATGGTTAAGAATCTGCCTGCCAATGCAGGGGACAGGGCTTCGAGCCCTGGTCCAGGAAGATCCCACATTTTTGTTGCTGTCAAATTTGTAATAATTACAAGTCAAGTCTTCTTTCCTTAGTCTGGAAAGAAAACAATCAACAATATTTTTGTAAATTTGGATTCGGAGGTCAAGGGACCATTGACGTTTATTGTAGAAGAATAAAAATGAAGAGGGTTTTCTGAGGAGATCAAGCAGAGGCTTGAAGAAAGGAGAAGAAAAGATTTCCCAACGTGAAGAAAACAGTTGGAGATTTGAAGCAACAGAATTTATGGAGAAGAGAGAGCAGGTGTATTGGCAAGACTGGTTAGCTGATTGCCCTTCAACGATGGATGAGACTCTGAGAAGAAGACCTAGTCTCAATAAGACAGGACCGGAAGCAGCCATATAGACAATCACCTTGTTCACTGATTGCAGAGAACTAGCAACGAAGAGCTGGATGTAAACTGATCCTTGCCATGGGCTAATGGCTGTCTCAGTGGTAAGTTGAATGGACAAATTACAACTTGCCAGGACCACCCCCAATCTCATCTTATGAAAGATCCCCAAACTGTGGTGTGATCCAGGAGAAAGGTTAAGTTTTCCATCGTGTGCTCAGTTGTGGAGCTAGATGTTGCTTTCCAATACCTAAAGAAATAGAATATTTCTTGCCCACGTCTATATATTGATGCTTATTCACCTGCTGTCTGGCTTTTCTATATGTCACACTTTTCTATATGTTTTACATTTTCTAGTATGTGCGTATAACATTTTTGAGATTCTAAAAAATACTTCTATGAGAAAAATCTAAATGTGTACAAATTACATGAGATGCCCTGATTTCTCTGTTTTTAATTTAAAACAAAGAACAAGTTATTAGCAATGGGAATTTTAGAATACTAACATGTGGGCAAAATCGATGACACAGAAGCCAATGTCTGTTTTCTCATTGATCTATGACAGTTTGTAGATCTCGTAGAAAATAAAAGAGTGGCTAATAAATCCTGCCTTGAGATAGAGAAGGTTTAAAATAATGAAAGAATCTATTTCTCATTTTATAACATACAGGCTGTCTCACTTAACTGTATTCTGCTCTATAGTTTTGACATGGGCATTACTTTTCCCTCGGCATTAATGTCAGTGGATTATTCTATAAGAAATTCCCTTTGAGAGGCTATCAAGCGCTACAGTTTTGAGAGGCTAACATTTGGCAAATAGGAGAAATCAGAGCCACTTCAAATGAAAATGAAAAACAAGAAAGAAATGCACAATGCCTTATTTTTACAGAGAATCAGTGCTTTGACAGCAAACATTTCAGAGTTTATGATTTACATCTGATCTTTAGAAAGCATTCAGCTTCCTCTTTTTTCTTTCCCAGTGAGGGCATCTGAGATCTGCCCTGTTTTGCCTAAAAGTAAGACAGAAAAAAAATCCCTGACCACTTTCCAATATTTCTGCATGCACATTGCTCTAAATAAACTTGAAATAGTTCTCTATTCCTGAATTGCTCCACCCCAGCTCTAATCAGAGATTAATTAAAATAGGCTCCATTGTGAACTAAATTAAATGCAGCACAGTGTATATCCCTTGGGACTAAAAACAAAATATTGTACTCCTTGCTACAAATATACACAGAGACATATGTTTATTTATGTATAGACATGTATACATAATTGTGTGTGTATAGTATTTTTGTGAGTCAAATACCCAATGATGAGTGTTTCTTGTTCTCATTTCTGGCTTACTCATAATTTCTCATATCATTCTTCCCTACTTACACACATAGAAAGAAATATTTATATTTATTATACCTACTCGATAGGGAAAAAAACCCAAAAGATTCATATTTGTCTACATTATCTTCATTCAGTCTACACACTTGTATTAAGGGCCAACTTTATGTCAACCCCCATTGCTCTTAAAGCATTAACATAAGGAACTCTCATCAGCTAATAACATTACAGAGCAAATTAGATTTATTCATTTAACAAACATGTATTGTTAAATTGCTATCCTGGATCCTGGAACATATCCAACTGATATTCTCTTTGCCTTGGCAACATGCACAATCATGTGTGGGAGGGACTCAGTTGTATAAACCAGTAATTATAATAAAAAATTATGTGGTATGCATTTGTACAAAGAGCCACAGAGAGTAAACTCTGCAAAGGAAAGTCAAAGGGGGAATTACACTGGATCCTTCTTTTCCTCCCTGTTAGCATATGTTATGGAATTCACTAAAGGGAAAAAGATTTCCCCTCTAGAATGAAATGGGTCTTACCCAGGTTGAAGTGGCTAAGTGAATAAGAAATGAGCCTGGTCCCCAAGTCTCCTCAAAACTGATTAAATTACACTAAATCTCACAATGATACGCATGATCTACTTTTCCTCAAGTGGAATAGGGGGCATAGAAAAATACATTTTTATGGTGTGTTCCACGAGATATTACTCCTTTTATTGTGTAAGATTAGTCCTATCATAGCTGGCATTTTTTCTGTATCACCCAATTTATAGTTCCTCAGTATAGTTCTACTTGCTCATGCTCCATATGGAGCCATGGAATATTAAATGCTGGAAGTAACTGTGCTTCTGGTTGTAAACTGTCCTTTACACTCCTTTCCAGCTGAGTCAATGACACTGAGAGAGTGACAGTATTCATGGATTCATGAGGTTAACTTAATAGTCAATGATTAATCATTCTGTGACCTTAATTTTGTTGGGTTCTGGGAAAAAAACACAGTTTATAATTGCCTATAATGACTTCTTGTCTTAAGCCAATGGTTTTCCAACTTATTTTAAGGAATGAGAATTTGTAGTAGGCATCTCATGGTGATGAGTGGAAGATTACCTGAAATGCTCTATCACCAGTTTACCTGGTATGCTTCATCTTGACATTTAGATTTCAGCTTAAATATTACTTTCCCACCCAGATCTTCCCTAACTATCTCAACAAAAGTGGTCCCCCTAAATGCTAATTATTCTTTATCCTGTTGTTTTCTAATAACATTTATCATCTGAACTTTTGGCAGTGCTGTATAAATACCAGGTAAGTATTAAGAATATGGAATAAAGTATGATGTGATTTAATATTAGTGAAATTAATATTTTGTTAAATTAATATTGAACAGAACCTGCCTTAATCCAGACAGGCTTGTCTCAATTCTATTATAGTGGTGCACATTTATTTATTATAGGTATTGAGAGTACATATCAGTTTTCATCTCAAAAGTAAATAATGCTGTTAAAATAAATTGGAAAACTAATACCTTGGCCTATAGCATCAGATACTCTGAAGTATTGTAATATTAGCTGTATTAGCTTTTTTTTTTTTTTTTAACTGTGATTTTTATAGCTATTATTTTTTTTGTGCTGGCACAAACTTTGGCCTTTTTTTAAAAATCTGTATTTGGGCTCACAGTTCTGTAGGTCAAAAGTATAATGGGCTCCACTGGGTTCAATGTTTAGCATCTCAGGTTCAGATCAAGGTGTTGGCCAGGCTGAATTCTCATATAGATGCTCTAGAGGAAAATCTGCTCCCAACCTCATTCTTGCTGTTAAGCAAATTCAGTTCTTTGCAGTTATAGGACTGAGCCCTCCATTTAATTAATGGCTGTTGGCCAGGGGTTGCTCTCAGCTCCTAGAGGGCACCCACGTTCCTTCTCAAGTGACCTCTACATCTCCAGCCAGCAATGGTATATTGAATCCTTCTCATGCATTGAAACTCTGACTTCCTTTACTGCTTCTACCTGCCAGAGAAAACTTCCTGCTCTTTAAAGGGCTTGTGATTAAGTTAGGCCCACCTTGATAATCTTCTTTTAAGTCAACTGCTTCACATAACATAATCTAATCATGGAAATAAAATCCCTCATATTTACCCTCCTAGAGATTTGTGTGGCATGGACACCACAAGGCAGGGAAACTTGGGAGCTATTTTATAATTCTATCTCTCATGTAAGCTAATACAGGCCGTGGAGTTACAAAGCAGTGGTATCAATACAAATATTTTGGAAATAATCTGAAATTTCAAAAATATTTTAATTTATCTTCAGAGAAAATACCAAGATTTTATTGGACTTTGCTGTACTTATTTTATAAGTGTGTGTGTGTGTTGGTTTGCTTTGCTTTTGTTTTCATTTGTTTTGCCTTTGATTTGGTTATTTTTAAAATTTCATAGAGAGGAACCAAGAAATATTGTAATTTCTGAAATTAAAATTGGAGGGCCAGGGCTTCCCTGGTGGCGCAGTGGTTGAGAGTCCGCCTGCCGATGCAGGGGACACGGGTTCGCGCCCCGGTCCGGGGAGATCCCACATGCAGCAGAGCGGCTGGGCCCGTGAGCCATGGCCCCTGAGCCTGTGCTCCGCAACGGGAGAGGCCACAACAGTGAGAGGCCCTCGTACCACAAAAAAAAAAAAAAAAAAAAAAAATTGGAGGGCCAGTAGGTAAGCTATTTATTCATAACCTTACAAAATATATTATGTAGAATTTTCTTTCTTTTTTTCACTTATGCACAAAAGTACATAATGTTGTTGATATGCCCTGCTCTAGAAGACACACTTTATAAGGTAAAAATATTAAATATACTATAAAATTGATAAGGTTTATAGACGTTGAAAAGCATTCAAAATACTTCCAACTGCCTTTAGAAGAATGATTTCAATTTCTTCTAATGTTCTCTACTGCAAGGAATTTAGAGGCATTTATCAAATGTATTGAGCAATAACAATTCACCAGCTATGACTTTAAAGTAGACCAATTTGATTATTTTCACTCTAAGTTAAAAGCAGACACTGATAGGAAATGTGCTTAAATTAAAATACCTATAAATACCCCTTATAGGTTATGTAACGTGATTTAATTTTACTTATTTTCTAATAATAACCTTAAACCAGTAACCAAAGGCTTGGATGGAAACACCCATAAATTATCATTTGTGTATAGAACAAGACTAAACATGATAGCCTAAAATTTATGTTTATTCATAAACAGAGTCACAAAATAGATGCAGGAGGTTGCACCTGTTTAAGGCACATACTCTCTCAGATTGCAATTAACTGTTTCATCATCTCCTCTAGATGAGATTTCTGCAGTGGGATAGAGTTAATTAAGTACATTCTATGAAAATAATTAGTGTTTTTGGAATATGTAGATGAAACTGCTGCAGTAGGTGTACATGAAGATATTATATGGGGATTACTGCATAGTCCTTCAGATTTCAGACATTATCAAGAGTAACAAGCATAAAACATTTACAGGCATGCATGCAACCATGTCCCTTTGTAGGCACAATATTATCAAATTATCCAAGTTGATTAAAGCTTCAGTTGCAAAGCAGGAGTGCAATATTCAAGTGACTTTGTGTTTCTACAAGTAAAATTGAAAATAAAATAGTTTTTTCCTAGGTTACCCGAAATGTCAAGTAAAAGTGGTTTGCAAATTAAATTAACTAGAAAATTGCCTCATCTTCCCGTAGATACAATCTTATTGTTTTCCCTGAATTATTATGAAATTAAAAAATGGTCTTATTATTATCTCTTACTTTATCATCCTGCAACTGGTAGGAAACTGGATTACTTTTTAAAAGATAAAATGGTTGTAATCGGTCAAAGAGAAATTTCTGAATGGAACCCAAATGCAAAATTTCTGGTAAATATATAATAGTCTCTTGAAGCTAACAGTCAACTCACTTACTTCTGATGTACTTTAATAATTTATGTTAATATTGTTGTAACTTACAGAAAACATGATTATTAACTTCAGCAAATCATAGAAAACCAAATTTAAAGATATCATAGACCCATTTAGTGGAGGCTGTTCTAACATAGAATCTCTTCTTTAGCAGGCACTATTCTTTCCATGGCTGGACAGCTGCATTTGCAATATCGGTACTGTTTGCAAATTTAACTGAACAGTGAATAGGCCAGGTCTCTCTTCTACATGATAGAGTTTCAAATATTTGAAGATGCCTAACACATATTTATGTATCCAAGCTAAACATATATCACAGTATCATATTATGTATTTCTTATGTAACATCTTTGCTAGATTTTTCATATTAATTGCTTAACTCTAACTCCACACTAACTTGCAACTCTTATTCTTAGAATATGGAACCAGCATTACTAAAACTTATCCTTCTGAGCATTAGAGTTTGGAATCTAAATGGACACTATCTTTGATACCAGCAAGTTACATGAATTTTCAAGGTCAGCCTGAAGGTATTTATTTGGCCAACATATCAGAAATGGTACTTTGTTTTAGCTCAACTTCCTGACCCTTTATGAATCCATTTTATCCTACTAAGAGCTTCATGTCAGAATATAAACTATTTTCCTAACTTCATAATTGACATTCAACAAGGCATCTAATCAAAGCATCCCTTTCTCATTAGTTCAGTTCTGACAGTGTTATCATCAAGTGGCAAGTGTTCCAGAAAATTGTGTTGATAGCCTATCAGATACGTCAAGAACTTGATCTTCCTTTCCATTAAGTCAGATTAGGGACAGGAACAAATTTCCATTATGAAAATGTGACTGAAAAAAAGTGACATTTCTCCAACAAAATCCTCTAATAGAAAATGGGTTAAGCTCACACTCTCCTTCCTATATATTTTACACGAGGCAAGGATTTTAAAATATTAATTGAATCATTTAGTATTGATGACATAATGTAAAAAATGAAGAAAAATTGTCTTTAAAATCAATTAGCTATTTGATTACAGTCAGGCTTTGAAATATTGCAAAGAAAAACAAATTAAATCTTGGAATTTATCCATAACTGAGTGGCATGATTATTTTGGTAGTTACGGCTATTGGAGGATGGGTTTTACTTACTTTTCCATTTATTACTTCATATATTACATATTTACATATTATGTGAAATAATAATGCTGAAATAATACATATTTACATATTATGTATAGTTATGTCTCTTGACCCTGGAGAAGTGGCCCTCTGTAGGAGATGTAATATGCATCCCAGTAGTGCACTCCCCTCTCGTCATCCAAGAGCCAGGGGCCAGCTGGTCCCAGGGTAGTGTCTGGCCTGCATTTGTGGATACCATCTGCAGCCTGCGGGACTGTAGTTTTCTTGCTTCTGCTGTCTGCCCCCTCAAGGGTGAGGCTAGTCTAGAGGCTTGTGCAAGCTTCTTGGTGGGAGGGGCCAGTGCTTGTCCTCTGGCGGGCAGGGCCATGTCAAAGGGTGGGTCTAGAGGCAGCTGTGGGCTCAGGAATTCTTTAGGCAACCTGTCTGCTGATGCTTGGAGATGTGTTCCCACCCAGTTTGTTGTCTGGCCTGAGCCATCCTGGCACTAGAGCCTACAAGCTGTTGGGTGGAGCCAGGTCTTGGTGCTAATGAGCAAAGCAAGGTGTCAGCCTGCAGGAGAGTTCATGCAGATGAATACTCCCAGATATGTCTGCCACTCCCACCTCCCCAGGAAACCCTCCAAGACCAGCAGGTAGGTTTGGTCCAGTTTTCTATCAAATTACTGCTTTTGCTTTTTGCCTTTGGTTTCAGTGCACATGAGATTTTGTGTGTGCCCTTTAAGAGTGAAGTCTCTACTTCCCCCAATCCTGTGAAGTTCCTGCAATCAAGCCCCGCTGGACTTCAAAGCTAAATGCTCTGGGTGTTCCTCCTCCTGGTGCCAGATCCCCAGGCTGGGGGTCCTGACATGGGGCTCAGAACTCTCACTCCTGTGGGAGAAGCTCTGTAACACAATTATTCACCAGGTTGTGGGCTGCCAACCCGGAGGGTATGGGATTTGATTATACCAAAAGTCCACCCTTCCCACAGGTCTCCTTTATGTGATTCCTCCTTTATGTCTTTAGTTGTAGAAGACCTTTTCTGGTAGGTTTCAGACTTTTTCAATGTTAGTTTTTCTGCAGATTGTGACTTGGGTGTGCTCATGAGAGGAGGTGAGCTTAGGGTCCTTCTACTCCGCCATCTTGGCCACTCTTCAAAAAGATTCATAAAGTGTCAATCTACCTAAATAAAAGGGTCTCCCCACTACCACCACCATGAAGCAGGTAGTTATTTTCTGAAAATATACTCACTTTCATGCCTTATCCATTTCCTATATATAGTTCTCCACTTACATTATATTAGTGAAATTTCACAAGAATAACTTTAAATTTATTCAGTAAATACATCACCATTATTAATTTATAGATTTATTGGAGTGTTACTTATGTGCCAGGCATTGCACATAAAAATTCATTTATGTTATTTCATTAAATCTTCATAATAACCTTAAAAAGTAAGTGCTGATATTTTGCTTTGCAAATGGCAAAACTAAAGCTGGAGATGTTAGGCCAATTGTCCAAAGTCAGAGTACATTTGCTGATGTGATGGAGGACATGGAAGTCAGGCTGCAGTGAGGGAAAGAGGAACAAAACATAAGCTGAAAAGGTAGTGAGCGTGAACCATCTTTTGAGGTATTTAGATTTGACAAGATATAGAGACAAATGACATAACCACACTATAGGCAGGGTAAGGAATCATTGTTAATACAAGAAAGGTTATTATCATGATTAGCAGATGAAAAGGCACATGGAAAGGGAGAATTTAAAGGATCATGACAAATGGAAAGAGAAAAAAGGTCAATGATGTTGTTTTGAGACTGGGAGGGGATTGGAATCAATGTACATATGGAGAGTCCAACTTGGTCTGGAAGAGAGAGACTACTTAAAATGAAAAAGAAGGAGGGAAGTCTGACTATTAAATTAGGGCAGGTGTTATCTTTGGAGCAGGGAAGACTGAAAGTTAAGGGATCTTATACCTGACTGAGTATTAAAGCTTGTGCTTTGAGCATATGCTTTATCACCTGCCTGACATTGCTTGTATATTTTGTCGTTGTTGTTGTTGAACACATGTAAGGTGTTACCCCATAAGAGTTGTAGAAAATATGTCCTGACCATTTGCTTCATCCACATTCTTTGCTCACATATTTGTAAATACCAATGATGGTGAACATTAAAACAGGGAAGCATATTTAAAATGGATTTAATAATGTTTCAGATTTAAAAATTAAAATCTTGAGCTATAATTCTCCTTCACATTTTGGTCAAGGAAGTAGAATCTTATCCCACAAAGTTGGCATAATTATTAAATATTTTATTAATTTATTTTCTTCAAAATGTTCTTTTTTAATTGTGCTAAAATCTTTATATGTTAGTTTAATTGAAATTTTTTTTTTTCACTAGAAAAACCCCTCCTGAAAGAAAACCAGAACATGCAAAAACTATTCTATAGGTTTTGAAAAATATCTTTGTTAATAAAAAAGAATTATAGCTAACACTTACTTCATAGTAGGCATTTTTATTAGTACATTACATATGCCAAGTCACTTAGCTTTCACAACCACCCTATGAGGTAAATGCTGATATTTTTCCCATTTTGTAGATGAAGAAACTAGGTAGAGAAAATGCTATCAATGGCCTTGGACTTTACCTTCCCTGACCTTAGATTAACTCTAGATTTGTCTCATTTAATGAATCACTATATTTTTCTTTGCATAAGCCAGTTTGAGTTACATTCTGTAATTCCCAATTTTAAAAATGCGGATGGAACTATTCTTCAGTTGTATAGATCACTAGATAACACTGTCCATTCTCTCATTACTCATGCCTCCGGGGGATAAGCAAATGATCCCCTCTGGTATGCCCTTTTCCTCCCTCATTCCCTTGACTCCCACATAGCAGAATGACTCTTTAGACCTACATCTTGTCTCTCCAACTCCCATCAATACCCAAAATTTCTGGTTAATACCTAACTCTTCACCACCACCACCACCAGTATCTAATCTCTTCTCTGGACTTCCACTGCTTTTACAAAAATATAACTTCTTTTATTTTATCTTGCTGTGAAAACACCTACTCCCACCAAAGATGGAAGAGTGGGCAGATAGGGAGAAAGAGAAAAAAGAACCTTTGGTTGTGACAATTAATGTATTAGCAATGATGGAACTTATATTCTATGAGTTTACATTATGTTTAGCTTATTTTACTAAATGCACGTTCAGACATGAGAAGGCATTTTAGAGTCTTTGTATTATAGCAATGGTGTAATATATGAGTCAATTATCTATGCATCATGTAATCTATTTTCAGAACTTTGTGACTAAATTTTAAAAATTAAGTTTCTTTTAAAGAAATCAAGTCTGACATAAGAAAGGAGAATATTATAAAGAGAGGAATGAGGATAACTGAGGCTAGTTCTGGCTTGATTCAAAACTGATTTGATGGGCAAAGAACTTGAATAGACTGTTCTTCAAAGAATATTTACAAATGGACACCATGTATATAAAAAGGTGCTCAACATCACTAAGCATCATGAAAACACAAGTCAAAACCACAATAAAATATCACCTTGAACCTGTTAGTATGTTATTATAAAAAGAAGACAGATAACAAATACTGACATGGTGAAAGAAAGCGAACCCTATATGCTGTTGATAGGAATGTAGAATGGATGTAGAAAGGTGTAGCCACTATGGAAAACAATACAAAGGTCACTCAAAAAGTTAAAATAAGAACTACCATATGATTCAGCAATCCCACTTCTAGATACATACCCAAAAGAATTGAAATCAGCATCTCAAAGAGATATCTGCACCTCCATGTTCACTGCAGCAATATTCACAATAGCCAAGGTATGGAAACAAAACAGATATTACCAGCAGATGAATGGATAAAGAAACTGTAGTATATACATACAACAAGATATTATTATGCCTTAAACAAAGAAAATCCTGCCATTTGTGTTAACATGGATGGTCTTAGAGGGAATTACATTATACTAAATTAAATAAGCTAGTCACAAAAGGACAAAATACATCATGATTGAACTTATATGAGGAATCAAAAATAGTCAAACTCATAGAAGCAGAGAATAGAATGGTGGTGGCAAGGGGCTGGGGAGAGGGGGAAATGGGCAATTATTGCTCAGTGGATATAACATTTCAGTTATGCAAGATGATTCAATTCTAGAGATTTGCTATTCCACATAATACCTATGGTTAACAATACAGCATGGTACTCTTTAAAATATGTTTAGAGACTTGCACAATGTTGGTGGGAATGCAAATTAGTACAGCCACTATGGAAAACAGTATGGACATTCTTCAACAAAATTAAAAATAGAACCACAATATGATCCAGCAATCCCATTTCTGGGTATATATCCAGAGGAAATTAAATCACTATTCTGAAGAGCTCCTGGGACTTACATATTTACTGCAGAATTATTTACAATAGCCAAGGCATGGAAACAACCTAAGTCCATGAAAGGACAAGTTTATAAAGAAAATGTATATATATGTATGTATGTGTGTGTATATATCTGTGTGTATGTATGTGTACATATATGAATGTTACATATGTATTATATATATTTTATGAATTTTATTCAGTCATAAAAAAGAAGGAAATTCTGCTTTTTGAAACAACATGGATAGACCTTGTGGATATTCTAGTAAGTGAAATAATTCAGACAGAGAAAGACAACTACTATATGTGTATATGTGTGTGTATATATATATATATATATGTATATATATGTGTATATATGTGTATATATATATGTTATATATGTGTGTATATATGTGTATATATATGTTATATATGTTATATCTATAACTACATGAGTATATACGTAAATAAGTATATATATATGTATATATGTGTATATATATATGTTATATATATGTGTATATATGTGTATATATATGTTATATATATGTGTATATATGTTATATATATATATGTTATATCTATAACTACATGAGTATATAAGTAAATAAGTATGTTCTTACTCACACATGCAATCTAAACAACTGAGCTCATAGAAATGGCAGTTGCCAGAGGCTAAGGATGAGGAAAATTAGGAGATATTGGTCAAAGGGTACAAACTTCCAGCTATAAGATGAATAGGTTTTGAGGTTATAAAGTACAGCATAATGGCTATAATTGATAGTACTGTATTACATACTTGAAATTTATTACGACAGTAAATCTTAAATATATATCACTACAAAAAAAGGTAATTATGTAAGGGAATGGAGGTCTCAAATAGCCTTACTGTGGTAATCGTTGTGCAATATATACATGCATCAAGTCATCACATTGTACACTGAAACTTACATGTTATATGTCAACATTTCTATAAAGCTGGAAAAAATAACATATATTTAGAAGATAGATCTCATGTTAATTTTTCTTGCCACCACACACACAGACACACACACACAGAAGTTTTGAAGGTAATGTATATGTTTAGTACCTTGATTGTGGTGATGGTATCATGGGTGTTTATACATGTCCAAACTCATGAAGATGTGTACATTAAACGTGTGCAATGTTTTTTGTATTAATTATACATCAATAGAGCTTAAAAAACTGATGAGTCTCTTTAAAGTTCATTTGATCATGTGAAGTAAGTTTTGTTCTATGTGCTCTCTCAGGTTTTTTTATTTTCACAGTACTTGCTAGAAAATATAGGATCCCTTTTGGCATTTTGGGGTGTTCCTCTGCAACACTGAGCAATTCTAGTGTCATAAGAACTCAGTGTAAGTAGTGGGAACAACTGGGAACCAGAACTTCTGTACTGTAACCACTCATATTACAACACTACGAGAGGCATCCTACAATCCTGTTTGTCATCATGTGCCAGACTTCCAAAAGAGCCAAGTCTTGTCATTCAGGTGCCCTCAGCTGCAATGAATTGTGACAGTTTATGCAATCCATTGTATGGGAGGGAGCATCTGTTTTCCCCATGTTCTACATAATTAGGCTCTCTGCCACTTTTCAGAGGTTTTGAGTTTATTAACAGTATTCAGATCTAGTAAAGTGATATGCTCTGCGTTGTATGATGATTTTGTTCACCAAATAGCAAAACTGGAATCAAAGATTCAAGGCAGCAGTCATGTCTCAGTGTCTATTACTCCTGAGAAAGTCAAATGTTTTACAGATTTTCATTTTGGGATGTATAAACTGAGATTTCAGATTTTCAGAATTTTTCAGAATCATAGTTTTTCATGTAGTATCTATACTTTCTTAAAAGATCAAGTTAAGTTTTAAATTTTATAAAAAATATTAGACTTCATTCATGAAAGAGGTGTTTGATGTTCTTCTGTCATAATGCAAGACATTATCCTAAACTTCCTAACAAAATGGTGCATGAAACAAGCAAGATTTCTAGTGGAGGAGATGTTGACAATGAACAAGGAGGATAATAATTTCAGATACTCATATAATTGTATGAAGTGAAACAAGGTGATATAGTAAAGAAACTGACTGCCCTGTGGCTGTTGGGAGGTGACTATAGATGAAGTAACAGAAAAGAATTCTCTGAAGTGTTAACATTTGAGAAGGAACCAGCAAAGAGAATATCTGGGAGAAAAGCATTCTCTTTAGAGGGAATAGAAATGGCAAAAATGATAATGAGCTGTACATGTTCAAGAAACAGAAAGTACACCAGTGTGACTGGCCTGATTGTTGCTGATAAGAGGTTGACAGAATGAGGTCAAATGGATGGGCAAGACTCATGTCATATTCAGTCCTTGGTTGGCTTTGATAAGGAGTTTTTAATTATATCTTAAGTGCATTAAGAAGCCATTAGAGGATAGTAGGTGGAAGCATTTGGTGACTTATTTATTTATAAAGGTAACTATTACATGAGGGTAAGAGAGGCTCATTGAGAGCAGCCGAGACTCTGTTGTAATAGGGTGAGAGATGATAGGAACCTGTGTTAAACTTGTAGCCTTGAACAAAGAAAGGAACTATGAAATACAGTAAGTACTAGGAGGTAGAAACAGCAACTTACTAGTGGATTAAATGTGGTGTGTGAAGGAAAGTGAAAAATTAACGATGTCCCCTGGGTTTTGGTTTGAGCAAGTGGGTGGGTACAGTTAATCTTTACTATGATGCAGAAGTCAAGGCAAAGAGGGGTTTAAGAGTGAATACATGAATAAGTGGAGCCACTGATGTTTCATATGGTATGTTAGCGAAGTCAGTTCAATATTTAGTTCTCCAAACTTACCTCTGAGGGAAACTAAATTTAAACCATACCAACTGTCATAGGTTTATGAACTTAATTATGGTGTTGATCCAGAATAATAATAAAAAATAGTTAATACATTGGCACAGTTTCACAGTAAAGATAATCTTTCTCATGTGACATATCACCCTGTTAGGAGCTATTGATTTTCTCTGTCCTAATGTTAACAGAAACATAGGAGCTGGCATTATTCCTAAATTAAATATTTAAAATCTGGCATTTCAAAAAGTACAATTTCCTACTTAAGGATAATAATAAAATGTTCCCAAGTATTTTAATACTCTTAAACCGAAGAGAAGTAATTATCATCCATGGATCAAAATGAATCTGTTTCTTTTATCTTACAGGCTCAGAGATGACTTTGTAATACCTTTAAAACTCATGGAAATTTCTCCTTCTCCAGTTTCACCTACATTTTGTCTTAAAACTATAGAATTAAAATAATGCATAACAAGAGTATAAGGTAAGTAGTGTAATAATAATAATAATATAAGCAGCAGAGACTAGGAAGTACCACATTATCCTTTCTTGAGAAAAGAGAAGAAAGAAGACAGAGGCCATTATTAAATAAAAAGCACAAAAGATCCATCAACATTAATGAATGATTTAATGTATAGCAGATAACGTTTAAAGGAATATTTAAAGCATGGTTGATTTTGTTATTTTTTCCATGAATTTACAACCTAAGTCATATAATTTATTCATGTTGTAAATATACACTAAACACAGTTTCACATATTTGGCAAGAAACTGTACCTGGATTCTTCACTATGTTTATGAAAAGGCAGAATGTATTTAGTTTGGTCAGTCTTCCAAATAATCAGACCTAACTTCAGTGGGAGGCATAATTTGTGGAGTTGTTAGCACCCTGGAAGGAAGCTAACTTGTTGAGCTGTAGGAGGAAAGATAGAAGGGTAAATTATTAATATATGATTAAACTAATCATAGGTTAAAAGAGAAGGCTCAGCTTGGATATGAGGGGAAGGAAAAATCTAGGCAATAGAAATTGTGTGTGTGTGTGAATTAGCAAAGCTTTCTAAATTTGGGAGCAGAGTGAGTACTAAGGATAGAAATTCAACACAGGGATAAGGGAAAATTTTTTAAAAGTTAGTTGTTTTATTCAAGTGAGTGACGATTTTAGGAACTATTACAATTTAAGCAGAGTAGGCGTTATCAGGTAAATTAGGTATTGGAAGAACATTTCTATCAGGTCACTTGCAGTGGCATAGAGCATGCTCATTAAAAAAAAAGGGGGGGGGGCTATTTCCATAAAGTTCAATCACAATACAGTACGCACAAGAGTAGGAATAATCTAGAAAATTCCAGGCAAAGGGATCTGAAAGGACAAAGTCAGAGAAGCATGAAATTAAATGTGATTGCAGGGAACTATAAACTTTATAAAAATCTGCCTGAGTATTTAAACTGAGATGAATTGGCAAGAGAAAAGTTTAGAGAAGTAGGTAGGGAACAGTTTATAGAAGTGTTTCAAAACCATAACAATAATAGATAGCATTTATTTTATGTAAATTATTTTCTAAAAACCTAAGTATTCCAAATCTATTTCTATTATCTTATAATCTTAATAACAGCCTAATGTCTATAGCTGTTGGATGCAGTGTGTGAGTGTGTGTGTGTCTGGCTGTGTACAGTTATTTGTTAGTTATGCTACTGAAATCTATATTTTTCCTGGGTTTCTTGTTGCTCTTTGTCAATTACATATTTATAGTTATATTAATTTCTTGTTCTGTCAGTTATAGAGAGAAACATGAAAAATATCTCATTATGGACATTTTTTGTCAATATAAAAATATATTTTGTTATTTTATTTTAAAATAATCAGAGAATGTATCACCCGATGGATATGCATTTTTAAATTGTAATATATACTTGGTGAATTTAAACTCTTTATCATCATAAAGTGACCCTCTTTATTTATAATAAGGTTCTATTCTATAAATATTTTTTATCTGACACTAATAAAACAATTCAAATATTATTTTATCATTTCCTGGGTTAAGTTGTAACTTCATTTCACCTAAAAATATGTGTGTGTGTGTGTGTGTGTGTGCATGTGTGTGCGTGTTTTATCTCATATCTCTTGAAAACAGCATATTGTTGGATTTTGCTTTGTGATAATCTTTGTACTTTAATCAGAGAACGTAATCTGTTTACAGTTAATATGATTTCTCATATATTTTTGATAATTATCATGTATTGTGCTTTTTCTAAACATTTTTTCTCTCCTTTTTGCCTTCCTTTTTGTTGATTAAACATTTTTAACATTCATTTTCTCCTACCCACAATTCAGAATGTATTTACTCTATACCTGTTGGTTATCTGAGAAATTGTAACATGCATAGCCCTTTAGCAAAGCATAATCAGTCACTTTGCCCTCTTGCTATACTAAAGAAGAACCTCAAAAAACATACTCCCCGCCTTACACATAACTGTCATGTTTTTACTTTTTACTACATAATAAATTATTATTGTGATTTTTTACAGTTAATATTCATTTAAATTTTCCCTCATGGTTGTTACACTTTTTGCTAGTAATTAAGTTAAAGGTCTTTCCATTACTC
Organism: Monodon monoceros; assembly: GCF_005190385.1. NCBI lineage: Eukaryota > Metazoa > Chordata > Mammalia > Artiodactyla > Monodontidae > Monodon > Monodon monoceros. The sequence continues at coordinate 87,416,584 of NW_021703784.1, read as the reverse complement.
CATTCTCTTTAATTCTAGGATTAGATTTTACTTTCAGATTTAGAGGAAGAAAATCTTGCTCACTGAAATGTGTGTTCTTGCACACTCCCATCTATATCTGAGTTGTTACTGAATGGTGTTGACTTAATGTACAGTGTCCTAGCCACTGTGTAACACCATAGCAAAATTAGACATAGGCTCTGCATGTGAGGAGTTAATTAGTTCATGATTTGCAGGGTCATTTGTATTAATAATTTTGGCCTCCACTACATTATAGAATTTCAAAACTCACCAATGTCACTCAATGAAGACTAAAAAAACAATTTTAAAAATTGTTTACAAAAATTCATGGTAAAAAGCTAATTTTTCAGGGTATTTCGGAAGAAAATGATACCACATATGTAGCAATTAGAGGAAATATTAGTGTCTCTCGACTCTGAAAATAAAAAGAAGAAAATAAGTGCAGACTGCATGGGTGCTGAGTCCCTTTCAAAAGCTAATCTGTTATGCTATTTCCACTCCTCTTTGCCTAACACTGTCTTAACGAAAATGATAATTGTAACTCATTACGTTTGTAGAGCTCTTTCATAAACCTCATCTCACTCCAACCACAAAACAGCCTTTTGAGGAAGGCATCATAGCCCCATAATATAGAGGAGAAAACAGTGATTTTGGAACAAGTCTAGAACAAAAATGGTACTTGAACTCAGGTTTTCCGTCTCCTCCAAAAATGCTTTTTCACTTGTTAAGCCACCTGGACACTGGGTCTTTAAGATATTCAGATAGGAAGAACATCCTGGATGTGATAGGACTTACTACTGTGAAGTTATCTAGAAGAATGTCAGGGGTTGAAGAAAAAGTCTCTTGTTCTATATAACTTATATATGCTCGGCCAAATACTGAGAGTTTTGAGACGCCAGTAGGGTATTTTGTGGAATTGAAAAGATATGTTTAAAACACCAAAAAGTACATAACTTCCATCTTTATAAAATGTGGACTGAATTCTTACTGAACTGTAGGGAAAACATAAACTTCTTAGTAATTCTTAGTTGGGCTATTGTCAAATTGGTTAGATTTCTTGTTGCCTTAACTCACAATTATACATACACAAATGAATGAATTATACATAGAACTGTGTGTGTGTGTATGAGTTTAGCGTTAACACAGGTTGTTTTGTGCTGTTGTGTGTGGTGAATTTGTTTTTGAACAGTAGGATATCTTGCTGTTTAAAGAGTTATCAGTGGACGCTTAAGATGCATTATTTCAACATTTTACACCATAACATTTTGGGCAGTTAAAGTGAACTGGAAAAAAAAAGAAAACACAAATTATAAATCATAGCAATCCAAACATATTGCTTTAGATTTCTGTTTAATACCTTCACATATGCCATCTGAATCAGCTTTATCTATCTCCAACAAATATAAAAGATTAGTAGAACGGATTCATTAACTCCCTCTACTTTTGTCGAAGATGATTTAAAACACAGAGAGTTAAGATATATTCTAAGGAAATTATCAAAAATATTAAAGGTGGAAATGCGTGTGTTTGTATATCTCAATTTATGTAAAAAGGAAAAGATATCAGGTCAAATATATTAAAAGCAAAGTCACAGGGAAACTGATGGCTTGTGGCTGATAATTTCAATGGAAAAGATTCATATAGTGTTCTAGACATTCATTTAGAATGTAGGTGTGCTTTTATAACAAGTTTTGCGCTTTTTGTAATCTAAGAAGATAAAGATTTTCAAGTTAGTGTTCAAAGGTGATGTGCAAATACTTTTCTTTTAATGGGCAAGTTGGGCATATAGTTATATCTGTTTTAACATCTTTCATGGTAAAATTTTTATAATTGAAACATACATGGAGCTTCACTCATCAATTTTTCAGATTAAGATTGGAAAATCTGAAGTGAATCTAACAGAAGTAAATATAAACTTTGATTCATCTCTTACTATCTGTAAATTATCTTGGTCAATTTGCTTTACCCTGGAAAGTTAGTAAATAAGTGAAAAATACTGTATCGTTTGTTATATATTTATTAGACATGGTGCTACATCTTATATGCCCTTGTTTACCTACACACACACAAAAAAAACAATTGGGCTAGTTAAAATTATGAATGTCTTTTTTAATGACATCTTTATTGAGACATAATTCATTTACCATATAATTCATTATTTAAAGTGTATAATTCAATGGTTTTCAGTATAGTCATAGAGTTGGGCAAGCATCAACATAAGGAACTTAAGAACATTTTTATCATCTTTCCTCCCCCCCAAACCCCACACCTTTTAGCATTCACTCTTTTTCTTTTCTTTTATAACCCCACTCCCACCCTCCAGCCCTAGGCCACCACTAATCTACTCTGTCTCTACAGTTCAGCCTATTTTGAACATTTCACATAAATGGAATCATGCAATATGTGGTCTTTTATGACTGGCTTACTTCATTTGCACGTTTTCAAGGTTCATCCATGCTGTAGCATGTATCGGTACTTCATTTATTTTTATTGCTTAATAATATTCCATTGTATGGATATACCACACTTTATCTATTCATCAGTTGATGGCAATATAGGTTGTTTCCACTTTTGGGTTGTAATAAATAATGCTTCTATAAGCACCAGTCTACAAGTTTTTGTATGGACATATGTCTCATTTCTCTTGGGTATATACCTAGGAGTAGAATTACTGAGTTGTACAATGATTCTCTGTTTAACCTTTTGAGGAACATCCACACTGTTTTCTAAAGTGGCTGCCTCATTCACATTCACATTTCACATTTCACATTCCCACCGGCAGTATGTAAAAGTACCAATTTTTCCACATCCTCACCAAAACTTGATATTATGTTTTTGATTAAAGTTGTCCTAATGGATATTAAGTAGTATCTCATTGGGAATTTTATTTGCATTTCTCTGATGACTAATGAAATCAAGCATATTTTCATGTGCTTATTGACCATTTGTACATCTTATTCTTATTTGGGGAACTGTCTACTCAAATTTTTTATTCATTATCAATGTCTTTTGAAGAGAAGAAAAAAGGATCAGAAATATTAAGTCACTTGCTCAAGTTCATACGGCTAATAAATCATGTATATGTCCTTAGAGTCTATGTTCTTAAGGATTTAATACATTAATTCTAGTAATCACCTCTAATTATTAATACAATTGAGCAGACGATATATCTACTTCTTGAAATGTTTCCTACACTTAAAAACCATTTCTTTGTGTTTAATGGCAGCAAATACAATAACATTTCTCAGTACAACAACAAAGTTTAGCAAATTTACTTCTCCAAATAATAAGGTGAAAATTAATACAATGGTTTTTCAGATTTCCAATATCATAAGAGAAGGATGGGAGGATGATCCGTTTGTACTACTGAAAGGGGTAAAGCGCAAGTAAAGTGTATGTAGTTAGGTAGGCTTCACTTTTTTCCTCTTAAATTCCCATTTCCTTAGGGAATGAGGATTTAAACAGAGAATAAGGCTTAGGTAAGCATGAACACTAAAAAGGGGAATGAGAAAACATTGCCTCTCCACTCGGAACTAACTTCTATTAAGATGTTTTCCAATCTTTGGGAATTTCAAACTGTAATCTTTCTGAAAATCAGCTTGTTGAATTGAAAGGTTTTAGGCATAAGAAAAAAATGTCCTCCTAGCAAATGCTGTAACAGCCTGAGTCGGGGAGAGAGCAGGGTGCAAAGCAGTGTGTGAAGGTGGTTAGATAACAGGGGCAGGTCCTTGAAGATTTACTCAGGAAGGAAAGCGTGAGGCATCTGTAACAAACAAGCATCGTCTATTCCAACGCTTGGTTGTTAACGTTCTGCCACAGAACACAGAGCACTGTGTTTCTCATTCCACCCACTGGCAGCAAATTTTGCTCTGTGTCATTTTGGATTATTATAAAAATGTGATCCTTCCCATGATAAATCTAAGCATGTCAATCATATTTTATTAAACTTAGCAGCAGCAATATCTTCTAGCATCCTACCAGTCCATCTCTATTTAGGATTATTATTTTTTTTAACCACAGGTTTTGAGTGATCAGAAAGCATTAGAGCTCTATATTAGTGTGACACTTCTGGAACCTCATATTTCCAAAATGTAGTATGCTGTGTCATGTGAAGGAAAGTTAAAAAGGGAATGAATTTATTCATGAGAGAAAAGAGGTTGGGGTAACTTGCATAGTTCATGCAATAGAGAGTTAAATAAAGAAATAAAGGATGCAAATCCATGGTAAAGTGCTTATTGATGTTTTTGTGATCAGGTTATGAAGAATATTAGTTTTGCATTTCAGCATTAAAGAGATTCACGTGAATTACAGTAAACTCTTGAGTTTTTACCTCTTACCTTCCAGATTTTGTGTATAGTTCATGTACAATATTTTCTATTGCACACTAACTCCTCTTTCCTTAGCTTTGTTCAATTGTACCTAACTATACTAGTAATTCTCATTAAATAGTAATCCTAATAAATATTGCCCAATTACAATTTTCCATGCACTCTGCTAATCCCTCTCAATGCACAGTGTTACTCAGTGTCACCAGTAGCTCAGTGATATAGTTAATGCTGTTACCCATTTTATAAACAAGATAATACAAGGTTAGAGCATTTAGCAATTTATGCATGCTAGTAAATAAGACCATTACCAGATTAACTCTGTTCTAACCAGTTCCTAAGCATATCTTGGCCATGGATATAAAAAGACCTTTAGGAGTTTCCACTTCACCATGGAAGGGATCTAATACTATTAGTACTGCTGATATCAAGAATCAGTGTATATTACATTCTATTTGTCTTCCTCTAACAGATGCACACTTAGAGTGGACCAGTTATGCAACTTTGTAGAACTGAGCACAGTAATGATGTTCATTAAATATTCACTGACAAAACAATTAAAAAGAAACAGTGATGAGGGACATGGGCCAACTCCTGTCAATTCTATCACAATCTGTCTCCTCCCTACCATAATGCTCTTTCTTTTCCATCTAATTGGACTTCTGTATCTCATAAGATCTTGTTTTCCCTTTTTGTTCCCAGTTTTCCACTGGGACTTTTCTTCCATAAACCCTGGAAAATGGTGCAGAACAGTAAAATTCTATGGAACACATTTTAGATCATGGACCATTCGTTGAGATCCTGAGACAAAGAGAACTCACTTGGAATCACAAAGAGAGTCTTTCAAAGTTGTAGTATTACTGCTATTTTGAATCCTCTGCAGTCATTTCTTTCCTACCAGTTTGAAAACAGGACAGATTCACTTGCTTCATTTATATATCTAGTTGTATTTCTGGCCACCATAAGTTGGTTGTTAATTCAATTTCCAGTTCAGTTCCTTAGGTCTGACCTTATCAGCCTCATTTCTACTAGCACATTTTCAACTAAATTTAATCTCTGTGCTGAAAATGAATCAGTATAAATTGAAATAATCTGACTAAACATGATCAAGCTTTAGAAACAAAGTGAAGTTTACACTTTACTTTCATTTTAAAAGTTTTAATTGTAATTCTGCAGTGTCAGTTGTTACTTCTTTTTCATTTCTAATTCTATTGATTTGAGTCTTCTCCCTTTTTTTCTTGATGAGTCTGGCTAATGGTTTATCAATTTTGTTTATCTTCTCAAAGAACCAGCTTTTAGTTTTATTGATCTTTGCTATCGTTTCCTTCATTTCTTTTACATTTATTTCTGATCTGATCTTTATGATTTCTTTCCTTCTGCTAACTTTGGGTTTTTTTTGTTGTTCTTTCTCTAATTGCTTTAGGTGCAAGGTTAGGTTGTTTGTTCGAGATGTTTCCTGTTTCTTAAGGTAGGATTGTATTGCTATAAACTTCCCTCTTAGAACTTCTTTTGCTGCATCCCATAGATTTTGGGTCGTCCTGTCTCCACTGTCCTTTGTTTCTAGGTACTTTTTGATTTCCTCTTTGATTTCTTCAGTGATCACTTCGTTATTAAGTAGTGTATTGTTTAACCTCCATGTGAATTGGTACAGCCACTATGGAGAACAGTATGGAGGTTCCTTAAAAAAACTACAAATAGAACTACCATATGACCCAGCAATCCCACTACTGGGCATATACCCTGAGAAAACCATAATTCAAAAAGAGTCATGTACCAAAATGTTCATTGCAGCTCTATTTACAAGAGCCAGGACATGGAAACAACCTAAGTGCCCATCATCGGATGAATGGATAAAGATGTGGCACATATATACAATGGAATATTACTCAGCCATAAAAAGAAATGAAATTGAGCTATTTGTAATGAGGTGCATAGACCTATAGTCTGTCATACAGAGTGAAGTAAGTCAGAAAGAGAAAGATAAATACTGTATGCTAACACATATATATGGAATTTAAGAAAAAAAAAATGTCATGAAGAACCTAGGAGTAAGACAGGAATAAAGACACAGACCTACTAGAGAATGGACTTGAGGACATGGGGAGGGGCAAGGGTAAGCTGTGACAAAGTGAGAGAGAGGCATGGACATATATACACTACCAAACATAAGGTAGAGAGCTAGTGGGAAGCAGCCACATAGCACAGGGAGATCAGCTTGGTGCTTTGTGACCGCCTGGAGGGATGGGATAGGGAGGGAGGGAGAAGACGCAAGAGGGAAGAGATATGGGAACATATGTATATGTATAACTGATTCACTTTGTTATAAAGCAGAAACTAACACACCATTGTAAACCAATTAAACTCGAATAAAGATGTAAAAAAGAAAAGAGAGGCCACGACAGTGAGAGGCCCGCGCACCGCGATGAAGAGTGGCCCCTGCTTGCCGCAACTAGAGAAAGCCCTCACACAGAAACGAAGACCCAACACAGCCATAAATAAATAAATAAACAAGTTTTTAAAAAAAATAGTGAATTGAGTTATAACTTATTATGTTGATTTTTTTCAATTTAGTAATAGAAGTTATTTATTTATTAAAGGATTTTTGAAATTAAATTTACTGTACTTGAGCTTAACATTTTAAATTCAGTTAAAGAGTTTTTTTTGTTTTTTTTGTTTTTTTAAATCCAGGTTGTCCATTTTATTGGCATAGAGTTGCTTGTAGTGCGGCCTCTCTTGCTGCGGAGCACAGGCTCCAGACGTGCAGGCTCAGTAGTTGGGGCTCAGGGGCCCAGTTGCTCTGTGGCATGTGGGATCTTCCCAGACCAGGGCTTGAACCCATGTCCCCTGCACTGGCAGGCAGATTCTCAACTACTGGGCCACCAGGGAAGCCCTTCAATTCGCTATTTTTGTCTCAATCTTTCGGTTTAAGAAAATTTCAAAAACTAATTTTCAAGTAAGTTAGTTTATGGTTGTGTGTTTGTAGGAGATATTTGTGTTTGAAGAAAAATTATTGCTGTGAATTAGTTGTGAAAAATTAAAGGCTAATATAACGTTTTAGAAATATTTGACTGCCTATTATTTTATTCATTTATTTTTTTTAATTCTAATTTTTTATTTATTTATTTTTGACCTTAGACGTTTTCATTTTAATCAGCAGCACGGTTTTGAGAGGAGAGTCCTCTCCGGCTTTCCTAGTCAGCGGACCTGCTGGGTCCGCCCCACCTCCACACCCCAGGCTGCAGGGCCAGGGGGGCATTTCCATCTGTGCTGGGAAAGAGCAGCCTCGCTGTGCCTCCCGGCATGTCCGGAGCGAGGGCGCGCGGAGGCTGGAACACACTCTCCCGCTCGGGGAACAGCTTTCCAGGGGCCTTGGGGGAGACTGCGGCCTTTCCTACCGAGGGCCAGGTGTGTCCCCGGTGGGCCCCGGCTCGTTCCTGGCAGGTTCACCCCATCCCTACCGAGGGCACTGGTTCCGCTGCGCCAGGGGAGGGAGCCGTCTCTGCACCCGGGGCCCGCAGTCGGGCCTGCCTATTATTTTAAACTAGCGTTTCTGAGAAAATTTGCAACTCATTTTAGATAAAAGAACAGGACTTAAAGTGATTTAGACCTTTCTGTTATAATTTATTATTCATGTCAGAATTTATTGTTCAGGAGGTGACAATATGTTTTATTATATTAATCATTATAGGAACTAATTTAACAACCATGATATAGAAGCCAGTTGGAAAATTAATGATTTAAGTGTATGTAAAATATTTAGTGTCATTTCAGAGGTCCTATGCCTTTTACTGCTCAGCTCAATACTAAGCTATTAAGACACAGAAAATAGATGATAGCATGTACCCTCTTAATATTATAGGAACTAGAATGTGGACTCCAGAAGACTGATTAAAGATTAATAAGCCTTATGTTGCAGCATCAACATATAAATTCTACTGAGTATGCTATTATAATAATTGCTATTATTTTTAATTCACACAACTCTTATTTGTAAAAAAATATTTGAAATGGATTAATGTAAAATGGGAAAAATACAATTTTAAAAAGATTTAAAATAAGAACCAAGTAAAAATTAACAGCATATGGGAGAAGAGAGTGATTATATTCTGAAATTGGTGTAAAATAAATTGCTAGTGAGTAGACAACATAGTTTGAGCTTCCCAGTAACCATGTAAAAATATAAAATATTATTTAATTTTTATGGCTTCATTTCATATAGCATGTTAATTCATTGGGAAGGCACTGTATCATTGTTGGAGTTTGAGAATATTTGTTCTATGGCCCATTGTTTAAGTTGTTACTATTACTGTGTAACAAATACCTCTAAACCCAGTGGCTTATTGTTTTAAACAATATGCATTTATTTAGCTTCGTATCTAGGGGTTTCCTAGGGGTAGTTGATGTATGCTGGGCTCAGCTGGGCAGCCCTTTTTTTTTTTTTTTGCGGTACGCGGGCCTCTCACTGTTGTGGCCTATCCCGTTGCAGAGCACAGGCTCTGGACGTGCAGGCTCAGTGGCCATGGCTCACGGGCCCAGTCGCTCCGTGGCATGTGGGATCTTCCCGGACTGGGGCATGATCCCGTGTCCCCTGCATCGGCAGGGGGACTCTCAACCACTGCGCCACCAGGGAGGCCCTGGGCAGCTCTTTTGATCTTGGTCGGGTTTAGCTGGCTAGCCTGGGGAATGTTCTCATGTGGTGACAGGTGCAGGAGATGCCTGCATGACTGTTCAACAGCTTTAAAAAGGAAATTACATGGAAAAGCTCTTAGTTAAGGAATGGGAAGCCCCCTTACGTCACCCCTAAAGTGGGAGAGCACTACAAAGTTACAGGGGAAAGGTATGGATGTCTAATCCAGGAAGAATGTGAAGAACTGAAACGTAATCCTGTCCACCACGGTCATATCCAGTCACTTACTTCACAGATAATTACTGAACAACTAATATGTGGCAGAAACTATGTAAGTGCAGGGGATATAGCTGGAAATAAAATGCAAAAATCCCTGGACTCTCAGAGCTAATATTTTAGTAGAAGGAGACAGAAAAAAAATTATATATATATATATATATATAAAATACATAATGCACTTATTAGATTGTGACAAATTCTGTAGCAAACAATATAAAGCAGAGAAAGGGAGTGGGGAGTTTCAGGGGATAATATTTTAAATAGGATGGTAAGAGAAAGACACATTGAAGAGGGGACATTTGACTAAAAACCTAAAGGAGGTAAGGGCACTATCTATACAGATAAATTAGAATTTCAGTTAATATTCTAAATCAAGAAAGCAGCAAATGCAAAGACCCCAAAACAAAACCAGTCAAGTTATTCAAAAAGAGGAGTGACTAGAAGATGAGATTAGGGTGAATAGGGGAAAAAAAAAACCATGTGTACACTTTATAAACCAATGTAAGGACTTTGACTTTTACTCTGAGTGAGAACAAAGGAAATCAAAGCTTTTGTGGCATAATCAGATGTAAGTTTTAACAGGCTCATTCTGCCTGTTTCATTAAGAATAAAGTGTAGACAGGCAGAGGAAGAAGTACAGAGGCTACTGCAATAATTTATATGAGGTAGGAAGGTGGGTTGGAGGCTTGGACCAGGGCTATAGTGGTGATGGTGGTGAGAGATTGCCCAAATCTGGATTTATTTTAAGGGAAAATTGACAGGGGTGGCTGACAGATTGGATGAAGGGTGGAGGGGGCAGGAAGATCTGCCTTCAAAATTTTTGATCTGAGCAACTACCATGTAGAAGTGACCATCACCAGAGTTGGAAAACTGTGGAAATAGTTAGGTTTTTGGTCATAACCAGGAGCTTGGTTGTGGATGTTTATTAAAGTGGAGATATCAAATGGACAGCTAAACTTAATGTGGGGGACTGCAGGTCATGGTTGTCAAAAACAATTTTACCACTGTACTCTATTCATCCATTAAATTTAAATAAACAAATGTATATTATTCACCCACTATTTTTAAGACTCTGATAGGTTCAGAGTGCCTATAATCTCTAGCATGCTTCCTTACAGTTCTTAGACATCTTGTAAGGTACTAATAACTCTGTTTAAGCCTCAACCAAATGGCTTGGGGTTAAGGAAGGATTTCTGTTAAAACATTGGAAATGGAGGTTAAGTGAGATAAAGCTACAGAAGCCAAATAAGAGCAGCCGAGAAAAGATAATGATGGGCTGATGAAAAACTAACTTACTGAGCATAGAGATGACCAAGGCTCACCCCAACTCAAATGATTCCAGGCATATGTTTGAAGAGTCTACAGCCCTAAGTGGTCTGAAAAGAGTTAAACTTGAGTCTAGAGTTTGCATAAAACAGGATCTAAGTGGGGCAGGACTGGGGGGTATGCAAATCTGACAACAAGGACAGGCAAGGCACAGCAGGAACAGGGACTGATTTGGCATACAGGATTCCAGAAGGCACGATTAGAGTCACTTGAGAGACATCTTAAAAATCAGCCTCAAGAAAACTACTCCATTCTACTATCTTAGTTAAAGTTCAGTCTCTGAAACACTAGGGATTTCCCTCTGACTGACCTTTCTCTAATTCCAGAGTGCTATGATCTTTCACTTCTATTTAAAAGGCTATAATGCTTTTTTGCTCCCATTTTAACACACAAGTCAGGGAAACAGAGGCCATTAACTTGATGTGTGTTTTACAGATAAATAAGGATTCTGAACTAACTTGTAGACAGGGATATTTGGTCAGGCCTGGGGAATTAATTGAACTGGGTATTCATTTACAAGTTGTTTTGTTTATGCTCTTATATCATTAGCAAACTTATTAAAAAGGAGATACAAATAAACTTTGTGCCAATTACATAATAATTGGATTTTATTAATCCAGAAACTCAAGCAATCAGTGAAGGCAAGGGTACTCTGGTCTCAGTCCCCTCATTATTCTTCACGCTAATTAATCGCAAATACTAATGGATTGCTTAGGAATGGGATGCTTTACTCCTTTAGACACACATAAAAGCCCTTAAAGTGGCAATGCTTGTGTCTTTGAAAAAAGTACTTGTTTTTACTGAATGAAGTGTTTGTTTTAAAGTAGAAAATTCCATTCTCAGCTATAATAGTGGGTTCTTTATTAATTCTTGCTACATTAATACATTTAACACATGAATGAATGACACTTTCAGGTTTCAAAACTAGTAACAGTATCAACCGGATAAGGAGCTAAAAAGAATACAATAGATTATACCTAGGCTCAAGCTCCATCTATTAAACTTATGACCCATGTAGTAATAAGTAGGATATTTAACTTCTCTAAGCCTCAGTTTCCTCCCTGTAAAATGGGTTAGTAACATTATCATTGATGATAAAAATTATGGAAATGGGAGAATGCAATAATGTATATAAAATTCCTGGTACATATTTGACTCTGAATACATGTTACCTTTTTTCTCTTCTTCCTGTCACTTTCTCTCCGGAGTTTAGGATATAACTCTCCAAGTCATAGCTGGTAGTAGTTTCTCTCTAGATATTATGTCTTTAAAATAATAACATTGTTCCAAGCAGGTCCCAACCAATCTGTATATGTTAAAAAAAACAAAACAAAACAGGGCTTCCCTGGTGGCGCAGTGGTTGAGGGTCCGCCTGCCAATGCGGGGGGCACGGGTTCGTGCCCCGGTCCGGGAGGATCCTACATGCCGTGGAGCGGCTGGGCCAGTGAGCCGTGGCTGCTGGGCCTGCGCATCCAGAGGCTGTGCTCCGTGGTGGGAGAGGCCACAACAATGAGAGGCCAAAGTACCGCAAAAAAACAAAACAAAACAAAAAAACGTAAAAAAAAAAACAAAAAAAAAAACCTTACAATGAGCTCACTTTTACCGGAGTGGAAGAGACATGACCAACCTGCTTGTTCTTGCTTTGGAGGCAATATTTCACCAGCCTTACATAATGAGAAGGGTTGATGATACTTTTTAAAAATCCTTCAGCCTAACTTATATAAGATCGGAATAAATTACCTCCAAAAATTTTGGTGCAACTTATTGTAAAATTATCTGTGTGGTATTTAGCTATACAAGTTCTCTATTCTTGTGTCTTTTTGATATTTTAATTTTGTCAGTAATTTTAATTTTGTGTTGAAAATATTAATATGTTTGTTTCTAATATTATATAATTTTTTAAACTTTTTATGTTTGGATAATGTCCTTTATCAAGTTCTGTTTTCTTTTGCATTTTTTCTTATTAATCTTACTAGATTAATCTGTAACTTGTCTTTATTATTAATCATTCCAAAGAACCAGATTTTTTTTAACTTACCTTTGCCTCTATTTTTTGCTTTCAGTTTTTGTATATTTTTAAACTTTTGATTTGCTCTATTGCTCTTAACCTCTTTTGAAAAATATTTGTACTGTATAATTTAAAAAACAGATAAGCAAATGTACAGCCTGATAATTATTACAAGTTGAATTCCTTTGTAATAAGCACCCAGGTCAATAACTAGAACTTCACCAGCCCACTTCAGAAGTGTTTCAGTGTACCCTCTCCCAAACACAGGTTCCAACCTCCCTCCAAAATTACTCACTATCCTGACTTTTATAGTTACCATGACCTCATCTCTTTGTATTTTCTTGACTCAAGTGAAGATATAGATTAGTCTTGATCATTAAAAATAATTATAAGATTAAGTCTCTTTCAATCTACAGTTTCCATTTTCATCACTTTGTTTTTCTTACTGTTTATAATGAGAAAAACCTGGAGTGTTTGTCATCTCTAAAGTGTGATTTGGCCAAAGTATACACCCAACAGAATATTTACCTCACCCCAAAAATATTCCTCTTCTGTATTACTTCTTAGGTCAATGCCCACCCCATTTCTTTAGCCCTAGGCAGCTACTGATTTGCCCATAAAAGTATTGGGTTGGCCAAAAAGTGCCTTTGATTTTTAAGTAAAAATAAAAGACGCATTTTTCACTTTCACCAAGAACTTTATTGAACAACATATTCACCATTTTGTTCCATTACCTTCTGCCATTTTTCAGGCAACTTCATAATTCCGTCTTCCCAAAACTCTTTACCTTTTTGAGCAAGGAACGGTTCCACGTGCCTTTAACAGTCTCCCAGGGAATTGAAATTTTTTCCATTAAGAGAATTTTGCAAAAACCGAAATAAGTAGAAATCAGAAGGTGCAATGTCTGGTGAATACGGCAGAGGAATCAGAACTTCCCAGCCAAGCTGTAACAGTTTTTGCCTGGTCATCAAAGAAACATGCAGTCTTGTGTTATCTTGATGGAAGATTATGCATTTTCTGTTGACTAATTCTGGACACTTTTCATCGAGTGCTGCTTTCAGTTGGTCTAACTGGGAGCACTACTTGTTGAAATGAATCATTTGGTTTTCTGGAAGGAGCTCATAATAGAGGACTCCCTTCCGATCCCACCATATGCACAACATCACCTTCTTTGGATGAAGGCCAGACTTTGGTGTGGTTGGTGGTGGTTCACTTCACTCACTCCATGATCTCTTCCATTACACATTATTGTACAGTATCCACTTTTTATTGCCCATCACAATTTGTTTTAAAAACAGAATGTTTTCATTACGTTTAAGTAGAGAAATGCATGCGGAAATAAAGTCAAGGTTTTCTTCTCTGAACTTATGTGGAACCCAAACAAGAAAGCCATTCACATAACCAAGTTGGTACAAATGATTTTCAATGCTTGATTTGGATATTTTGAGTATGTTGGCTATCTCCCATGTTGTATAACATTGATCATTCTCAATTAATGTCTCAATTTGATAGCTATCAACTTAAACTGGTCTACCTGACTGTGGAGCATCTTGCAGCAAGAAATCTCTAGCCCGAAACTTCGCAAACCACTTTTGACACATTTGATCAGTCACAGCACCTTCTCCATACACTGCACAATGCGTTTTGGTTGCAGTTTTACCTTTCTTAAAATAATAAAGCATAATATGCTGAAAATGTTGCTTTATTCTTCCATCTTCAAAATTAAAATGGCTATACAAAAATTCACCAATTTTGATGTCTTTTTTTAAATGCACGCTGATATGACAGCCATTCCATACAATCTAACAAAATTGTTTCGAATGAAGTTAAAGACAACTAAGAAGTTAAGACAACCATCTTATGGAAAAAAACGAATGAACCTTTTGGCCAACCCAATACCACTCGTTATTTATGTGGCACCGTTTAAATACCATATATATTGCACACTATTTTTAAATATATCCTGAACATTAATGAAAATCTGACTGTATATTACATTCTATGTTTAATGTCCTTAGGTATCATTGTTTTATAACATTATATAAGTTTCGTGTGTACAGTGTTGTATTTCTCCTTCTATATACCCTACCATGTGCTCACTGCCAAAAATTTATTTTCCATCCATCACAACACGGTTGATCCTCTATACCCATTTTGCCCTTCCCATCTTCCCCTTTGGTAACAAATTCTCTGTTCTCTGTATCTACACGTTTGGTTTGGTTTGTTCATTTATTTTGTTTTTATTTGTTTATTAGCTTTTTATTTTCCACATATTAGTAAAATCATATGGTATTTGTCTTTCACTGTCTAACTTATTTCACTTAGCATAATATCCTCAAGGTCTGTCCATGTTGTCCCAAATGGCAAGATAACATCTTCTTCATGTCCATTGTATATATGTACCACATCTTCTTTATCCCTTCATCTGTCGATGGACAATTAGGTTGTCTCCATTATCTTGGCTATTGTGAATAATGCTGTGATGAATGTGTGGGTGTAGGTGTCTTTTTGGATTAGTATTTCTATATTTTTGGATAAACACCCAGAAGTGGGATAGCTGGATCACATGGTAGTGCTATTCTTAATTTTTGAGGAATCTCCATACTGTCTTCCAAAAGTGGTTGCACCACTTCACATTCCCACCAACAGTGTCTGAGGGTTCCCTGTTGTCCATATGCTTGCCAACACTTATTTCTTGCCTTTTTGATGACAGCCATTCTGACAGGTGTGAGGTGATATCTCAGTGTGGTTTTGATTTGCATATGCCTAATAATTAGCGATGGTAAACATCATTTAATTTGCTTGTTGGCCATCTGTACATCTTCCTTGGAAAAATGTCTGTTCAGTCCCCCTGCCCCCTTTTTAACAAGGTTGTTTGTTTTTTTGTTGTTGAGTTGTATGAGTTCTTTATGTATTTCTTTCTGCTCTGACTTTTATCATTTCCTTCCTTCTACTACCCCTGGGCTTCATTTGTTCTTTTTTGTCTAGTTTTTTTAGGTATAAGGTTAGATTGTATATTTGAGATTTTTCTTGTTTCTGGAGGTAGGCCTGTATTACTATAAACTTCTCTCTTAGAACCACTTTTGCTGTATACCATAGATTTTGGTATGTCATATTTTCAATTTCATTTGTCTTCAGGTAAATTCTGATTTCTCCTTTGACTTCTTTGTTGGCCCAACATGTTCAGCAGCATGTTGTTCAGTCTCAACATATTTGTGATTTTTCCAGTCTTCTTCTTGTAGTTGATTTCTAGTTTCATTCCATTGTTACTGGAAAAGATGCTTGATATGATTTCACTCTTCTTGAATTTAACACAACACTGTAATGTAATGTGAGACATTTCATATCCTAGCTTATAGTCTACGTTCAAGAAAGTTCCATGTGTACTTGAGAAGAATGTATTCTGTTGCTTTTGGATCAAATGTTCATTACAAATCTATCAAGTTTATCTGGTCTAATGTTTCATTTAAGGTCACTGTTTCCTTGTTTATTTTCTGTCTGATCTATACATTGATATAAGTGGGGTGTTAAAGTCCCCTACTATTATGATGTGTTTCTTGGAAGCAGCATATTGTTGGGTTTTGTTTGTTTCATCTATCTAGCCATTCTGAGTCTTTTGATTGGTGAATTTAATCTACTTACATTTAAGGTGACTATTGATAGATGAGGACTTTGTACTGCCATTTTATCTTTCGTTTTCTTGTTGCTCTGTATCTCCATTGTTTCTTTTTCCTTGTGTTTCTGTTTGTCATTTTGGTTTGGTGGTTTTCTATGACCTTTTTCTCAGTTTCCTCTTTTTTATATTCTGTGCTTCTGCTCTATGTTTATATTTTGTTGTTATTCTGAGGTTTGTATAAAGCAACTCATAGATAAAATAGGGGTTTTTTTCTGCTAATAGCATCTTATCTTCATTTACCTATACAAGTGCCATCCTTTTCCTCTTCCCCTTCTAAGTTTTTGTTGTCTTAAATTATCCCTTTTTATGTTATGAGTTTATTACCAAACTGATACAGCTACAGTTACTTTTCTGCTTTCTATTTTTCTCTCTTTAACCTTTATAGTATAATAATGTGTTTAAAAACCTATTCTGAAGAGTTGCAATTTTATGGTTCTGTTTATTGATTGTCTTGCTCAAAGTTTTGTGTATTTTTGCCATTTTCCTTCTGGTAGAAGAGTTCTTTTCAACATTTCTTGTAAGGTGAACTTAGTGTTGATGAACTCCCTCAGTTTTCATTTATCTGCGAAAGTCTTTATTTCTCCTTCATATCTGAATGATAACTTTGCTGGAAAGAGTATTCTTGGGTGACAGTTTTTATCTTTCAGTATCTTGAGAATGTCATTCCACTCCCTCTTGGCTGGTAGGGTTTCTACTGAGAAATCTGCTGATAGCCTAGTGGGGGTTCCTTTGTAGGTTACCATCCTTTTTTCCCTGGCTGCCTTTAAAATTCTTTGTCATTGACTTTTGACAATTTTAATATTATGGTGTCAGAGAATGTCTTTTTGCCTTGAGGTAATTAGGTGTTATCTTAGCTTCATGAATACGTATATCAAGTTCCTTCCCACATTTGGTTAGTTCACAGCTATTATTTCTTTAAATAATCTCTCTGCTCCCTTCTCCCTCTCTTCTCCTTTTGGGATACCCATTATCCTAATGTTGCCCTCCCTAAAAGAGTCAGATTATTCTCAGAGTATTTCCTTGGTTTTTTCATATCTTATTTCTCTCATTTCTCGATTTCTATCTTCAAGCTCACTAATTCTCTCTTCCATATGGTCTGTTTCCAATGCTTTCTAATGCACTCTTCATCCTGTGTATTGTGTTCTTAGCTCCAGAATTTGTCTGATTATTTTTTAGAACTTCAATCTCTTTGGTAAAGTATACCTTTTGTTCATGAATTTTATTCCTGAACTCGTGAAACTGCCTTTCTGAGTTTTCTTATATCTCACTGAGTTTCTTCATGACAGCTATTTTGAATTCTTCATCAGTTAGATTGCATTCCATGACTTTACATTTGATTTCTGGAGAACTGTAATTTTCTTTTTGTGGTATAGTGTTACTGAGATTTTTCATGTTTCTTGATGAATTGTTTCTCCACTGGCACATTGGAAATTAAATAACAGGTTAGGAGTTTGAGTCCTTTCTTCTGTTTTCCAGTAGTTGGTACCATCACAAGAGTTTTTGATTTCTTTTACCTGAGCTGCCTCTGGTTATATTTGAGTGACATTTTCCAACCTCCACCTTCTCTGTAAGAGATGTTGCTCTGTGCCTTCATTGTGGCTTCTTATGCCATGGGGGTCCTTGCTGTCTTCCTTCTGTCAGAGCCACTGTTATCACCAGGATGGTGGGCTCTTTCCTTGCATCCAGCATCTGCTAAAACACAGGCTCTGTGTTTTAGCAGATCCTGTATCCTCCCTCTCATGGAGAGAGGGGAGTTTGTGGGGGAGGGAAGCCATGCCATTGCTCTAAGGTTTTTGGGCTCTACCTCTGTGGATGGGGGGATGGGGTGGGAACCAGGATTGTGGGAACCTCAGTAGCCAGAGGGACAGGTCCCAGGCCCCACTGCTATTGCTGCCCAGTCACCTGTATTTGCAGGCACTGGTACAGTGCAGCTCTATGTGGCCAGAGCCCTGTGTGCTACTTTCCCTGCTCAATGCTACTGGGTTCTCTGAAGCTGTGGGCTCTGCTACTGAGGTCAGAGGGCTGGGATTGCAGGCCCCATCTCAGCTGTTTCCTCAATTCTGCCTCCTCTGTATTCCAGCCCACCAACCTTTAGATGTACAGATGTGTCAAATTCTCCAGTGTCCTGTTTTGTTGGGCAGAGGCACTTTTGTTGAGTTGTGGATGTTTTAGTAGTTGTAGATTGAAGGGGAGGAACAGAGGTAGTTTTTCACTCTGCCATGTTTCTGACATCACTCCTGTTTTTTTATTATTATTTTTAAAATTTTTTTTTTGCGGTATGTGGGCCCCCCACTGCCGTGGCCTCTCCCGCTGCGGAGCACAGGCTCCGGACGCACAGGCCCAGCAACCACGGCCCACGGGCCCAGCCACTCAGCGGCACGTGGGACCCTCCCGGACTGGGTCACAAATCCGCATCCCCCTCATCAGCAGGCAGACTCCCAACCACTGCGCCACCAGGGAAGCCCCTGTTTGTTTGTTTTTTTAATTTTAAATATGATGCTGCTATGATTATTCTTGCAATGTGCTTATTATGACCATATGTGCATATATCTTTTTTTTGCTGATTTTGTATCTAGAAGTTGAGCTAGTTGTTTATAAGATAGATAGCTAGTGGGAAGCAGCCACATAGCACAGGGAGATCAGCTCAGTGCTTTGTGACCACCTAGAGGGGTGGGATAGGGAGGGTGGGAGGGAGATGCAAGAGGGAGGAGATATGGGGATTTTATGTGTATGTATAGCTGATCCACTTTGTTATAAAGCAGAAACTAACAAACAATTGTAAAGTAATTATACTCCAATAAAGATGTTAAAAAAATAAATTAAATACATAAATAAATAAATAAAACATTGCAAAGAGCCCCTTTTTTTTTCTTTTAGTTCCCTGCATGTAGGTGCCTACTATCATGAATGTTAGACACTTCCTGGGTGTGTTTTAGTATATTTACTTGTATGCACAGTATTTACACATAATGTCGTATAATATTTTTTAATATGATAAATACCTAGGTAATATCTATGATAAATATCTAGATAATTTCCTATATTTTTGAATATGATTATTATCTAGGTAATATCTAGATAAACACACAGATTAATATCTATGACTTTGCTCTCAGTATCTTTATTCATACTCTTAAATATAGGTTTTGCAGTTACGATTCTGCTGACTTCACAACAATAGTTTGGGAGCAATGCTTTCTCTGCTCTTTCTTGGAATAGATTAAGTAGATTCAGAATTATCCATTCATTGAAAAACTTGTAATCATTCACTAATGAAATCTTTTGGGTGTGTTTCTTTGATTTTGTCAGAGGATAGATTTGAAAGTTGAAGTAGTGAGTGAAGGTAGTGAGGAATTTTTCAAATACTAATTCTTAAATTTTTTTTTTTTTTTTTTGCGGTACGTGGGCCTCTCACTGCCGTGGCCTCTCCCGTTGCGGAGCACAGGCTCCAGATGCGCAGGCTCAGCGGCCATGGCTCACGGGCCCCACCACTCCGCAGCATGTGGGATCTTCCCGGACCGGGGCACGAACCCATGTTCCCTACATTGGCAGGCGGACTCTCAACCACTGCGCTACCAGGGAAGCCCCAATTCTTAAATATTCTTATGGTAATTGTCTGTTTAGATTTTTCTAAATTATGTTGAGCCAGTCAGCATTTTAACACAGTCAATATACCAATCTTTAAAGTATTAAAATCCATTAATATAAATTGAACAAAGTTATAATTCTTGTTTTTTAAAATTTATTTGAGTTTATGTCCCCAGTCTTTTTTCTAATGTTGTGAAATTTTCCTTTCTCCTTTTTTTTTTCTTTTTGAAATTAAATACGTGTATGCTTATTCAGTGCAATGTTGTTCAAAATAGTAGCAGACTGTAAAGAGCCCAAATATTCACAAAAAACAATGACAGAAAAATTACGGTACTTTCACACATTGTAAGATGCAGCCATCCCCACAGCACCACCAAAAAAAGAATGATGTTGATAGGTTAATATATATATATATATAAAATATATATATAGCAGACAATATATGCAGTAAGCTACCACAGGTATAAGAAAAGGAGTTAATTTGTTACATACATGACTATATAACATGAAAATAAATACATATGCACGTATACACACATATGCCTCCATATGCCTTTTTTAGAGGCATACGTACATACATGTGCATATACATACATATGTCTCTAAAAATTTTTAAAAAGCAATGATGGCATTAGTTGCCTTCAGAAGAAGGAACTGGGAGGGTGACAAGGGAAAAATAGTGTGAGGCAAACTTTTCACTATCTATCCTTTGTATCTTGTGAATTTTGAATTATGTCAATCATGTGAATATATTACTTTTCCAAAAAGCAAAAGGAAAAGAAAGAAAAATAATCTTCCCTTTGTCCAACTTAGTCCAGTCTAATATGTGGTAGTAATTTAATCTTCTACCAGTAATTCATAAGGCTACCTGTTTCACTACATACTGTATCGCTCAACGTTCTTAATCTTTATAACTGTTGTCATTTTAAAGAGTGAAAGGGATTATATCATTGCTATGATTTTCACTATTTTGTTTACTAGTGGTATTGAATATCTTTTCATATGTTTAACAGCCATTTGCATTTCCTCCTTTATAAATTGTCGTCATATGTTGGAATTGTTTTTGGCAATTTGCAGAGAGTTCTTTGTATATTAAATTTATTAGCCTTATGCCTTCCCACATTTCTTGCAATAAGTGTTTGTAATAAACTAAATGTAATTTAAAATTTCTATTGCCTAATCATTAAAAGAAGTTTCACAGCTAGGTAGTGTCTAATAGCAATAAAATATGAAACATACTCCTACATTTACATAATGCTTAATAATTAACAAAGCTTTTTTTTTTTTTTTTTTGCGGTATGCGGGCGTCTCACTGTTGTGGCCTCTCCCTTTGCGGAGCACAGGCTCTGGACACACAGGCTCAGTGGCCATGGCTCACAGGCCCAGCCGCTCCGCGGCATGTGGGATCTTCCCGGACTGGGGCACGAACCCGTGTCCCCTGCATCGGCAGGCAGACTCTCAACCACTGCGCCACCAGGGAAGGGCCCTTAACAAAGCTTTATCATGACAGTTTACTTGTAAAAAAATATACTTAACTTTAAAAATAACTCATTCATATGATTCAAAAATGTAAAGAATACAAAGTACATGTGAAACATTTTCTCCTCGACCCCAAGTGTCTCAGGCTCCTTTGCTAGAGGAAGTCAGTGTTATTAAAAAATTCTTGTATTTTTCCAGCGTATTTTGAATGTAAAATCAAATGTGTATCATTTTTCTTTTTATAACAAATGGAAACAATAGAGACACTTTGCCTCTCCTTGCATTTTCATTTAATCATAGATCTTAGAGAATACTCCAGATGATAATGCATGCAGACCTTTCTCATTATTTTCCCTAACAGCATGGTATTTTGCTTTATAGATGTACTGTAATTACTTTAGCCAGTGCTCTATTAATGAATATTTAGGCCAGTTAGAATTTTGCTATTACAAAGTGATGGGAAAAATTCATATTTATCATTTCACATTTTAAATCTGCAAGATTTAAGAAGAAAAATCACTGGTTGAAAAGTTATCTATGTTTTGGATTTTGATAGATACTACCAAATTTACCCTCTTCTATAATGTTTGTTTTTCACATTTTTACCTGTTCAATGTGGTATAAAACTTTTTGACTTCTGCAAATCTGATAGGGGAAAGATGATATCTTTGCATTTCCCTTATTATGGTGGTTCCCTTAACTGAGTGGCAGTTACTTGGTATATGCCCAAATGACTCTTTCACTTATCATATACAAGTGAGATTACAAACTGATGGTCCATAGGCAGGATTTTGCCCAGTGAAGTGTTTTGCATTGTTTGCACCAGGTTTTTTGGGTTTTTTTAAAATTAACTTCCTGAAATTAAATTCTAAAGCATTTCCTATAACCATCTGTATTTCCGCTCTATTATAATATCACAAATTTGTCAACATGGGTCCATATTCCCACAAGGCTATTTAAGCTATGTATGCATTGTTTCATTTGGATAGGACACATAATCTCCAATTCTGCCTGCTTCTCTGCAATCACTAGCGTCTTGCTCCCCTCCCTCAACTACTGCAATCGTTGGCTTTCCTGAACTTGAGCTTTATAATATCATTGATTTCACTGAACTAGGTATGTTTATTTTTTCTTTAACTATCATTTGCATTTGTATTACTGATAGTTGGTTATAAAGTAAATCCCACTTGGAATGCCCATTAAATTCTGCTTGTTTTCCTTAAAATTTCAAATTAAAGTTGACCCTTCAACAACTTGGGGGTTAGGGGCACCAAACTTCCACAAAGTTGAAAATCCACGTATAACTTAAAGTTGACCCTTCCTATCCACATTTCCTCCATATCCGAGGTTCTGAATTCTTAGATTCAACCAACTGCAGGTCATGCAGTAGTGTAGTATTTACCATTGAAAAAAATCCACAGATAGTTGGACCCTTGCAGTTCTAACCTGTATTGTTCAAGGGTCAATTGTATAACCGCATCTTTGAATGCCTCTTCAACTATTCCAACCCTCAAATATGTATTTCTTGGATGCCATTATAATTATCTTTAATCTGATTATCAGTTAGTATGTAAAATATCTACTGCTTGTGATTTTTAATTGAAATACATCTGCTATCTCCTGAATGGATTATAGTACTATTAAGGAATGACTTGTGTTGTCGATTATCTGCTTTTTTTTTTTTTTTTTTTTGCGGTACGCGGGCCTCTCACTGCTGCGGCCCCTCCCGCTGCGGAGCACAGGCTCTGGACGCGCGGGCCTAGCTGCTCCGCAGCACGCGGGACCCTCCCGGACCAGGGCATGAACCCGCGTCCCATACATCGGCAGGCGGACTCCCAACCACTGCGCCACCAGGGAAGCCCTATCTGCTTCTTTAAAGCTAATGTAAAATGACATCTAACTGGTAATCTCTTAATTGTCTGAACATTACACATGTTAGAATGACCACGTGAAAACCCAAATATTTACTAGCAAGTTGGCAATGGAAAATCCATTATTGGAGGCTAGTACAGAATGCTCCATTTTGGGTAGAAAACTGTTATATATATATATACATATACATAGCTCTATATATAGTTATATATAGTATAGTTATATACATAGTTATATATATATAGTTATAATGGTTTATAAAAACTATTGCTTAGATCTAAATGTAGTAAGATTAAGATATTAATGGTTTTGAAACTAGAACATGTATTTAGAAAAAAATAGTGTAATTCTGAAAAGCTGCTGAAGAATTTTCTAAAGGAGGATAATGTGAGACTACTTTTTTAAGCTTTAAAGGGAAAATCAACACTTTTCTAGATTAAAAATAAAATAAAAACAAATTGATGACCCCACTGTTTTCCATTACAGAATTGCAGAGGAAGAGACTGTATCACATTCAGAGTGGTTTCTTTTCCATATCAAATCACTTCCCACAAGGGCTTAGTGTTCATTTGGAATGATATTTTATTTCATTGTTTATTTCTATAAGACCTATTGTCATCAGCTAAGCTCTTTTCAATATTCTATATTTCCTTTCATTGCTATGATGCTGAAAGTGTCCATTTACATTTTCCAATTCAGATGGCATCCAAAAATGTTACGCCCTTGCCCTAATTTCTGTGAAATAAGAGTGATGGCAGAATTAAAGCTTCTTTGTGGCACTCATCCCAAGCCACAGTCCTTTCTGTCTGAGGAATTCATGACAGACACAATCACAGACAGCTTGTACCCTGTGGTGCTAAGAAATTAAAAGATAATGTGAATGATATCACACCAGAAAAACCATTACAGTGATAAACAGAAAAAGACAATTTAGCTTAAGTCTTTGAGACATCTAAAGTAATACTCAACACAGTGAAAGGTGTAACTTGCCTGTGCGAAAGTCACTGAAATCATTCCTAGATTAAAATCAACATGGACGGAAGAGGTGTTTGAGGGTGGCAGTGACCTTTGGCATGCAATTTAGGTGGGGGGAGCTAACTTCCTCAAAGTTTTATTAACGTCCAGATGAGATCAAAGCCATCTGTCTCTGGATGTTAAAAATAAGTTACTGAACTGTAGTTTATTTTCTTCCCTTGAATGTGTATCCACTCTCCTTTTTTTTTTTAGCATCTTTATTAGAGTGTAATTGCTTTACAGTGGTGTGTTAGTTTCTGCTTTATAACAAAGTGAATCAGCTATACATATACACATATCCCCATATCTTCTCCCTCTTGCATCTCCCTTCCATCCTCCCTATCTTATTTTTCAAATGCAGAGTTCAGACAACAACTGGTTTTTAAAATATTTTGAAGACACTGAGGGAATATGCTATTCATGTTAAAAGAAAATAACTTTTTGTATGAACATGCAATTCAGATTTCTATATGGCTCTGTGATCTCAGAGCCCTGTGTTTTGTTTGTTTGTTTGCTTTATAAATTTATTTATTTATTTTATTTATTATTTTTACTTATTTATTAGTTTTTGACTGTGTTGGGTCTTCATTGCTGTGTGCGGGCTTTTTCTAGTTGCTGCGAGCAGGGGCTACTCTTCATTGTGGTATGTGGGATTCTCACTGCGGTGGCTTCTCTTGTTGCAGAGCACGGGCTCTAGAGTGCGCGGGCTTCAGTAGATGTGGCGTGTGGGTTCAGTAGTTGTGGCTCGCAGGCTCTAGAGTGCAGGCTCAGTAGTTGTGGTGCATGGGCTTAGTTACTCCATGGCATCTTCCCAGACCAGGGCTTGAACCCATGTCCCCTGCACTGGCAGGTGGATTCTTACTGTGCCACCAGGGAAGCCCAGAGCCCCGTGTTTATTAGCTTCATTTGACATTTGAACACTTTGTTAAGGCAAATAATTAAATTTGAGGCATTTTCTATTTTATTAATTTATACACAGATAATACACATAATCATAATAAAGTACAATATTGTCAGCTACATTTTCATAAGTTCTCTAAATTGTTGGTTTAAAAATATAGAAAAGAAATTAAATGTGGTCTATTGAAGGCGCTACTGTGAATAAGAAATGAAAAATAATTTTAATTAACTTACACAGTGTACCAGTTTTGTATTCACAAGCTTGCAGATAGTCTGTTTCATAGTTAACTTTGTGACCGCCTGGAGGGGTGGGATAGGGAGGGTGGGAGGGAGGGAGACACAAGAGAGAAGAGATATGGGAACATATGTGTATGTATAACTGATTCACTTTGTTATAAAGCAGAAACTAACACACCATTGTAAAGCAATTATACCCCAATAAAGATGTTAAAAAAAAAAGATTCAACCAAAAAAAAAAAAAAAACAACAACAAAGTAGTTAAATATGCCCTCTGAAAACTTTATAAAAAATCAATTTGCTTAGCAAAGTGTTCTGATAAATAGCCACTAGCTAAATAGGCCGAGCTGTGATTAGTTTCCCCAGTAACTGGGACTGTTATGTCAGGTCCAAATTGAAAGGGACGGTCAGTGACCCTGGATTGAGTCAGTGTGGAAAAGGGTCTGGGTGGAGATGCGAAACGAGGAGAGAATTAGTAACACCCACAAAGTACCCGAGGACTAGCCCCAAGGAAATACGCTGAAGATGTTCTAACTCTCCAACCATGATTTCCAAGTTCTTATTATTTTTCTAACTTGTCTTTCCCCTTTAGATTGGTACTCAGTATTGACTAAAAATTAATGTCACGTACATACAAATATATTCAGCTAAGTCACATTACACTGTGTAGTTTTCCCAACGTCCTATATCCACTTCTAGAAAATCAATATCGAGCAGACTTTTGAAGTAGGTATATACCAGTAGCAATAAAAAATATCAGAAATTATAAAAATATGGCATTCAACTATATCAAGTTTCTCTACCAATGCTCCTTTTTGAAAGAGATTTTTACAAAATGTATAAACTTTTTGTATTTCCACCAAATAAAGGCAGAAGGGAAATATATCAAACTTCTGGAGGATGGTAATTATACTTTTTTTGCCCTCCTATTCCTCCATTGTACTTCATCCAGCCAACTTCACTCAAGAAATAATTTGTTGAACTAGTTGAACATTGATATAATTATTTTGTTTTTGATAAACTATCACTTTAATGAGCTATTAATAGTCTTCAAAACATAAACTCTTGTATCTACCTATATATTTCCATAGTGTCTCTCACCACAGTTTTAATATGCTTTGGAATATGTGCTCTATTAGTCCAATGATACAAAACAAATGGGAGAAATGTAGCTAATTTGGGAACATTCATTTGAATTTCTGAAAGTCTTCTTAGATTATGTGGTCTTGCCACATAATGTTTAATGTTCTGCCTGGCCTCCTAACTTCACAGTATTTAAACCATGGAAGGTGATCATATTTATACACATTTGTGGAGCCAGCTCTGGCAACTGAACTATGCTACCAAACCTATTCTAGACAAAATAAGGGAAGTACAAATATGGTGGATGATTTGGCTGTGATATTAATGACCTCTTTAGAGGCACTGAAAGAGGAAGTAGATCTTCCTATGGATGCATATTTCCTGGTGTCTGGTCTCTCAACCAGGACCCGGACACTTGCCAGAACTTTGACTTGATGACTTTTTCACACACGTATGTCCATCAAACATTACCTGAGCTACACCCAAGGTTGGCTTTGTGGGCATGTGAATTCTGCAGTCACACAGGGCCCCAGCTCAGAAGGGTCCTGAGCTTGGTTTAACACCCTGTTGTCACTGTCTTGACAGTCTTATTATCTTTGACTTTGTGCTTTGGAAGTGAATTCCAGGGGCACAATTAAATATGGCTGGAGGGGGTATGGGAGGCATGGAGTCTCAGAGCAAATACAGTCCTGCCTCCCAGCCATCCTGTGTAGACTTTCAGTTGCCCACTCCCTTGCTTTCTGGCACCCCACCTGGGACAAGAGGTCTTCTTTTCTGCTGTGGGAGCGGGGGCAGGGAAAGGGGAGATTCCACATTCTACTTTGGCCCTTCATTCCTCAGTGGGGGCCTGGGTATGAGTGCAACTCAGGGGACTGTGGTCAGAGTCCAGAGTTGGGCACCTGTTCTTTGGGTGTCTTTAGGGGGAAACTGGTTAGAGTCATTGCCACCCATGGTTGGCGACTCCAGGTGCATCCAGTCTGCAGCCAGAGGCCATCTGTTAAGGGTGGGAGG
The DNA here is from genome assembly GCF_005190385.1 of Monodon monoceros. Taxonomy (NCBI): domain Eukaryota; kingdom Metazoa; phylum Chordata; class Mammalia; order Artiodactyla; family Monodontidae; genus Monodon; species Monodon monoceros. The sequence goes on along the minus strand of NW_021703784.1, from coordinate 87,389,159 downwards.
GGTTAGCCCTTCTGAGGTAGGTTGGGGCTCTAGGAAGGGGGATGACTGCTTTAAATTCCTCAGCTTCTGCCCCAGCAGGGGTTGGGCATCAGTCTGGCTGGTGACTCTTAGAAGGGGGAAGCTGGCAGTATCAGGTCCTAGCTAGGGCTTCCAGGGGCCTCTAATCACAGACTGGGTGTCAGGGGCAGCTGTGAGGGTTTGCATATCCTGGTACTCGCATCTCCAAGGCAGTGCCCCTCAGGATGTCTATATGCCTGGCCAAAAAAATGCTTTTCCTTCCTCTATCCTCCCCAGGTATAACTTGGACCAGCCAGAGGTAAACTCTAAGAATGAGCTATAAGATACAAACTGTGTCATTTTGGTGTTTCCAAAAGTGAGTTGAATGCACTTACATTTGTATTTAGAACTAACGTTGTACACTATAAAGAATAACAGAAAAATTTTGCTAATATCAATAATTTAAAAAGCACTTAGAATGATATTAAATACCAAATTAAACCACTATGATAAGTCAAGGGACAGACCATGGAAGAAAGGAAAAGCTTTATATTTTAGTACCTTTGCAGCACTCTTTTCCTAACTTCTTGAACAAAAGGCCCTGCATTTTCATTTTGCACTGTGTCCCACAAATTATATAGTCAGCCCTGCTTGTACCTAACTGTATTGGCTTCTGTCTCAGTGTCAGATGATATCGACTTCTTTTTGCCTTTCTTTTCTTCTTAATCCAGTCTTCTGAATGGATTTGCCTTTCAGATACACACACTACATGTGCCTCCCTGGGTCAGTGTCCTTCTGGCCCCTCCACATGGGACTTGACAACCTCCACGCACTCAGAAGTTTCTTCCTGGATTGTATTCTTGGTCCTGAATTTCCCTGTCTGGGCTTTCTGGCTGATAGATTGTACGCATGTATGTGGTTGGCAGACATAGGTATCGCTGGATATGAATGAAATTTGCAGCAGGAGTTTCAGTAAGAACTGGGAAATATGGAATGGATTACTTCAGGTTGTGGTTTCAGCGTTGGTGGTGAGGACAGGAATATTGTGTGAGAAGTCAAATATTTGATTTACAGCAGGCTTAGAGAATCAGTAATGTCCTTTTCATCTCTAAACTTTATGATTTCAAAGAAGAAGGGCTATTGTTGATATAAGAAAAATAAATTATTTCTAGTATGCTTTTCATGATTATGAAATATCATTAAAAATTGCCCTGAAAATCTAGGCTGATTATAGCAGTTCCATAATTCTGGTTGAGGCAACTGGATAGAAATCTTTAGGCTCATCTTGCTGGCACAATTTGCTGACATTTTAGAGGGAATGCAGTGTTATGCAGTATTAACAGATGAAAGAAATAAAGGAATTAAAGTTAGATGTCTGATTTGATCCAATCACTCATCTTACTAGTATTTTCAACATCAGTAATTTGTGTCCACATTGAAAGCAGTTTGTGAACTTCGGCCATTCATTTAATAACTCCTAGCCTATTTCATTACCTTTAATAATGTCTCATTTTGTGATCGGATGCAATAACATATAGAAAGTCTCCAGCGTTACATACCAAATAAAATTTAATTCCATTTATTTTTGGAACATCTTAGTTTAACCACATTTTCATAATGTACTACCACATGACAGAAGCAATGAACCTCACCAAATGTCTTTGTAAATGTGGGTACTTATAATCTTAGGAGAGTAACGTATAAAAAATGTAAGACATTAATTAATTTAATTAATTTAAAATACAAAGGAGAATTACATTAGTTGATTGATGTTATTCTCCTGTGTATTTTCCTTCTCCTTTATATTTTCCTATACAATCACATAAAGTACATAAGGGCTAAGTTTTGAATTACCCACTAAAAAAGGGCTTGGGCAAATTGTTCCAATTATTTAGAAAAATATTTATCCTTATCTGTGATAGATAGTGCCTGCGTGATATTACTAGATGTTCAAACTTAAATTGCAACATTAGTACATGTGGGTACCCCTTCCCTTCTTCTCTGATTCTCTTTGCATATAAGGAATGTGAAACATAACAAAATAACAACTTGCTTTATGTTTTTTTCATTAGGGCCTATATCAATGATACAGGTCCAAACTGGTTAAGGTTTTTGCGTTATAAAGCCATATTGCTTAATCCAATGCAGTTGGTTCTTCCCCTTTCCAATGCGACTGCTTATATAAATGTTTGTTGATTTAATTTCTTAATGTGTTTCATAACTTTTAATTTATTTTTATCCTCCCAGCTACTTGGTGCCATAGCCTCCCATATGATCTCACTATTGCTAATTTTATTTGTATTTCAAACTATGTTCTATTCTCCTGCTAGGGTCAACTTCCTAAGATAAGGAATTCAAGATTTTATTTGAAGGGAAATAGCAAACACCCTTCTTCCTTTCCAGGGTTTGGAACCAACCAGAAGTTAAGACAAAGAAGAGAGACGGATGAAAATACAAAAGCCACCCTTAATACTCATATAATTTCTTAAAGAATATGGATTTAGATGTTCAGCCAAATGTGTTTACTTATAACCTGCTACCCAAGCGTATCCCCTTGAATAGCCCATTGGGTAGAAAGTTTGGATTTATAGAGCAAACACAATCGCTACAGCTGCTGACTCTTAAAGCTGAATAGGGTAGGGGCTGGGGTGTGTGTGTGTGGGGGGGTGAACACAGTTAATCTTCAGAGTTAATAGATTACCTGCAACAATCTACCCATGTCAACCTTTCAAAAATCAAACGCTTGTTACCCATGGGGCAGTATGTCAGGTCTCTCCCACCACCATAAAAAAACAACAACAAAAGGATATCTCTGTGAGGCAATTTACACCAACTCTACCTAAAATCCTTCCATGATTGTTTAGACAATAATTTTGAGCTCTCTTTCCCAGCCCTCAAACCCTATCCCCACCATATGGTTCCATGAAATGGCCCTACCTCACCTACCTCTCATTACCTGTACTTCAGCGCAAATTACATTCTGCCACATAGGACTTTGCTCCACATATTGGCATGTTGTGTCTCCATATTTATTCCCATGCCATTGCCTTAACATACAAAGCCTTCCTCTTGGATTATTCTGATTATCAAACTTGTACCCATCCTTCACAATTTAGATGAGATACTGACTCTTCCAAAGACAATTCTCTGATCTTCTAGGTGGAATTATTATTCCCCTCTGCTGGGTCCTGGAGCTCTCTGCTCATTCATTTAGTGTGATATTCCCAGTCATCTGGCTTTCTAGAGTAGAAAGATGACTAATTTGACAAGAGTCTGAATCTCACCTCTGTTGCTTACCAGTTGTGAATTTCTGAATTAGTCACTATTATTTCGGTATCATTCTTCAAACCATAAAATGTGGATTATAATGCCTAATACATAGGGTATTTATGAAGGCAAACAAGAGGAAGTAGGTTAAAATCACTTTGGAATATTAGAGCTCAATATATTTGTTTCATATTTTCTTTCATCTCTTTCTACACTATTTTTGGTATATAGTAAATCTCTCTCTCTATATATATATAGAAGTTTCTTTTTAATTATAATAATTGTGAATAAAAAGAAAATAAAATGTATTGGGGTACTCCAAATGTACCTGACATAGCATATAGCATCTGTTCCATTTTTATTATTCAATGAGGAAAATCAAAAGGGAATATTTTTGGTGTGAAGAATATTTCTTTAGGTTGTTCCAGAAATAAATACTGATATTCTGAGAACCAATAAAAAAGAGTCTCAGTGCACTGAAGACACTGTGGTTTTTGTAAAATTATGAGAAGTACCTTGATTTTCATGATACATAATATTAGAATTTTGCTTTAAAACGGCAAAATAAATTGTCTGACAAAAAAGTGTTCAAGGTAGAGAAATCATGCATAAGAAAACATTAAAATGACTGATATTTTGAGGTCATAAGCTGTCATTTATTGATTTAAAAAAATGAACTTAATATTGCAATGCTGAATGTGATAAAGTGTGATACATGGTGAATAAATTAAGATATATACCTGGGAAGAAGCATCTGGCTAACAAAATGGGGTCCCCTCTGGTAGCTACTGTCCTGATGGATATACCATGATTTACAGCCTGGTCTTACAAGACTTTGCCCACACACTTAAGTTTTTCATTGCTTATACTGAAGACACTGAGGCTTACAAAGACCATCTTGATGCTATAAAAAGCATAACCCTGTGTGCTTTGTGGGGATCTTTTGAACTTTTTTGAGAGGGAGCTTATCTTTTCATTGCTCTAGAGGACCTGAAAACAGTCTATACTCTAAACTCTAAATAAGACTGAGAAAATTGAATTATCACATATCAGCCCCGCACACATATGTTCATTTTTTGTTATAAAACTATGCATTATTTCTATAATTTAAATTTTAATATGAAACTTGATAACTCTTACAGGCCATATAGATTTGTGTATACTATTCATTACATTCAAGTCATCTAAGGGATTTAGGGCTTATCGGTGGAAAGCCATAGACTGAGGTCACTGTCTGTCTTAGTCCTTTAGGGCTGCTATAACAGACCACCATAGATTGGGTGGCTTATAAACAACAAAAATTAATTTCTCACAGTTCTGGAGACTGGGAAGTCCAAGATCAAGGAGCCAGCAAATTTGGTGTCTGGTGAGATCCTGCTTCTTGGTTCACAGAGGCCATCTTCTCATAGTGTCCTCATGTGGAGGAAAGGGGGTTCTCTGGGGTCTGTTATAAAAGGACACTAGTCCCATTTGTGACTTAATCAGATACAAAAGTTCCCACCTCCCAATACCATAACACTGGGGGTTAGGATTTCAACATAAGAATCTGGCGGACAATGAACGTTCAATTGATAGCACTGTCCTGCATGTGACAGCTGAAACTGAGGTCTTCAAATTTACCTTCTGAAATATGCTGGGATTTCTGTGACATTTCCACATGATAGTATAAAATGTCAGTTCCTGAACTTTCTGTTGAGGGATAAAAATTATTTGATGACAACAACTTGGCATTAATGATCTAGCTTATATTCAAAATGGCCATTGTCTATGTATCTCTAACATATACTTCTAAAGAATTTAGACTTCTAATAAATTCTTTTCTTGTAAAAATATTCTTTTCACCTGCTAGAGGCTATTTCTTGCAAAATTGGGCATTTGCCTATGAAAATGAGTAATTGAGCATGGAATGATTTATTTTATCTGTGCATAAGATGACTACAAAATTAAAGCATGGTGCTTTGCTGATGAAAAATTATGCTTAAAAAAAGTTCTCAATGTCAACCTTAAAGGAGTTTTCAGTTGAAAAGCAGCATTCAGATCCTTCAGGATGACTATTTTTTTCTTAGAGTAATCTGTAGTATGACAACTAGAATCATGCATCAGGCTTAAGAGTTTCACCACAGTTACTTCTTGATACCTAATGGGCCATTGTTACAGCTGCTTCCGCCTCTGGCTTTTCTTCCATTCCATCTTCTATCCCAGGTTTGCCATGCGTTTTCTCTACTAACTCCATACCATAAAGAACTCTATTTTTGAGTCTACAATAAAGTAGAAGGGAGTTGGAAAGAAGCAGAGGGACATGCTATAAAGCTGAAGAATTAAGATAAAAACTTTTGTCTAGTTTCACTTGATCTTCTTCCAGAGGTGAGTTTGGCATGATTTTTTTTACCAGGAAAATAAGTTCCAATGCACTGCTCATGATTCATTCTAGACAAGCCTTTGCTTGTGCCCGCTGGGGCACATCACCTTGTGTGTAGAGGGTCGCCCCCATTTTCCAGGTATGCTCCTCTTCTATATCATGAAATAGCAGATTTTTGCCAAGCACCCTCTTGAAACTATATTTATTGTAAGTTCTTCAAATAGATAACTTATTTCTTGAGGTCAGGAAAAAAATTCTGTACTATTTACAACATTAATATTAAAGGTGAATGGTATTACAGGATAGTGATTAAAGACACAGGAATTAAGAACACCATTCTGATTGCAGATCCTACCTCAGCCATTTCCTATCTTCTAAACTTAAGCAAAAGCTGAATGTCTTGCAGAGTGAGATAATAATGTTGTGCCATTTCCAAAGTAACGTCAGGAAAGTTAAGAACATACATAAAGCCCTTAGCAAAATGTCAGGCAAACACTTGTAAGTACTCAATGTATTTAGTTATTACTAGGTATTATAACTCAGAGCAAACACAGTAAAACTTTGGAGCTAACTGAATTTACTCAATACATACTTTCTCAGTTTGACTACTAATGTCTATGGCTATACAAAGATAATCACTGCAGTGTTTAAGAAGAACTTGTCAGCAATTTCAAGGAATTTATACTTTTACTTTCAAAAACAAACCATCTCTGTTAGTTTCTTAAACTCTTCTTGGTTCAAATGCCCCAAACTAGTCCTAATTTCATGAATTAATTGAGCCTATTTTTCTTTCATTTACTGAAATCAATTATTTGAATAAAGTGTACCAAGCCACATAAAAGCAATGAATTAAAATTCTTCCTATTTATTGGGTTTTAAAGTAAAATGCTTAGCTGTACTAGGGTCAGACTTTTAAATAGCCAAGCACCTAAGCATTCTAAATCTGATTATTTTTACTGTTCTTAAAACCCAATAACACCAAGTGATTTAAGACTATTTACCTTAAATATTGATCTGCTATGCTTACTTCATTTTGTAAGAATATTCTCTAAATATCTTAGAAGCATTAGAAAAATCTATATCTTAAAAAACAAAACTATTGTATAATTTTTATTATGGCTAACTTTTTCATTCTAGATGATAACCATTATAATTTGACTGTACAACTTTTATTGACTTTTTGCTAACAGATATCTAAGGCCCAAAATAAATTAGACTTTGGTGTGTACAATTAAACAGGCATAAATATGCCTTAAAAAACAATTAGAAGATATGCAGGTAGGTCCTGCCTAATGTTTTCAGTGAGAGTGAGAAAAACTAAAAGGATAAAATTAAAAGTTCTAAATAAATTTTATACATCTGCAATTGAAATACTGATAAACAAGTACTGTGCTTCTATTGTTGATATGTTTTCACTCTGTAGTAGGTGACATTTTCAAAGACCAAATACACTACGTAAAAACATCTATATTTTTAGTGTATAAAGTTATATGTTCTTTGATTATAATATGTATAATTAACTTTATGTCCTTTTTTAAGTGAAACACAAAACTTAATTTGCTTAAGATTAAAAAAAAAATTCCAAGTGATAAAGAGAGAAGAAATATCCCATGTATTTGTCTTCAAATAAATGAGTGTGCATGTGTTTGCAACTGTGGCTCTAGATAAAGAATGCTTTTTCTGACATCTGGTTTATTTATAAACCAGTCCATTGTTTTTGAGGTTAATAGTTTATTTCAAACTTATTCTTTGAATAATTATTTGTTTAAATGAATATTGTCATGTATACTAAAAACAGTTAAAATATATGTAAATATAAAATAAAATTCTTTTGGTCATTCTTCATTAAAATAAATAAATACGGAATGTCTTTGATTTGTTACAATAAATTCATGTTTCGAGATAATCTGACAATATCTCAGTAGATGAACAAAATGAAATTAGTACATTGTATAAAACAAATTCAAACTATTAGAAGGATTATGTGAATTATACTTTAAAAATATGGAGGCGATATTTCAGACGTTTCGAGGTTTCAAGATTATTAAGGAATATATATGAGAACATCATGAACATCGTTATTTGTGACTTACATTCCTTTCACTTAGAAAGCAATTCTACTAAAATTTAATATTAAAAACCTTGAATTCTAATATACATAAAATTTATAGAGGTTTTTTTGGTTAATCTCAAGAAATTACTTGATAACAAACTGTAATTCTCAGGACATTGGAATTTAAAGCCAATACATTTGTAGAGTTAACTCAGGAGTGTCTATCAAGCAATGATCAAGACACTGTTTCCCTCACATGATGGGTACACATGTGGTGGTCTACCATAGATAAGAAGTTCACCCATAGTTACAGAAGGAAAGGCAAAACAAAACACATGGGTTTTGGCTCTATAACTCAGAAAAATGAGGTTTCAAGCATTATTGAATCAGGTTTGAACACTGTTATAAGGACATTGTCTTTATCTAAGTGATACCTTTTCCTACATTGACTCCTTTTGTGGTTATGCAAAGCTTGTCACCATTATATGCATCATATGCATCCCAACAGCTCAGCAACTCAAGCATTGAGAGAATACCACTTCCAGTTAATATCACCAATACTGTCTAAGGGTATCCAATCTGCCGTGTGTGTGTGTGTGTGTGTGTGTGTGTGTGTGTGTGTGTGCGTATATGTATATTAACCCATTTCTATGGCACAGAGATATGGTCTTCTGATTAGCCAGGCCTAATCCTCAAACTTTGCCTATCCTCAAAATTCAAAATAGAATGAGCCCAACAAACAACATATAAATAGTGAAAAAATGACAAAGTAGTTCTCTAAAGCAAAATTAGAATGTTTTTGCACAAAAGAAAGGAGAAGATGTCTTGGGTGGGCAAAAATAGCTCACGACTTCACATTCCATTCCCTAACAGAAACACATTTACATGAGCCCATTTTCCCATTTACTTCTCAGAAATGATGCCATGTATATATATACCATGTAAACATCTCACACCAAAGAGAAAAATAAAATAATTCACTTCCTATCCAAAGGGTTATCTAAATTCTCAACGAACTAAAACAGCTAGGTTTTGAGCTAGAGATCAACGTGATGGATATGTTTTTCTGTCAAGTCTCACTCCTCATGATGGATATAATTTTCTATCAAGTCTCATTCCTCATGATTGGCCAACACATGGCTACTCTAAAAGCATGATGATAACATATATTAAAAGTGTTTTTTTCAATACCTTTATCAAGGTATAATTGATATACAAAAAATTACACACAATGTATACAGGCATATAGCTGAGACTGTGGTGACAGTATCATATGTGTATGTATACATTAAATATTTAGTCAAGAGGAAATTTAGTTTCCTATTACTCTTGTGGCATACTACCACAAACTGGGGTCTTAACAATACTCACGGTTCTTGAGGTTAGAAGTCTGAAATGAAAAGGCTAGCACAGCCATGCTCTCTCTCCTAGTGCTTGTTGCTACTGACAATCCTCGCGATTCCTTGGCTTGTAGCTGCAAAACTCCAATCTCTGCCTCCATCACCACATGGCTGTTCTCTGTGTATCTGTGGTGATCTCCGCTGTCTGTGCCTCTGCCTCCGTGTCTCTACTCCTGTAAGGAACACAGTCATATTGGATTAAGGTCCCACCTATTCTAGTATGACGTTATCTTAACTCAATTACATCTGCAATGACGCTATTCCCAAATAAGATCACGTTACAGGTACCAGGGTTAAGACTGCAACATATCTACAGGTGAAGACAATTCAGCCTACAACAAGGAGGAAGTGAAAGAATTTCATCATCATCTCCACCATCTGTGCATAGCATAGCAAAAGGAAGCATTTACTAAAGGATCACAAACAGGAGGTCTCACATTCAAATACAGATGCTAGATCACATAAGTATTGGAAAAGACAGTTAAAAAAATTTTTTTAAACTTATTATAAGGCTTTAAACCTCCTGATTTAGAGGCTTTTGAACAGAATGTCTTCCATCTTTGGAGATAGTTTAGTCTTATCACCACATGGAGTCCCCATCTTTCTTGATAGCCTCAAGCTTTGTAAGGTGGTGTTCACAGAGATTACCCAAAGAGCTGTGCAACATACTCAGTTGAAATCTAAACATATGAGAAATCAAAGGGCAAGCAACTGATTGGCCAGTTACTCCACTGGTGAAACAAAAGGAAGATGGCTGCTTCACTGAGCAACTTGTTGGAGAAGAGGATGCAGCAGTGTTTCTCTTGTTTAAAAAATGTGCCCTCATGAGAGACAGGACTACTTTAGAACCATCTTAGGTTTTCCTCCAAAAAGGACTCTGGATTGGCAAATAAAACTAAGCAGATATCAAAGGGAATCCTTGGGATGAGCTGAAATAGAGATTAATTTAACCTACGCATTTGTAAGTTTAGAGACCCCAAACCATGAGGGAGTCTCCAAAGAAGCCATGAAAGACTTCACAAGGGAAAATAATTTTTAAATACCCAAAGAGCAGTGTGGTGAAGCTAGCTTTTCACTGAGAATGGTGGTATCAATAAATTTTTTCTCTCTTACCCATCCTGTATTAGTCTGTTTGAAATGTTATAACAAAATACCACAGACTAGGTAGCTTATAAAAAACAGAAATTTATTCCTTGCAGTTCTGGAGAATGGGAAATCTGAGATCAAGGGGACAGCATGGTCATCTTCTTATAAGGACCCTCTACTGGGTTCATAGCCAGAGACTTCTGGTTGTGCTCTCGTATGATGAAAGAGGCTGGGGAGCATTTTGGGGTCTCTTTACTAAGAACATTAATCCCATTCCTGAGGGCTCTACCTTCATGACCAAATCACCTCCAAAGTCTCCACCTCCTAATACTATCACATTGGGCATTAGGATTTCTACACATGAATTTGGGGCAGGGGGGGACATAAATATTCAGGCCCTAGCAACACCCACCCCCTACCTCCAAACCTTGATAAGTCATAGACTGCAGTGAGCAAGGAAGGCTTCACATCTACATTAAGCCTGAGTCAAGGAAGAATGAAAAGAACAGAGATTTGACTCCTATGTGGAGCTTAATTTGGTTATTATTGGTTTGAGATATGATTGCATAAATATGGCCAAAAAATCAAGTGAAATTTTCTGAGTTCATATGTAGGGTCAAGGAAAGAGCCAACCCCACTAAATCAATTTTAAAGAATGATAGGAAATTAAAGTATAGATGCTTATAAATACTCCCAAGAGTTTAATAGAATAGTTTTAATAGCATATATTATATTCTGCAGAATCGAGATGCTTAGAAAGATTCCCTGCTCTGGTTTTGTTGAATAGCCATCAGGGACAATTACCAGGACCACTATATAGGAATGGGGAATTCCTCCCTTTTGCAAGCTACTTCTTACTGACTAATGAGAAACCAAAGAGTGCCTTATGGTGGCCAGACTGAGAAGTGTCTCTTGGCCTTTGAATGTCATTAAACTTTAGGACTCATTTGATTGATTTGTATCTTAGGGATGTTTTTCCAAAGCAATGCTTTATGTGGGGAACCTATTCCATTGATCTGAAAATACAAAATATTAAATAGAAACAGATTGTAAGTAGACAGATATTTTGCACATCACCATTAACATGAATAGTTTATATACAAAATCGAGTATTTTGAATCAATTTATGGATTATCTCTCTGAAAATAAAATTTCTCACCAAAAAATTCATTTTTTACTTCCCTCTGACTCAATGCGATGAACAGAGCTAAAATCTCACTCAATAAGACTTATCACAAATTTATTAAGTTTCAATGAAAGGATTTTGACAAATGCTGAGGCAGGAAACACGAACAAACAGCCAGAGCCATTTATTAAAAATTTAAACGTACATTTTAAAAATTTTAAAGGAAAAATTATTACCCAAAAGCCATCAGTTCTCTTTTTATTAAGAGACCATAATTTATATTTAAATTACATATATATAATTTATTTATGATGGCAAAAAATGCCATGACATAAATAATTATATCAAAATTAGTGAAGAAATTCTAAGTTCATAAAGCTATACAATGAATAGCTATGCAGTTATGACTCACAGGCATTTATATTTCAAAATCCTAAAAGAAGATTGAATTTTTTGGCCATTAATTTTTTAATTGATCCAATTCAACCCGACAAAAGACATTAGAATAAAATAAATGACTTTTTTGTGTGTATGAACAAATACTTTAGGTAAGAGGAATATGGCTACTCAAAATACAAGAAAACATAGACATATCTTTTTCAATAATGAAATTAAACTCATTTACTTTGCTAAAATAATTCTGTATGGCTGGAGAAAGGTGGGTGGAGAGGAGAGTAACAAGCAAACTCAGTTCTCTTCTTGGAGGAAAAAAAAATCAGTTGTAATATAATGTGCTACTGTTGCTGATGTAGATGCTGCCATTGTAGCAAGTGTTCCTATCCGTCTAACTTTTAAACTTTGAGCACAATTACATTTCCAGAGATCTAGAGAAATGTGGAATTCATCTTCAGTACCCTTTGATCCTTACCCTTTTTCTCATTTGCCTTCAGATCTTTATTGGAAAATAGACTTCTGTGGTTTGAGTGGTCAATTACATATGTGGAGATCAGGGCAAAGTTCAGATGACCTGACTGATTTATTGTTGTTTCTTTATACTCTACCGTTATAATTTAACAAGATTTCTCATGGGAAGTTAATAAGTTTTTCAAACAGGAAGGGGGACTCTTTGGAAAACAGATGTGTGAATTATGTTACTGTCTTCAGTTTATCTTTTGACTATGATAGAAATGCTCATTTATAAATAAATTTATAAAATTTCAGCAGATATTAAATTTTCAATAAGATAATGAAAGCTATCTTCTTGTGTGACTGACTTTCTGTGGGTTTAAAAATATTATAAAGTCCTTAAATGTCATTTTGTGTGCTTTGTGACTACATATTATTCAGAGACAAAACAAAACAATTGTCATATATTACAAAATGATAACAATAGCGAGTGTGTATGTTTTCAACACTTATTCTTCCATTATACCATATTTATGTAGAGCTGAGAACAATCTGATTTGGGGACATAGATATGCTACATGCAACATGCTATATATTTATCAGTAAAAGAAATAAACAAAAATAAACCTTGGGTTTCAGGCCAAGACTGTGAAAAATTATTTTATTGCATGTGCCAGCTCTTCTGATATCTATCATAAATTTAAGTTCTTTTGATATCTACCATATTCAAGGCACATGAAAAGCTAGAAGAATGCCTCTGAATTAATGTGTAGTGTGATGAATTGGGTAATACTGCAAACAAACATATATTTTTTCAAATAAATAAAAATTCAAGGATAGACAGAAATCTGGCCTATTAGTGTTTTAATTAAGAAATTCTAATGACCTAATTGAATAATATATATAATTACAGAATTATACATTAGTATCACACACACATATATACATAGTATATGATTAAACAAATATATCTTTAAATAGAAAACACAGATAGTAATAATAAAAGCAAAGATGAAACCATAACTAAATCCATCTTTCAGGAAAAAAACTATAGTGTATGCTAAATATTTTAGCTATATATCCTTTTAGTTCAGGGAAGAAAAATACAACTGAACCAGCAAAGATGGAGTTCCCTCCATCTAGTATAGAACTGGGAATGATGTACATTTACAAACTAATAACACCTGCTCCATGCATGTTAGATAAGACAACAATTAAAAATTAATGTTTATGAAATCAGTATATTCATATTATTTTTAAATAAATACAGTGAAGAGTAACTCACAGCTTTGTGACAAGGCATGTCATTTCTGGGAACACTATTCATTAGAGTGTCTCATCATTAACCTCCTTTCCTCTCAGTTAACTATGTATTCTACTCTGGTTTCTGGAGTAACACAGAGAAATTCTACTTTCATATCAGGATTAATATTTTTATGTCTTGATGCCATATAGGTGTTTTGTCTTGTCTTCAGATCATGTAAACCCAATGCATAAAATGATTTCATACCAGAGTCATTTAAATTGAAATGGCTTCTTTGACAGAGAGGTTGAGCAAATTCCCAGTGACTCAGCTTCTAAGTAAAGGAGTTTAAAAACAGAAGAGCTAAGATTTTGAACCTAGGCACTATGGTTCCTAACTCCATTCTTTTTAAAGCTGAATGACCACAGGAAATTGATTCAAACTCTCCATGACTTAATTTCCTCATATGTAAAATGAGGATAATTAACAGTATCTACCACACAGTGTTATTATGAAGATTAAACAAGTTAACACATGTAATCATACAGTTTCTCACATATAATAAGTATTCAGAAATTACATCTACTATGTTTGTCACTGTTGTATTATTATTGTCCAAAGAAAAGTAATAAAAGGAATAAAGTACAGAAAGATCATTACTAATATGTTTATAAACTTTCAAGAAATTATTTTAAAAAACAATTTTTACAAATTTTGATGAGAAAATAATTATAATTTCATGAAAACATGAAGTGAGTGGATTTAGAATAATTAATTTTTTACCTCCTTGTTTATGCAGATGGAGAAGGCTTGCTCCATAATATCACCCAGGACCTTAATTTTCCTGCCTTAATGTTGCTCCATCCTCCTATAGTACAATGTGCTCATTTTTCATGGTCAGAGTTAGGTTCTCTCCTGATTCATTATCAAACCTGGATAAAGACTAGAGATTGACCTGGGCAGGTAATTTTATTTTGATTAAGTCAGTTGAAAGTTGCCCACACCTCTCATGCTATTTTTCATTGACAAGAACCCAGTCACAAGGCCACGTCCAGCTGCAGGGGAACCTGGGAATGTGAAGTTATCTGGATGGCTATAGGGTAAGGAAGAAGAGGAGAATCAATTCTAGGAGAGAAGGTCAACTTGCACTCAGACAAACTTCCCCATCTGAAAAACAGAGCAACAGTAGCCATCCTTTATTGCACATTTGCCCTCTTGGTCCTGTTCTGTTTCCAACTGCTTTGTATGCTATCTCTAAGCCTCGCAACATGACGAGAGAGACATCAATCCATCACTGATGAAAAATTCAAATTCAATAAACTAAAGTAACTTAACCAAGACTCACAGATTTGGTGGTGAATGATACTGGTAGTCTTGGTATAAAGTAGAAGCAATGTTTAATACAACAAGCCCATGACATTTGGTTACCCTTGTTATCATCATGTTTTCATATAATGCAAGGAGGTTGGAGCAGAGTGCCTTAAAATTCACATCAATACAATATCAAACACATTCATTTACTGCCATGAACAATGAATATAGTGATGAATATGTATAGAGTCTGCCCTTAGTATGCTCTAGTCAGGGTGGTTAACAAATAGACTAGTTATATATTTGATTTACCTATATTTTATATTTGCTTCCAGTGATGGTTCATTTTTAATGTGTCAACTTGAATGACCATAGGTTGCCCAGATTAAACATTATTTCTGTGTGTGTGTGTGTGTGTGTGTGTGTGTGTGTGTGTGTGTGTGGTGTTTCTGGATGAGACTAGCATTTGAATTACTGGACTCAGTAAAGTAAATTGCCCTCCTCAATGTGGTTGGACATCATGCAATCCATTAAGGGTCTAAATAGAACAAGAGGAAGAGGAAGGAGAAACTGCCCCTTTTTGCTTTCTGCCTGCCTACTTGAGCTGGAACATCTCATCTCATCTTCTCCCACCCTCAGACTACGATTTATACCATCAGCTCCCCTTGTTCTCTGTCCTTTGTACCCAGACTGAATTATATCACTGTCATTCCTCAGTCTCCAGCTTGCAGATCATGGGACTTCTCAGCCTCCATCACTCCTACTGGTTCTGTTTCTCTTAAGAAACCATACTAATAAACTCCCTTAGCTCAGGACTCTAATGTATCTCGAGCTTTAGCTCCCTGGTATTTATAGACTGATCTTTGCAATCAGTACCTTGTTTAGATCCCACGTTTGAGCAGAAGAAAATATTCACTTCTATATAGTCTCAATCAGTGATTCTGGATGTCAATCTACAATCTACTCTAAACTGTAAAGTCTTTGGTGATTCCTCTTGTCATGACTCCTTCATTCATCAGTCATTTGAGCATATGCTTACGCCCAGTTGCTTTTCACAGATGCAGAAAAACGTTTGAATGTGATAAAAGGTATTGGTCCAGGACAGGAAAAGCATTACAAAATTAAACTTTGTAAATATATAATTGTATGTTTACCATGTTTATAACTATCAGACATTTGTATCACAAACTAACTCTAATGTAGTTACACATAAATGTTCTTTCATGAGCCATATGAATGGATTTTAATATGTTTAGTATGATATGGGGTGAGGCTGTAAAATCAAGTAAATAAAGCCCACAGAAACCTTAAAAGGGCCCTGCCACCTCCCACTACTGGCAAAGAGAAGTCTTTTTTAATATATGAGACAGAGATAGATACAATTAATTAAGTGCCTGCTGTTCAGGAAATTCTAGCCAGTTGGGTCTTATTGCTCTGCTTAAAGGAGAATGATGTATGACATCTAAATTATCCTGACCTATCAAAATAAAAAGTGATAATATTTCTTTTAGGTCACTGTAGCCCTGAGTGACTTCTGCTATTAGGGTATCCTAAGAATTCTTTTATTAAGTCACTTTTCACCTGTAAAAGGAAGGGAGAGAGAATGGTATGGTAGAAAGGGCAACAAACTGAACCTCATGGATTTGGGGTTCATGCTCTAGACTTGTTATTTTATCCTAGTAACTCAATAAGGTCTTTGTTTGCTTCTCTGTGAAATAAGGAATTTTTACTATATTAAGAGACCTTATCTTGGGGTCCATGGCCTATGAATAGTTTCTAAGGAATCTGTGAGCTATATGTGCACTTTCTTGTTTTATAAAGAGTATCCATAACTTGAATAACATTATTAAAAGAGTTTTCACCCCCAAAATGCAAGAAGTAGGTGAGTATATGACTTTCTAAATGTGGCATTGTATATGAGTCATTATATACAGGATTCTTTCAATAATATATAGTGGTGACTATCATGTTCAAGGAAATATGCTCACCTGTGTTATGTTTATGATACAGGTATCCAGAACAGGACATTGCAATGGAATATTTTAATGTTTATTTTCTAGCGTTCTCTTTCTAAGCTATCTAATTTCGTATACTTCTAGGGGTAGATTCACAGTTGAACCTAAAATGGCATCCCAGAGTATTTGTGTATGTGACTGTGCCCATGAGCATTTATTCACATTGTTTGATGTGCAGGATCTCAGGGGTGTGTGAGCAGGTGGGTTATGTACTTACACCTGGGGATAGCTATGGGGGAGAAGGTGTGAAGGGGTCTGCTCTTGTCCCCATCAGCCTTAAAGATTTTTACGTGCACTTTTAATGTGTGTGCTCATCTGTGCAACATGAGGGGTTGAAGGAAGAGTAGAAAGAGATGGCCTCACAATTTAATTAGTGAGAAATTGAGACTGAAGCACTGAATCCTGCCATCAAGGAACATACAAGCTAGTATTATACAGAAGGAACATGAAGCGTGGCAAAATATGCCACCCCAAAATATGCACCTTTAGCATAAGGATTATTTTGAACTAAAGACACTTGAAAAACAGCAGGTACAAGAAGGACACTTTGACCTTCCTTTTCCTCAGGAAAGTAACAGATAAAAACTCCCATGTGAAAGATGCTTTCTTTTTACCAGGAGCAAAGAAACATTCTTATCACCAGAGACGAGAAGTCAAAGCCGAGAGAAATCTGTTCAAACAGACCTTGCTAAAAGTAACTCTTACCTTCCTGTAGTCTCCCCATATATTTCAGTTGCTTTTCCATACTGCCTCTCTGTGTTCAGCCAAGTATATAAACAATTAGGTCCAGCCACTTATTTTGGTCTTTATTTTCCTATGGGGACTACCATATACATGTATGGTTTTCTCCTGTTAATCTGTTTTATGTCAATTTAATTCTCAGGCCCAGATGGAGACCTTAAAAGAGCAGAGGTAAAGTTTTGCCTCCCCTACACAGACACAAACAAATAAAATTTCTGCTATTACTCTTAATGTACCTTGTACTGATCTGCTGCTAGAATGCAGAGAACATATAGTTACACGTTTTATAGTTTTGTCTTTGCCTTAAGATCTTTCCACTTCAATATTAACTAAACTTGGTCCTCTATGAGTCTGAAAAGACCAAGTGATACAACCATGAGAAAATTATTTGTTTCACCTTCTGCATTTTTTTGTTTAGTAGATGAAACTTTGCTAACTTCAAGTTTTTCAAGAAGAAACGATGCTGAAGCTACTAAGCCCCCAAAGACAGATAAGTCCAGAAGTATACTTTCCTGTTGTTAAAAAAAAGAAGTTTACAGTATTTTAAACTCAATACTCAGAGATTAACTTCAAAAAGAGGGCTTTCAGCCTTAAAGCATGTGTTTGATGATGAAAATTCAAAAGGAGACGTCACAGTGAATTCATGATATGTTCCTCCTAGGTGCTACTCCATGCTAGGAGATAGGGATTTAAACATGAATAGGATGGGGGCTCAATCTAACCATGAGAAATAAAGAAAGGAACAAGCATATAAGCAGAAATAACTAGCACCTTACCACATAACAAGCATATAATCAGACATAACCAGCACCTTACCATGTCCTGTTCTTACCAGGCAATAACCAAAGAGCAAAAATGATTCTACTGCCCCATTTTATATCTAGTTTCTCATTTACTGTTGTCCTATTTTCTTTCAGCTAGTTAAGCATTAGAAAAGAGACCCATTCAATTTGCACTACAGTCTTTTCTTCTCTCTCATTTTCATGCAAAATAAATAACCCCCTTCTGTGTGTTCCATTAAGATTTCAAATATCCCTATTTTGTGGTAATTATATTAATTTGTGTGTCAGCCCCTATTGCCCTGCATAAAATCTCTGTTAGTTATATTTATATACTCAGAGCAATGCCACTGTAAGCTTTCCTATAAATGTTTGCTGCCTGATTTAATTCAGAAGTCTACCCGAAAGCAGGGATGAGTGACAGCTACTGAATAAGTTGTTCTTCTGGTAGCCATTGCTGTCGAAGAAGTCTCCAATAGCAATAACAGTAGTTCAGAGCAAAGACTGTTTGATACCTGAATATTTCAGTTATGGGTAAACTGTGGGTGGAGAGCCCTTCTAGTTTCCCCGAGGACAAATACACTATGAAATGAGAAAGTATTCATTAATGTGACTTGATTTTTTTAATAAATAATTTTGAATATCTTTTAAGCACTCCCTTGGAGTCATAGCCAGAGCTAGGCTTGCATCCCTCAGCCAGGTGATTGCTTTTATCAAACCTCTAAAGTCTTTTGGTGAAATCAATGCCCAGTATCAATAAAGAGATGTTTGTAGCAGGAATAACTTCATGTATTATTATCACTATTATTATTTCTTTTAAATAACTTGGACAATGCAAGTGGAAACAACTATTTTGTACACAGCAGTCAGAACTATTGTATTTTATCAAATCTTTCAAGTTTACTGCTGGGCTGGTTAGTAGAACCATTACAAGTCATAAGCCCCATGTTAGGTCAATTTGTTTTAGGCAGGAAACGTCACTTTTGTTGAGCAACTTAGCGTTAGCAACAAAAAGTATCAGACTCCGTTCTGGTTTGTATGGTCAAAGTACTTTATGACACAATCCCATAGATTTATGTTTTGTCTGTAAGCGACAGTACAGAAGTTCTGACAACAAATTACCTGACGAGAATTCAAGTTAGAAAAAGAAAATTGATGTAGCTCCTCCATTCTCCAACCAATCTGACAATTATCCCTTCCTCCCCATCTCCCTCAATCCTTATAATTTATGTGCAAAACAGACCCACAAAACGTATCAGAATATACTCTTTACCAATCCTTCTCAAATACTTCTTAAATAAGAAGCAGAGATACTAAGCAATAAGCTAAAAATATGTTCAATAGGCATAAGTGCTGAATTAGTAAAACAATTCTTCAAAAACCCTCCATATATAATAAAATCCATTAGATATAATTTTAGTTTTTGAACTATTTTTTCTTGAACATTTCTAATTATTTGTAAGTGTTGATAATTTGTGATTTTGTGTGTGTGTGCTATTCCAAAGAGCAACAAAAATGTACTTATTTTTCAACTGAATAATCCTCATTTTCTCTAATAATGAGTTGACTGTACTATTTTACAAATCTAAAAATCAGGAAGAGGTCATAGTGAACTTGTTTTTCACTCCTGAAACATTTTGCCATTTAATCACTTTAGGAATTATTTCATTATTATTCATCAATTATTTCCCACTAAGCCAGAAAAGATTAAAAACAAGCAAGTGGTAGATTGATGGAATTGCCTAGAAGAATGATGAAATACTGAAACATCCTTAAGATAGGAGCTCAGAACTGGCCAAAGGAAAAAGCTATTTCCTTTGTGGAAGCCTTCTTCAGGGAATGGCCTTAAAATTTAGGTAGGTTTGGGCCCATGAAAATGAAGCCATGGATGGGGAAAGAGACATCCAGGCAGGAGATGGGCACAGAAATATGAAAACCTTAAAGGTGTGTATAAGGCTTCACAGGAATTCAATTTGCCTGTGAAAACTTCAAAAGAAACTCCATTCTGCAGAAATATTTACAAGTCTACTTTTTTATTAACAAAACTTTAGTTTAGTGAATTAAAGCAGGTGGATTTCCTATTTATGAATCATCATTACATCTTTCTCCATCTATTGAGGGAAGCTTCATAAAATAGTAGATCTGTTGAGGTGCTCGAGTGAAAGAAAAATGGAAAGACGAGTTATTTGTGAAAAGAAAGTCGAGTGTGCACAGGAAAAAGGACAAGAAAGACTTGAAGTTGTGACATAGAGAATTATTTTATCAAAAGGGAGAATGGAGCAAATACGCCTTCTAAAAAGTTGGGGCTGCCAACTGCTTTATGAAATGACTATGAATGAGAACCTGTTGTTATCAGTCGATAGTGAGAAATTATAACTGAAGCTAAAGTTTGCAATATTCTATTAGCATTTACTTGCTATTATGTTGATATAAGTGGTAGTTTTACTTTGGTGTAATATATTGTTGGTAACCTGTGTATGTAAAGGGTTTCATACTTATGGTTGCCATTCTAATTATTGGTATTTAATGTCACTTAAATGATTCAAATTCTTGTCTTATTTTTAATCTTGTTCACATTATGATTATTATTACATTGTCATCAGACACAAAGTATCATTACCCTACCTAAACTACAATGAATCATCATTTTGACAAAAGAGAATTAAAATTCAGTTCAGTATTGCTATCTTTGGTTGGTTCTCAGTTTCTAAAATCACATTGTACAATTAAATAGTATAATAGAGTATGTATAGGATAGAAGGAATGCTTTATTAATGTTTAACCTTGATTGTCAGGCAGCCACAAAAAATTCCAAGTAAGTTTAGTAAAATTTAAGTTCATTGAAATTGGACTATTTAATGATTCATTCAATCAAGTCAAAAACAAAAGATTCAGTTGGCAAATATCACATATTGTATGTATCCATATTCTGTTTGGGGTTTGATTGATTTCAAAATTGCTGTCCTTGAAAAAGTAAAAGTTATCAAGAAACTCATTAAGGTAGGACTTCCAATGTTCTGGAGTTGGCAAGAAAACTGACAGGTTAAATTGTGAAAGTATGTATTTCTATGCTCTGAGCTGGATTACAAAGCTTTGGAGTTCTTTGGAATACTACTCTAGCTTTAGAACCACCCTGCCTTTGCTGGCTTTACGGAAGGATCTTAGCAGCAGTTAGATATGCTTTGGGTTTCACTGCTGTTTTTCTTCTTTCTTACTTGAAAGTAAAATTGCATCATGCAACCAGAAAGAAGCCTGAAGGTTTTGGTAGGGTTGCATCTAACTCTAAGATATATAAGTATAGTATAGGTAAAATATCAAAGAATATTATTATCCTAGTTTTCCATCACCATGTTTGTAGGTACAAGATTCCAAAATATATTATTTTAATGATAAAGCCAAATCTCTTTTGCTGCAATACTTTTTCAATTTTATCCTCTATAGTGTAGTTAAACCAATTTCTCTGTTGTGGAGACTAAAATCTATCCCCTTAGAATTTGATAACATTCCTTTTATTTCATGTATCTTCTTCAAACTCTCATACTTTTTATGAAATCACTCTTGTATCAGACTTTAACCTGACATCACATTCCTGTTTCCCCACATGTTAGCTTGGTACCTAAAAAATTACTTTATCAGTCTAAGCCTTAAATATTTATTTGTAATATATTGATATGATATGATATCTGATATGATATAAATATATTATTTAATACATAATATGATATATACATGTACTTATATAAATATAAGAACAACAATATAGGGTTTGCTCTTAGGTTTAAACTATATCAAAATCTTAATGCAGGGCATGCAGAATAAGCATTCAATACATCTTAGTGATTCTTCTCTTTCTTCTTATTTACTGACACTTCTCCCACACCCATTTCCAGCCTCTTTTCCTAACCCTCAAACCTAACATTTCTTAATAAATACTGTGCAGCGTAATTCGTTAACCACTGGGCCAATACTAAGTTCACATCCCATTGGGGGTTTTTTAACATCCTTATCGGAGTATAATTGCTTTACAATGGTGTGTTAGTTTCTACTTTATAACAAAGTGAATCATCTATACATATACATATTCCCCATTGCAAATTGTGCTTAGGCTAATAGAAATGGGATTTCCAATTTGGGAGTTGAAGGAGGTAATCGGACCTACAGGATCCCTGAAGCCTTGATTACCTAGAATAGATGGAGAAATAAGGAATACTGATACAAGACTGTGGTAGCCTAGCATGATGAGGTATACAAACAGGGATCATGAAGAACAGTGAGCTCAACAGGCTTGAGAAGTGACAGGAGATGGGGTCTGTTAGTCCTATGAGCTGCCTGGATATTACTAAATTACCAACATTTTTCCTGGATTTTTTCCCAAGTATGGATCATCACCATCAGAATGACCTGGGGATGTTTGTTACATTTTAGATTATCAGACACCAACCCAGATTATACAAGCATAGAATCTCTATATTTTCAAGAGTTTCCTATGGAGCTTCTCCTGGGAACGAGTCTCTTAGAACCTCTTCTCCAGACACATCTCTCAGTTACAATGCTGATGTTTCTCTGGAATAGGACAGCAGAGTGGACAGCTATTCCTTATTAGGCTTAACAGGCCTCTGTGATGAACTATTTGGTAATAATGCCTCTCCCTCTTTTAAGTAGTCTCTAAATTACTCTTTGTAAAATTACTATTTTTTTTAACACTTAAAGTTGTTTTATCTCACCTTGGAGAAATGGTTGAATTACAGGTCTGGGGTGGGAATGTGTAAGACAAGCCTATAATGCTTTGTCCACTGTTTCCCAATGGCTAAAGTGTTTCAAAAACAATAACTGCAATTGATTGGAGCACAATGGATATATAAAAGTTCCTGTGTTCCTAATGGTACTCAAGAAAAGGGAAAGCAACAAATGTCATGTATGTGTACGTCTGTTTGGGCACTTGAATCAGCCATAAGGTCAAGGAAGAAAATTGAAATAGCAAGTTTCAACATGAACATCCTCTTAACTTGATTATGTTTTGTGTTGACTAACAGGAAATTTTACTTCCAGTTAATGGTTTTTTGTATTTTGGGTTTTTTTTTTTTTTTGGTGGTATTCTCTTTGTTTTTAATCATTTCCCAAATGAATATCTGAATCTTCTTGTTTTCAATAATTTCTAATTCACTTTTGTTTTGTTTTGTTTTTAATTGCTACAAATATCCCTCCAAAGCAAATTGTGCTTTTTGGCTACATGGTCTCACAGCCTCTATTCCATGACAGGTATAAACTGCAGCAGGAACAGACCATTCTACCATACTTTGTCACTCCTTAGCACTGTATACTCTTACATTCTTAGTGTGCCTCTGTCATGTTCCATCTTAAGTAATACAAATACAGAATTCATGGTTTCCACAGTCATTTTTAAATTTACTATAAGATAATGCTGACACTATAAAACAGTTTCTATCTTGAACCTATTCAAATGTCATAGCAGAATGCCATTTTTTTATGTATTGATATGCCATTGCCTTATTTGTTTTACCTTGTACCTAAAAGCAGGGTAATATTCTACCTGCAGTGGATGGATCATTCAGTAAAAAAGGGGTTAGGGGCTTCCCTGGTGGCTCAGTGGTTGAGAGTCCGCCTGCCGATGCAGGGGACACGGGTTTGTGCCCCGGTCCGGGAAGATCCCACATGCCGCGGAGCGGCTGGGCCCATGAGCCATGGCCGCTGAGCCTGCACGTCCGGAGCCTGTGCTCCGCAACGGGAGAGGCCACATCAGTGAGAGGCCCGCGTACCGCAAAAAAAAAAAAAAAAGGGGGGGTTAATGTCACCTTATTACATTAAGAGAATGCTTAGTTTCCTTAAATAATCTATATATTATAAAAAAATTTCATTTAATCATAAAATTATATTTTATTAATGTTAATTAGGAAGATGACAATAATAATATTAATTCTAGATGACGTGTACCGCAAAGAAAAAAAAAAAGGGGGGGGTTAATGTCACCTTATTACATTAAGAGAACGCTTAGTTTCCTTAAATAATCTATATATTATTTAAAAAATTCATTTAATCATAAAATTATATTTTATTAATGTTAATTAGGAAGATGACAATAATAATATTAATTCTAGATGATGGTTATTGAGTGTGTTTTGTATGTGATAGTAGTAACTGTGTTAAATACTTTTTTTTTTTTTGCGGGACGTGGGCGTCTCACTGTTGTGGCCTCTCCTGTTGCGGAGCACAGGCTCCGGATGCGCAGGCTCAGCGGCCATGGCTCACGGGCCCAGCCGCTCTGAGGCATGTGGGATCTTCCCGGACTGGGGCACGAACCCGTGTCCCCTGCATCAGCAGGAGGACTCTCAACCACTGCGCCATCAGGGAAGCCCTGTGTTAAATACTTTACATACAATATCTCAGCTATAGGTACAGGAATCCTATGATGGGTTATTATCAACTTCATTTTTTTGAAAGAAGAATTGATAGAAAAGTAAATTAATATAGATAATATCACACAGCTAGTAAACGGCAGGCCTAGGGCTCTGAAATCACCTAAATACTTTCTAATCAAAAATTACTTGTTTTTATTAGAAAGAACAAGAGGAAGCTATCTATGTATGCATGACAATATAGGAAAGGAAAATGAACGTTTAGGTCACTAGGAACCTAAATTTGCTTCTTATGAAAAAATTATTGCTAGAGGCTGAACTTTTCTTTATGTATTGAGGCAAAACCTGTAAACATTAAGTCATTTCTTTCAAAAATATATTACATGACTTTATTGATTTGTTGATCTTTATAAATGCTATGATCTCTTCCTAGGATAAATTAGCTAAGTTTAGAAATACTTGTATTCTGTTGGAAAATGTATTATCAAAAATGAAGTTTGAGAGGAGACAGAAAAGGAAGGGGGTGCTAGAAATTGGATCTTAAAGAGATAAAACTATTAGCCATTTTTTATTCCAGAAAATACATAATGAAAGATTAACAACTACAAGTTTAAACCAGTGTTTCTCAAAATGTGGTCTTCTCCTGAGATATTTTAAGATTTTTGATCCCAAGCCCTACTAAATCAAAATCACTGAGCTTGAGACCTAGAAGAACAGATTAATAACAAGCACCCCAGGTGACTCTAATGCATTTGTTTGAGAACTAACATTTTAAACTTCTAAGGTAAAATTAACATTCAGCTAGATTGAACTATCATAAAAATGAAGCAACTGACAAATGTTAAAGAAGAATCATCAGGGCTTCCCTGGTGGTGCAGTGGTTGAGAGTCCGCCTGCCGATGCGGGGGATACGGGTTCGTGCCCTGGTCCGGGAAGATCCCACATGCCACAAAGCGGCTGGGCCCGTGAGACATGGCCGCTGAGCCTGCGCGTCCGGAGCCTGTGCTCCGCAACGGGAGAGGCCACAACAGTGAGAGGCCCGTGTACCGCATAAAAAAAAAAAAAAAAAAAAAAAAAAAGAAGCTTTCAGTTTCACACAATGAGGACTTGCAATAAATTAACCCCCATCTGTGTCCACTCAATTCACAGCTAAACTTAAAAATAAAAACATCACTTACATAGAAGAGCCTCAGGCCAGAAACAAAACTCACCGGAGTTTAATAGTATCTTAGAGCCCAAAATATATATGACATTGAATTAAAAAGCAAAAACATAAATAGGGTTGGAGGAAGGAGGGAAGGAACCATTTCCTCTTTTTCTTTTATCACAGAGGTAGTAATAAAAATAAAAGAGCCAGACTATTTACTTTGAACTTTTGAATGTAGTACCATCTTGTGAATATGTATATTTTGATATCCAATAAAAATAGGCCATTTAATTGCTTTGACTTTTGCTTCCTAGAGAGAATGAATTCTTTAACAATAACTTTCAGAAAGCTATAATTTTCTTGTTGATCTTTGAATGTTCCCCACTAAGCCTATTTCATGCTGATGCAGGCCGGCAGCCCTCCCTCCCATTATCATTAATTAGGCTAAGGCACTCAGTAATGGGAGAATGACCTTGTTTAAAGTGTAGTTATCCATCCAATTGCCTCTGATGGAAATGTGTAGGATCATTAATAGAATAAATGATCACACAACAGATACAAATGGTGGACTGATGTTTATAATGAGGGATGATAAAATCTTGGAGTGAAAGATAAAATCTTTCTCTTTAGAGTGTGGAGTGTAGAATGGATAAAATTCAATTTATGCTTAAATAAAACAGCTACTTGGCATTTTGGCAAAAAGAGTTATATCAGAGCACAGTTAATGACTGTCCATAGTTTTAAATAGTGCAATAGATTTGCTTCACAAGCAAGCATCATACAGAGGGATGAGTTGACTACATTGTCTATAATGAGACTTGTTATGGTCTATAGCACCTGCCTTACATACATACCCCAAGTTTATCATTCTTGAAGATAATCAATATAAATTATTCTGTCTGTAAGCAATCATTCAGCATGTATACTTCATTGTTTTGGGGGGCATTCTGATATTAAATATTTGGATAATTGGCTCAATATTTTGGGAACACATAAAGCTCACTTTTCGATATTACTAATAGTGAATAAGCTTATAGTAATGAGCTTATTTTAAAAATTTCCAGCAATGCCACTTTATTTATTTTATATGGAAAATGGTAAATTATTCTGATAGATGCAATACATATTATAATAATTTAAGTGGTATAGAAAAAAATAAAATGACTGTAACTCTCCCTGATTAAAACTAGCATCTTTAACTTTGGGTAGATATTGCTCAATTCACCTATTGAGATACAAATAGAAACTGAAAGATGGATAGATAGGTACTCTTTTATAACATACTCTACTGTACATTCAGTTTTTAAATACGGAGTGATGCACTTATTTTTATTTGAAAACATACAATTGTGAAGTTGAAAACATTCAACTTCAATTAACTCTTTCTTCAACAAAACTATTTTATAAAGAATTTCTTTCAGGCTATGAAAAGAAATTATTTTAAACTTTAAGATGCTGGAATCAATGTTTCTTTTTTAACTATATCTGTAAAATTTTCAGAGTTCTTGGAAATCCATCTAAATTTTAATTTAATATTTCAATGACATTTTACCTTCTAGATGATTTTTACCTGATAGATAAAAATTGTGTCCATGGTCCAAAATGTTTGTGTCCTAATAATCAATTTTTTTTCTGAATAAAAACAAAATTATGCTTATATATTATAGGCATTTTTTTTCAGCTTTAGACATTATTAAAACATCTGATTCAGCAGCTTATCTTATGAAGAATTTTTTTTCTTTATTGATATTCTTTTTTTGTTTTGTTTTGGCCATGCCCTGCAGCATGCAGGATCTTAGTTCCCTGACCAGGGATTGAACCCATGCCCCTTGCATTGGGAGCGTGGAGTCTTAACCACTGCACTGCCAGGGAAGTCCTTTTATTAACATTCTTAACATTGTCAATGTTTATAATAATTACTATCAGTTTCAAGGCATAATGTCCAGTTGCTTAATCTACATTTTGTTATTTAAATGTTTCAATCAACCTTGCCATTACAATGATAATATTTTTCTTGACTTAGTTGCCTAAATTTCATATTTTTCTTGACTTACTTGCCTAAATTTCATAATTTCCTTAAGAAATGTTTCCATCTGTCCAGGACAGAGTCACAAATGCTGTATTTTCTGAGTTAAATGTAACTTGAATTATTACTTGAATAATTGAAGATAAAGTTCAATAAATTCAAGAACATGGTTCCATATATATTTCTGTGTAGCAAACTCTGTCTACATCATTCCTGGAACAAGATATATTCTTGATCTCTTCATTCAGTTCTTTTTCCATTAGAGGAAACTTTAATACTTTTAGCTTCTGAATATTATTTTCTGTTCTTTAAAAAATTTTTTTGATCTTTAAAAATACTTATTAGGTTTTCTTTTTCCTCCACATCTATTAGCTTCTCTCTAGTATTTTTCACTTTTCATCTTCATTCATATTCACTGTGATCCTTTGTTAGCAGTTTGATCTTTGTCATGTATATTCTGTTTTGTGTGAAAGTCAGAATAATTATTAGTTTTATTATAATGGAGTTTTGGTCTTCTATTTGTTTTATTAGATTTTTATTTCTTTAAAATCTCTGTTGATTTATAATTACATTGCTGAATATTTTCTAACTCACATTATCTCACATTACCTTTTATTGTTGTTCCAAATAACATGTCTTAGAATGTTAAAACAAAAACCAGTAAACTTGTTCATAAATTTCTAGAACCTAATGCGGAAATGCAGTTATACCCTATTTTTATGGTTAGTTAGGAATAAGGTACTTCAAACTTTGCTCATATTTTTAATACCTATTTATTTACTTATTTACTTGCTTACTTATTAAAATCTTAAGAGGTTTGGGGCTTCTATAAAAACATGAATTACTGACTAATCAAAAATATGACAATACAACATAACATAAGGAAAACTTGTCTTTAAGAAACTTGTCTTAAAATTCTAAATTAACCCATTTCCTTGTGTATACATTTTATTAGTATAATGTTAAATATTTTAATATTAGATAATTAGTTGCCACAGGAGGCTATATTCCTTTGTACTCTTCCTCTCCTATCAATTAGTTCTTTTTTCCCCCTGGAAACTGATATCTTCTCTTACACTGATTGTAAGAGAAATCAAATTAAAATAATATTAATTTATTAAAAATAATTTTTTAAGTTAATATAGTTAAAACAAATAATAAGCTCTTTACATATGAGGCATTATACTATAGTGTCATAGTCAAGACCTCAGGCCCTTCTGTGGGATCTGGCTCCAGTCTACCTCCATGACATACTCTAAGTATTTGAGAAATATTAAAATTGTTTTTCAGCTTTATTTTACTCATTTATAAATGGGGCATGAAAATATTACCTACCATATGACAAAATACCTGCCATGTAGGGTTTACCTGAGGTTTATATGAAATAATGCTTCACAGAGCCTGGTATATGAAGACCCAAAGTTATTAACTAATACATTTTTCTCATTATCAAAAACCATCAAATCTCAAAGGCAATTATCTTTATATCAGATACTTATATTATTTCTGGTGCTGTTTAAATGTATTATTCAAGTTCTGTATGAAGTCAAAGTCATTTTTAACTTCATTATGTACTTAAGAGTTTGAGGGACTTCCCTGGTGGCACAGTGGTTAAGAATCTGCCTGCCAATACAGGGGACACGGGTTCAAGTTCTGGTCCGGAAATATCCCACATGCCACAGAGCAACTAAGCCTGTGCGCCACAACTACTGAGCCTCCGCTCTAGAGCCCGTGAGCCACAACTACTAAGCCTGCGCTCTAGAGCCTGCAAGCCACAACTACTGAGCCCTTGTGCCACAACTATTGAAGCCCGTGCACCTAGAGCCCATGCTCCACAACAAGAGAAGCCACCGCAATAAGAAGCACGTGCACCGCAACGAAGAGTAGCCCCCACTTGCCACAAACTAGAGAAAGCCCGCGTGCAGCAACAAAGACCTAACACAGCCAAAAATAAATAAATTTATTTAAAAAAAAGATTTTGAAAATGACTATTATATGCATGTTTTTGGTTTGATTTTATTGGCATCATCACAGAAAAATAGTTTCCAATACTTGATACTATTGTAGTCTACTGGTGTCCTCTTTGCCTTTATCTAGTTGACAAAAGCATCTTACTTTTGGATCTGAAGTTTTAATTGTACTGTTCTTTTTTGAAATATTTTCATGGTATTTCACATCTCTGCTATATATCACTCTAAAAATAAGTTGAAATTTAGACAACTGCCCATTGACTCTGGCAAAGGAAAGGATTAGACCTCAGTTTCATGAAGATCAAGTAACTAAATTCCAATTTTCTTCAGTGGTTTCTTTCTTGATGTCTGCATGGGCAAGGCTGCCTTGAGTCATAATCTCTTGAGCTCAATGACTAAGAAGGTTAGGCCAGGTCAGTGATTGACTTGAAAGCCATAAGGAAATGTCCAGGGCTCACAAGAAATATTCAGGATGCATCACTGGTTGATATTTTTCTACTGTGAATTTCAGAGACAAAGATTATATCAGAGGCAGTAGATAAATTGATTTTTTGGTAATTTGGTATGTTCAGGAACTTAGCAAGTTGAACATATATTTCAAAAATACCTAAATGTTCTTAAAATTCACCTTATGCTTTGGCTATAAGAAGATACATTCCTATACAAGTTACTTCCCTAATTCTACTTTCGTTTATGTTTCTAACCCATACCATTTCCAAAGAGGAGATGTTAAATATCATTGAGTAAAATCTCCTTTATTCTCTGAACTGCAATTCCTTTAAATATAAACAAAGAATTAATAAATCACATTTGCATAATTGCAAAAATTTAAAGAAATATAATATATGAAAGCCACATCAATCTTATTAAATGTGGTGCTTTAAAATGTTTGTAAAATTGTTCAAAGTATCAGCATTTATAGTCAAACATTTATATTTTAAATTTGTTCATTCAGCATATATTTATTTGTAACCTACATTCCTGAAAACACTGCTCAGTTCTAAATATGTTTAAATGATTCATTCTAACTGATGATCACCTAGAAGAGTTATAGTGAATCAATGTAAACTTTTCTGATTGTTGTATATACAGATCCACACAATCATCAATAAACATAAGAACTAAAACGTACCCTGCCAAGTGTTTTGAGCAGCATTTTAATATATTTAATATTTGAGGCAGATTTTTTTTGTTACTAGTTTAATATACTTATTTTATTTTCTAATTTCCTTTTCTATTGATAGTTTACAACCTACAGAGGAAGGCCTGGCTGCTCCCAGGTTTGGCCATCCAATTAAATCACTGGTTGGTTGAGAGAGAACAAGAATCACTTCAATTCCTCTGCTTTTCTCCTTTCAGAAAGAAGATGTAAACAATATTAGTGATGGTGCATGTTGGTGAAACAAAATTTTACTTTTTTATTTAACCTTATTCAAAATCTTTTGGTTTTAAGCAATCTACAAATATCTTCAGAATGAAGCTGGGCCGTAGTAACTCTACCTTGTAATATGCAATAATCTGATGACAAATTTTTAATTATTATTGTAATTTATTCTTTTCCAGTTTTATTGAGATATAACTGACAGACCGCACCATACATGTTTAAGGTATAAAGCATAATGACTTGACTTAACATATACTGTGAATTGATTAACACAGTAAATTTACATTCATAACCTCATATAGATACAAAAAAACAAACAAACAGAAAAAATGTTTTTTTCCTTGTGATGAGAACTTTTAGGATTTACCTTTTTAGCAACTTTCAAGTACATCATATAACAGTGTTAACTACAGTCGTGTTGTACATTATATCTCCAATATTCATTTATCTTATAAGTGAAAGTTTGTTCCTTTTGATCACCTTCAGCCAATCCCCCCACATACCCCACCCCTCATAACCACAAATCTGATCTCTTTTTCTATGAGTTGGAGGGGGTTGTTTTGCTTTAGATTCCACACATAAGTGAGACCATACAATATCTGTCCTTTTATGATTTATTTCATTTAGCGTAATGCCCTCAAGCTTCACCCATATTGTTGCAAATGGCAGGATTCCCTTTTTATGGCCGAATAATATTTCATTATGTATACACTTCGTTATCCGTTCATCTATCAATGGACTCTTAGGTTGCTTCCATGTCTTGGCTATTGTAAATAATGTTGCCATGAACATGGAGGTGTGGTGTCTTTTGGACTCAGTGTTTTCAGTTCCTTCAGAGGAAAATTCTTATTGTAGCATTTAAGTTGCGTGACTTCTCTTTCTTTTACTAATATATACGGCACTTGTGCAAATTCTCATGCTGATCAGGTTTTTTTTTTAATTCAAATGTTTGCTTTCATGGTAATAGTCATGCTCATGATTAAAAATTTAATTCAAATTCACCTCAGACCAAATGGTATCCTTCTCGAATATCTGTATTGTATGAAAATGCACATGACAGCTAAACTGCTAGGTTGTATGTTATGTTCCTGTTCAAATTATTAGTTACTTGTCTACTTTACTCCAGTGATCCTGGTGAGTCTAATCCATGGCATGTAACTAACAATTAACAATCTTAGGGGAACTTCCTGGCAGTCCAGTGGTTAGGACTAGATGCTTTCACTGCTGTGGACCCAGGTTCTAGCCCTGGTTGGGGAACTAAGATACTGCGAGCCACGCGGTGCAGCCAAGAAAGAAAAAGAAATCTTAGTACTTTATCTCTTTGTACCCAAAGAAAGTTGTGCTAGGCTAGAATTCCAGTTTCTCTTCTTGAAGTCCCCTGTTTCTACAGTTATTTCCAGAATAATAAGTTGATTATTTGTTCTTAAGTTATTTCACTTTGGCTGTCTGTCTTTCACAACCAAACACAGTGGGGCTAAAACAGAAGACAAAATAAAAATTGTAAATGCGTTTTCCTCTAAACCAACTAATGGTATCCAGCTCCCTTTTAATCTGTTTCTAATTGATTTAACATCACAAGCAAGTGGTTATCACGTAGTCATAATCAGTTGCCAAAATAGTCTTTCTCTCACTATAGTCTATCTCTACCAACAAATCAGAAAGTATGACCTATACTGAACAAGTAGTTTACGTTAATCATGAGTGGTTAAGCAGAGATTAAGTAATGGGGCAGGTATTACTAGTTAATAAATATGTGCTATCCAATATTTAAATGTAAAGAAACATATATCTTCTTAGCCACTCTTCTCATTTTTTAGCTTAATACCTAATTATATAAAATTGTAAAATTGTTATAATATTTGTCAAAATTACACACAAGCAATTTCTTCTTATGGAAGCACAAGAATTAGAAAATTTTATCTAGCCACAATCAATTTTCTATGCAGAAGAATTTTTTAGCCACCAGATTTAACACTGGCTCAAAATGATGAAAAGAGTTACTAAATACTATTTTCTTTAAAATAATAATTTTGAACTTATGATAATTTATGTTTAGATGAAAGGTACAGAAAAGTGCTTATTTAATAAGCAGAATGCTATTAAAATGAAAACTTACTCTACAGAAATGCAAAGCTTTTGGACTGTATCTTCATTAGCCAAGTGGTATATATTATTATTTTTAAACTTTTAGGCAAAGAAGCATATCCTCTGGTATGAGTATGTAAATATGCTGATGAGATTTCTAGTGTTTCCAGAAAGAATCTTTTATCTGGCCTACATAATGTGGAGTTGTAATCTCAGGGGGAAATGTAAGATGTGGAGCCTGTTGAAGGAGGTAAATGAGGAAAATTTATTGTAATCACGTGTAACTCAGGAGGCAGAATGCAGGTTGTCTTGTAAGTCCACCATCTATCGGATATGTTATTTTATCGCTTCACTTATGAAAGTAGAAATAGTATATATGCCATATTGACTTATATTCTTAAAATTGGGTGTGTTTGTGATTTATGACACACACAAACATATATATATGTGTGTGTGTATACACATACATATGATTGTTATTTACTATGGCATACTGGTTACTGATTCCTTATTATGAGCCAGTTGAACTCAATGTAGAGACAGAGATAGATTTAGATATAGATATTGATATATACATAACATAGGAAATCAGTAACCAGTATGTGGTAGTAGTGATTCATGGTTATTACTACTATCATCACCATCATCATCATCAGCACATCATCATTTTTATTACCATTACAGGTTTCCCCCTCTATCCGAAGGTCGAGCATTCCTATGAGACCTTCAGTGAGCCGAAATGGCATAAAGGGAAGAAGCAATTACCTTAGAACTCATCTTGCTAAGGGATGCACAAAATAAATCAAGATAAAGCACAGATGCTCACAGAGTTCAAAGCTATGGTGGCTTGGTGCTGAGATGCTGAGTGTAGGTCCTGGGGAAGGGGCTTGGTGGTGACACACTCAGGCTTGGGGTGCGCACTGCCTCTATACCAGATCGCTGTAGAACAGACACTGAAGGCAATTTTCCCTTTCTGACTTTTTTTCTTGAAAGTTAAAATCCTCTTACAATTTCTTCCAGTTAGCAAAAACAGGTACTAATTTAAGTCTTTCATAAAATTGAAGTGGCATAAGCTAACTTTCAAAAAGTGGGGGATACCTGTATTATCACTTTTTATATAGCAAGTCAGTAAGACAGGGTCGATGCCACACATGAGCTTATAAATCATTTACTGAGGAGAAAAAGAATCCAAGAATATACTTTAATACAATAAACACTGTACTTTTTGTTTACCAAAAACTTTAATACCTGCTTTGAGATTTAAACTTGTTTTTGACAACTTATTCTTTAATCATATGTGAAGATAAAGTATTCTTTGCTTACAAATGAAGGGAAAATTATTATTTCAATAGTGTCTCTCCTCTACTCAAAGCCTTTCAATAGCTTCCCATCTTACTAAGAGTAAAAGGTAAAATAAAGCACAGAAGGGTCTGCATGCTCTGATCCCCATTATCTCTTTGAACAAGTTTGCTACTCCTTTCCCCCTTGCTTACTCTGTTCCTGCCACAAAGACTACGTACTTAACTTTGCTTAGAACACGCTAGGACTGCTCCCATCTCCAGCCCTGGCACTACGTTCAGAAAGCTCTTTCTCCATACAATTTAATGATTTAATTATTTAAATCATTCAAGGCTTTGCTCAAATGTCACCTATGCAGTGAGACTTAACGTTACAATGTGTACTGGTTTATATGTTGCTTTATCATTTGCTTCCCAGATCGCCTTGGCACAGCACGGGAGAAACAAAAGAACTACACTGTGAAGAGTTACCTTCCCTAGATGCTTCTGGATTAGATTTTTATCAGTGAGAAGAACTCACATGAGATTTAGAGACAGAAAAAGGAAACGCCATTAACCTCCAGAAACAGCTGCATTTAGAATCCTGGGCAGAGAGAAATTCAAAGTAATTTTTTCCAATTAATGTGTTTAAATGTGTATTAATGTGTTTGAAAAAGAGAATATTAGTAAAAGAAAAATCACTTTCAGTAAGCAAAATTAAGACAGATTATCACAAGTAGATTTTATGACAATAGATTCTAAAGAATTCATTTCATGAAAAAAGGGGAAAAAGTTCCAGAAGGACAGTCTGAAGGGAAACAAGAAATAGTGAATAAAAAGGTAAACATAGAAAAAAACAATGACTGGTATAAAATGATAACAATGATAAAGTTCATACATGACATTAAAAGATCACAACATTTTATGAGAATTAAAGTACAAGCCACAGACTGGAAGAAAATATTAGCAAAACATATGTCTGAAAAAAAACTATTACCAAAAATATAGAACTCGTAAAAGAACTCTTAAAACCCAACAATAAAAAAACAAACTATTAAAAATTTAAAATTGACCAAAGATCTGAACAGATATCTCATCTAAGAAAACATGCAGATTGCAAATATGCATATGAAAAAAATCTCAACATAATATAAAATTAGGGAACTGAAAATTAAAACAAGGTACCACTATAGACCTGTTAGATAGCTAAAATCCAGAACACTGTAAATACCAAATGCCGGTGAGCATGTGGAGCTACAGGAATTCTCAGTCATTGCTGGTGCAAATGCAAAATGGTACAGCCCCTTTGGAAGACAGTTTGACACTTTCTTACAAAACTAAACATACTCTTACCAAATGATCCAGCAATCACATTTCTTCTAACTTAGCCAAATTAGTTGAAAACTAACATACACTCAGAAACGTACTTACTAATGTTTTTAGTAGCTTTATTTATAGTTGCCAAAACATGGAAGCAACCAAGATGTCCATCAGTAAGTGAATGGATAAACTGTGGTACCTCCCTACAATAAAATATTATTCAGCAATAAACAAGTGACATGGTAGGATGAAAGCCACAGTAGAAACTTAAATGCATGCTGGCTGATAAGAGAAAGAAGCTAAATTTGAAAAGGTTACATGCCATATGATTCCCACTATATTACTTTCTAGAAAAGGCAAAACTATGGTTACAATTAAAAGATCAGTGGTTGCCAAGGATTCAGGAAGAGGGAGGGAAGGATAGAGCA
Organism: Monodon monoceros; assembly: GCF_005190385.1. NCBI lineage: Eukaryota > Metazoa > Chordata > Mammalia > Artiodactyla > Monodontidae > Monodon > Monodon monoceros. The sequence continues at coordinate 87,352,925 of NW_021703784.1, read as the reverse complement.
CAGGGGCTTTGTAAGGCAGTGAAACTATTCTATATGATACTGTGATGATTATTGTATATTTGTGTTCAACTTTTTGGACAATCCAATACAACACAAAGAGTGAACCCGAATGTAAGCTATGGACTTTAGTTAATAACAATGTATCAATTTTGGCTCATCAACTTTACAACAAATGCACCATCCTAATTCAAGTTGTTAACAACATGAAATAATGAATATGTATACAAGGCTATTCAAGATAATTGTTTTAAGACATGTAAATGGGTACTTAAGGCACTTTGGATAAATTTTCAAGTGATAGCATCATGCATGAATTTAAAAACTGCTGTATATCAAACATCTCCAATGGAGGACCACAGGATGTACTTTACAATACTTTTATTATTCAAAAAGTAGCTGATGTAATGTTGAAGACACTAATGGATTCAGTAAGAGACTGAAAAATATTTTTTTATAAGTTGGGATAATGGACAAATGTAATATGATAAGCATATTATGATACATAATTCATAATTATGGATGTGTCACTGTAATTAAAGCATGTAAAAATTATAGCACCAATATATTAAAATTAATTAGAGATAATATTTTTATACACATAGATATAGACAAAATAATCTACATTACAAATTTTTAAAAGATAAAAAAGTTTCATAAGGTGGCTGGTCTAAGATCAGTGAGGATAAGTTAGCTGCATCATACAACTAGAAAATGTCATTTAAAAGAAGTCATAATTTAAATAGTGTCTGAGAATATAGAGTGCCTTGGATTAAATAATAAAAAAAAAATCTCTAAGACTTCTATGTGGAAAACTATAAAATATTATTAGTAAATGGTAAGATACCAATAATTGAGGAGTCAGATCATGTTGATGAATATAAAGATTAAAAGTTATAACACTGTTATTATTTACTGATTTATAGTTTTAATGCAATTCCAAATAATATTCTTCAGGACTTTATGACTTTAAAAGTTGATTCTCAAATTTATATTGGAGTCAAATCTTCCACTTCTTGATAAAGTTGGATAGCTTATTTATGATGAATCTCCCCACTGAGGACCATTAGAAAAATTAGAGAAATTGAAATAATGAGTACTTTGTAGCATCAGAGAACTAAGATGGCAAGGACCTGAGAGGTAAACATCCTGGGGAGAGGGGATACATATTGAGCTGATCTCTGTATGTTCTGGATAGCTTTTCTTTTCCTATTTGCTAATCTTTAAACAGCAGGTGAGAGGTTAGAAGCTGAGTAGGCTACAAATTTGAGAAACTGACAGGGCTTCCGACCTTCTGTTAATGCTGCATGAATAAAAAACTATAATTCAGGAGGCCTAGTAAACATTTCAAGCTTTCCTTTAGGACTCTTGAAAGCAAGCAACATATGCATAAATGCTAACACTCAGCCTAAAAACCAGTTTGGAATCAGATCAAACTCAGATTGAAGTGAGGGAACTGCCATAATTTGTCTGCCAAATCCAAAAGTAAATTCTACCAGGACAAACAGAAATCCATTCGGGGCCTTAGATGTTCCCTTCAATTTTCATAGGCAATGTCCACTATTCAATTAACACTTGTCAATCAAGCATACCAAGATGCAGGAGCAATTTACAAAGGAAAAAAAAAGCAATAGAATAAATTGTGAAAATATTAAAATCTTTGAGAATCTAAGCAGAGATTTGCAAAAAAAAGAAGCAAATGGGAATTCCATACTAAAAACACAATCACTGAAACTAAAAACTCAAAAGGATTTAATGTCAGGTAAAATACAGCAAGGTACAAGATACATATCCTGAAAGACAGGACAATAGAAAATAATCTGAAGCTTGAAAGGAAAAAAATAAAAGATTAAAATATAAAAGAAGCAAGAGACATATGGAACATGAAAAATATATTAACATAAATGCAGCTAGATCCAAGAAGATGAGGAGAAAGAGAATGAGGCTGGAAAATATTTGAAGATAAAATAATAAAGAATTTTTCAATCTGGTGAAATATCATGCAACAGATTTAAAACCACTATGGATGCCAAACAGAATATATACAAAGAAAATCACACCTAGACTCATCATGGCGAATCTGCTGAAAATCAAAGACAAAAAGAATTTCTTAAAAGTATTCAGAGAAAAAGACACATTACTTTAAAGGATCGACAATAAGACTTACAACAATGGAAATAATGGAAATCAGAATATAGAGATAAAATCTTAGAAAATCTGAAAGAAAACAACTCACAACTTAGAATTCTATATACAATGAAAATATCCCTCAAAATTATGGCAAAATGATGATATACCTAGGCTGACAAAAAGTGAAAAAAATTGTTGTCAGCAGTCCTATACTTGAAAAAAAAAAACTAACGAACTCAAAATATCACTAAAGCAATAAGGATGCACCCAACAGAAATGCATGCATACATGCACCAAAAGGCATGTTTAAAAATGCTCATGGCAGTGCTATATGCAATAGCCCCAAACTCAATACAGCCAAAATGTCTATGAACAGTAGAATGTATAAATATGCTCTTCTACTTAAATTAAATACTATATAGTCATAATTAGGAATAACCTGCTCCTACACACAACATGGATAAGTCTCACAAACAATTTTGAGGAAGAAATCCGTACACAATAATAAATACGTTATCCAACATACTTGGATTTCAAAATCGGGTGGATTAATTTATGTTGTTAAGATAATGGTTGCTTTTGTGTTGGAGTGTGGGAAAATAAAACTGGAGGGTCACAAGAGAGCTTTTCCAGTACGGATTATGGTTTATTTCTTCACATTGGTAGTAATGAGTTGACCATATCCCCTGTGATATTTATGAATACACTTATATTTGATATTTGTATAAAATTATATTTGTTGAATTTCTGAATACTTATTATCTGATGAGAAATATATTTAATTTAAAAAACCCAGCCAAACACAATCGATAAAAGAAAAAAAATAGTTACTTCACCTTTATATAAAACAGGAATATTAACAAGTGTAGTACTGATACACACAAAGTAATGAAGGAAGCAGATGAGAGGATGCAGAGAAAGATGCAGTTATATATGGAAACCTAGTATTTAATACAGGTGACTTTGCAGATTACTGGATCAAGGAGTAAATGTTCAATTAATGAAGATGAGAAAATTATTTATTTCTATAGGAAAAATAGGATGTTGTGTTCCTACCTGACAACTTTCAAGAAAAAAGTAAAACAGACTAAAGACAAATGTAAAAGTAATAATTTACCATTTAGAAGAAATTATAAAGGTACAATTTTATTATATTTAGTAACAAATTCATTTATAAGAATAGACAATAAAAGCTAACCACAAACAAAAAGATTGGTAAATCCAATTTAATAAAAATTAACGTTTTTATCACACTGCAACCATAAAGGAAGTGAAAAGATTGGATAAAATGTGGGGAAAGATATTTGTAACACTATATAACTAACAAAAAATGTAACATACTAAACACATAAAGGATATCTATAAATCACCAAGAAAATGACAAAGCACTTAACAGAAAAATAGATAAAAGACCTGGATGGAAATTTTATAAAAAAAGAAGCATGAATAATGAACTAACTAGTGAAAAGATTTCAACCTCATTTGTTATAAAGGAAATACAAATTAAGACCGTAATAACCACCATTTTATACCAACTTGAAGGTCACCAGTGAGGAAATGAAATTCCAATTAGGGAGAATATTGTAAATCAATGGGAACTCTTACATAACGTGGATGATAGGTAAATTGGAAGAATACTATGGAAAACAATATGACATCATCTTGTTAAACTGAGCAACAATATATCCTATAATTCATCACTATCTCCTCTTATACATATATGTGGGAATTCTTGCATGTGAACACCAACAAACATGCACTAGACGGGTTTTAGAAGCACAGTTTATTAAAGCAGATAATTTTAATAACAAACCTGAACACCGTAAGCAAAATTTAAAAGTAAATTAACCAAATTGTTTGATGGAATATTGTATACTAGTGAAAAATGGATTACAACCAGAAACAATAACAGAAATCTTATAAAGATACTATTGAAGAAAAAGTCACAGAATATAACCTACAGCATGATACCATTTATATAAGGATCTAATACAAGTAAAAACAAAGAGTACCTTATTTAAGACTCATGTATAATCACAATATTTTTAAAAAGAAAGTGGTAACTATAAAATTCATGGAAGTATGAAGGTCTATAAGAGACACAGGCTACAGAAAAGGAGACAGGCCGTGGACAGGTGAAATGGTATTGACAATGCTCAAGTAATAGCTAAACAAAAATAAGAGAATAGTGATATTATGCTTATATTATACACATACTAAACAATTCTAGTTTATACCCTTATCTTATACAAAAGATAATGGAAAATCTACTTTTACATTTTCTCAATTTTTCTTATTTTTCTGATTTGTGACCTTTCCAAAAATAAATTTGGCACACTGAAAACAGACTACATATTCTTAAAGAGCTTACTTAGACCTCTTCAAGCATTACAGCACAGTACTGCAGGGGATGAGATTCTTGACGGACACAAAGAACACATTGGCAAGCATAATAGAAGATCAAAAACATAAAACTGAAACTGTGAACTCTGGGTCCTTCTTTTCTATGCTCTTTATCTCTGAATAATCAAGTTTAATATGAGTTACATATATAATTTCTTGATTATTAAAAGCTATTACTATTTGATTTCCCTCTTTTTTTTTTTTTCAAATACTTGTAGATGAGTCAATTACTTATCAGCAAAAGGTAAGTTCAAAACCTTAGCTGAAAATTCTTGGATTCTGTTATTTTTCTCATGAAATGATATTTAGGGAATGTGGAGATGGCTACAAACTTGTGTTGTTCAACACTATACTGTCAACATATGTCTTTATATTACTTATACAATTAATGTCGGGATATCTTTACCCAAAACAGGTATTTAATACATAACCAATCTAAAGGAAAAGAAAAAAAACAATGTTTGATAGCCTCTTTAGCTATCTCAAATAAATTTAAAAATATCAGTTTCCCACCCTTTATCCCATAGACCTCTATTGTTTTCAACAAATGACCTTCCCTCTGTCTTCCTGTTAATGTTGTACCACTTCTCTCTTAAATAAAGTGAAAAATTAGCTCTCTTCTTTAATAATTTTGTCTTCTTTTTAGCTAGGGCTGGTCAATATAAACGAAGCCACAATACTGACATGTAGGTGTTACTATCATAAAGTAAAATACAAATATGTCAAATGATAATGTTATTACTACAAAGTTTTTCCACATTGTAACTTATCCACATCAATGTTTAATCTAACATCTTTTAATGTAGACAATATATGTTTTGTAGATGAAGTTTTATAGTCTATTACATACCTGTTTCTGAATGTTTCTTTTTTTCTGCAACAAAGACAACTCTCTTCTAATTTGATCCTTTATTTTGAAGCTCCCAACAATTCAGGAGGATTTTATAAAAGAGCTGAAAAATACTTCATATTTTTATGGTAATCCAGTCATTTTTCTTAACTCTAGGTAAAATTCACTAGAAATCTCTTAAAATGTAAAATTGTAGCCTTCTGCATGGGGCTAGATTTTATGCAGTTCACCTCTCACTGTCTGTCTTGTTGAATCATAAGTGGGCACCTATAATCAATTACAGATCATATCAGAGATTCCCCATAACATTTCATTAGAAAAATGACTCTTTTGGTGTCCCAATTCTTATTACTGGGATTGATGCAAAAACTTAAAATTATTATTTGTTGAAATAGTGATAATAAGAGGGATTTTGAATTAAAGCTGTGGGTGACAGCTCATTTGGATCTTCTGGTCTGATTATTCAAACTGACTACTAATCATTTTCATGTGACTTGTAAGTTTTCTGACCTACTTGTCTTGGGGCAAAATTGGCTAATATGCCCCAAACTTGGTTATTATAAGAATATTGATTTTATGTGCTGAAAATCCTTATTCTAATTCTATCCTTGCTTTGCTCTGAAATACTGCCTGACATCAGAAAATAGTAAGCTTGCACACAGGATACATAACAGAGCAGATCAGAGTTCCTCAGAAATATCATAATTAAGGTAGTAGAAACATTATTTGGGGAGTGAACTCTTAGCAAAACTTACTCCATTGAGTTGCCTTAACTGAGGCAATTAATTTTCTCCATTTAATTGCCTTAACTGAGAATGCTTCTGAAAATTGGACTGATCACATCTGTATCATGATATTCGTTGGGAGAGACTTCAACTGTCCACACATCTTTGCTAGTCTGCTAAACACCTGTTCTACGAGAATTGCCTTAAGATTTACAAAGTGCCAGTGGTCAACATTAATTTGATTTTAATGGCTTAGAGTCTCACATATATTATATAGATGGCATTTGACCACATTATGTAGCAATGTAGTAACTACAGACCTCTAAATAAAGTAGATCCACTACACTTCCCAATGAATTTACTCCACCATGAAGATGGGTTTTACCAATACTCATTTACAAAACTTACCCCAAACTATATCTCATAGCTTTTATAGTCTATATATTCAGAAGTTGATAATATAGCATGCATCCTAAGTACACCACAAGAGGTGAAAAGATTAAATTCAGGAAATTTTTACTCTAGTTACTTAAATCTAATAACTAATTTGCTTTCTTTCTTTGTCCTTAATTGGGACAATATGTTAGTTATTTTCCTCATGTGAGCAGAGCTTTTAGTCATTTTGAAGCAATGCGTCTAAACAAATTTTGATGAAAAAATAATTATCATTTTTTTTGCCTTTATGACTTTCTAAAAAAGAATGCAAAAGACTAGTCTCAGGAGATATGATTTGGAATTTTGGTAAAAGTCAATCCATTAAAAATGTATTTTTATATAATTCTATAGTTACATAGAAAAAATCTGAAAAGACTTTAATATCTTAAACGAATATTTTAACCAAAAATGATTTATGTATCAATAGAGCTAGGAGGAAGGGAACTGAAAATTTTTATATGGCTGTTTCCACTGTGTACATGCAAATTTGTCCAAATATGCTCATCAAATAAGTGAAATGCATTCCCTTTGCTTTTTTTTGATTAATATCACAATCTACTTCTTTGAATAATAAAAGCTATCCACTTCAATTCCCTAGTCATAGCTACAGCTGTGATATTTTTCCCCTGAACTTCAAGAAGATGTAACATCTAATTCAATTCTACAGCAAAACTTATGCAAATATATTCCTTTGCTCTCTCTCCTAACCCATCTAGCCAATGCTTTTCAATCTTGTAAACTTTCATTGCATTCATTAAATGCAAAGTTTTAGATTTATTTAGGGCTTCTGTTTAATAGCATCTTCATTTAAAAAAATTTTTCTGAGTTATAATCTTTACAAATGGATGACATCAGAAGAAATATCATGAGGATCCCTTATCTGCCTGACATGCAAGTGATCTGCATTGCTACAATCAACAAAATAAGTTCATCTGAGGTGTCCTTTAAAGGGACTATAAATAATCTTATTTCCATTTTTTATAATCCCAGTTTGGTGATTACTACTAATTTGCATTTTTTTTTAATAGAGGGAACTTGTTTCCATAAAAAATTAACAAATAGAAACCTCAATTAAATAGAGTTAAAAAGTAGAGCCCAACAGGAAGAAGAAAGACTCCTTTCTGCAAAAGGACTCAGCCAATGAGAAGCCATGGACTCTGTTTACTATAGCTCTTCCAACTTCCTTTTCCTCTTTATAAAAGCATTCTCCTTCCCTTGCCTTTCTGGGACTTGCATGTAGCTCATCATGGTTCCAGACCCTGGACTGCAATTCTCTACTAAACCTGAATAAACCTATCTTTGTTGAGGAAATATCTGGCAGTCTATTTGTTACAGGTTGAAAATTCCCACAGTCATTTTATCAGTGTCGGAGAAAACGAACCACAAAACCTGGGCTAGAATTCCTTTGGAGGAGAAATCTGATATCTTCATTTCTGAAGGCACTGTAAAAGAAGGGGCACTAGCTGAGAAGCTGAATCTATAAGATGTAGGAGCTATCTATAACTCTCTGTAGAACCTAGAATAAATCACTTAGCTTCAGTTCCCACACTTGTGAAACTGAGACATAAATAGAGTTAATGGGAAACCCAATGAGTTAATGCATAATAATTAAAATTCTGCATTAGCATAACACCATCATGAATTTTGCTGTGTTCTCATTTCATATGAAGTCTTATTGCTTATTACTTTTCTTTAAACTGAATCTTTAAAAAATTAAAGGTTATGTTCTAAAAGAAAACTATATCACCATTACAATGGAAAACAAGGATGTTTTTCATAAACAGCAGACAATCAAAAAACAAACACTTTGAAAACAAAGCAATGCTACAAAATCCTACCTAAATACCATGTCAGCTGAAGACTCTGAGCCTGAGTCTTTAGTTTTGTTAAAAGAGGGAGAGATTACAAAATGGATTAAAGACCTAAATGTAAGGCCAGAAACTATCAAACTCTGAGAGGAAAACATAGGCAGAACACTCTGTGACATAAATCACAGCAAGATTTTTTCTGACCCACCTCCTAGAGTAATGGAAATAAAAACAAAAATAAACAAATGGGACCTAATGAAACTTCAAAGCTTTTGCACAGCAAAGGAAACCATAAACAAGACCAAAAGACAACCCTCAGAATGGGAGAAAATATTTGCAAATGAAGCAACTGACAAAGGATTAATCTCCAAAATTTACAAGCAGCTCATGCAGCTCAATAACAAAAAAACAAACAACCCAATCCAAAAATGGGCAGAAGACCTAAACAGACATTTCTCCAAAGAAGATATACAGACTGCCAACAAACACATGAAAGAATGCTCAACATCATTAATCATTAGAGAAATGCAAATCAAAACTACAATGAGATATCATCTCACACCAGTCAGAATGGCCATCATCAAAAAATCTAGAAACAATAAATGCTGGAGAGGGTGTGGAGAAAAGGGAACACTCTTGCACTGCTGGTGGGAATGTGAACTGGTTCAGCCACTATGGAGAACAGTATGGAGGTTCCTTAAAAAACTACAAATAGAACTACCATATGACCCAGCAATCCCACTACTGGGCATATACCCTGAGAAAACCAAAATTCAAAGAGAGTCATGTACCAAAATGTTCATTGCAGCTCTATTTACAATAGCCAGGAGATGGAAACAACCTAAGTGCCCATCATCGGATGAATGGATAAAGAAGATGTGGCACATATATACAATGGAATATTACTCAGCCATAAAAAGAAACAAAATTGAGCTATTTGTAATGAGGTGGATAGACGTAGAGTCTGTCATACAGAGTGAAGTAAGTCAGAAAGAAAAAGACAAATACCGTATGCTAACACATATATATGGAATTTAAGAAAAAAAAATGTCACGAAGAACCTAGGGGTAAGACAGGAATAAAGACACAGACCTACTGGAGAACGGGCTTGAGGATATGGGGAGGGGGAAGGGCGAGCTGTGACAGGGCGAGAGAGAGTCATGGACATATACACTAACAAACATGAGGTAGATAGCTAGTGGAAAGCAGCCGCATGGCACAGGGATATCAGCTCGGTGCTTTGTGACCGCCTGGAGGGGTGGGATAGGGAGGGTGGGAGGGAGGGAGATGCAAGAGGGAAGAGATATGGGAACATATGTATATGTATAACTGATTCACTTTGTTATAAAGCAGAAACTAACACACCATTGTAAAGCAATTATACCCCAATGAAGATGTTAAAAAAATAAAAAAATAAAAAAAAAATAAAAGAGGGAGAGATTATAAAGAAATTGTGGTAGATGTTCTCTTTGATGAGATAAGAAGGCCAGAAAGAGAAATGGAAAGGAGCACCTTTTTCTGTCTGTGACTCAGTTTTATTTAATGTTAAGACCACAGACCATCTAGTTATATCCTATAACAACAACTCTATGTGTCCCATACTTTGTGAAACATTACAGTGATAAACATAAAATGTTTAACATAGTACATGCCAATGCACTTTGACAATTATACAAGCTTAAAATAGTAGTTTTGGCAAATTAAAAATCTTCATCAATCCAATTAAATAGAGCAAATTCATTTAGGGGCCTACTTCCCCAATAATCCATTTTCATTTCAATAAATTCCGATTACTTTGACAGGCCAGTTATAGTATTCCTCTTTTATGCATTTGGTAAAGTAAATAAGTACCAATAACACAATGATTCTAACATATGTAGAAGTACTATACCTCCATTCTGCTAAGACTATCCACTAAATTTTTATTTTGATTATTGTATTTTTCAGTTCTAAAGTTTCCTTTAGATTTATCTTTATATATTTTCTTTCTTTGCTGATAATTTCTATTCATTTGCTGGAACTTTCTATCTGTTTGTATTTATTTATTTTTTGCTTCAAGTATGTTCTTTATTGTCCATTGAAACTGTTTTTCATGGTTACTCTAAAATATATATCAATATTTGTTTTTCTCTTTCTGACTTACTTCACTCTGTATGACAGACTCTAGCTCCACCCACCTCACTACAAATAATTCAATTTCATTTCTTTTTATGGCTGAGTAATATTCCAAACACAACATTGTAAAGCAACTATCTCCAATAAAGATGTTAAAAAATATGTATTGATAATTCTAATATTTCTATCATCTTGCTCCTGGCATTTATTAATTGCCTTTTTTCATTCTCTTCAGATCTTCCTGGTTCTTGGTATAATGTGTGCTTTTTGTTCTAAACCTAAACAATTTTTAGTATGTTATGAGACAGCATGGTTAGCCAGTGTTGAAGCAAAGACTGCACCAAAGTTCAATGGGCAAGGAACACAACATGGCTATTGCAGTAGAGCAGAAAGACTACAATGCAGTCTCAACTCAACTGCACTGAAAGGAAGGACTGGGGAGTCTTTAAGAGCTGGGGATGGGGGCAGACTTAGGTCATGTGTGTTTGTTAATTAGCTTTACCCAAAGGCAAAGCAAACGTTCTGGAATCTTAGAGTAGGGGAGTCATAGATTTTTCTGTGCTCTTTGGCTGTAGTTGAGCATTTGTGGTCTGAAATCTCTTCCCTAACTTTCTGGCTAGAGAGAGCAGGTATTTGTTGGGGCCATGTTTGTCTGTGTCCATTGGTGTTCCCAGGTTGCCAGCTTTTTAAACTCCAAGTCTGTGATATGAGGCAAAGAGAAATTCCATGTTGATCTTTGGGTCCTGAAGTTTGTAGCTGGTCTTACTTCTTCTCTTCACCTTTCTTCCTCTTTTTTTTTTTTTTTTAAATAATGTCCACAGCTTTTAGTTGAGCTAAAACTAAAAACTATTTAGAAAGAGGAATAGGGAACAGTACATCTGCTCCATATTCCTGGAAGCAGAAAGATAATATACTTTTATTTTTAAATGAATAGTTCTTACTAGCTTCAATTGAACATTTGGTTTGGAAGGCCGAACTACTTCTCTTCATTGACCTAAATTGTGCTGCTGCTGGAGATCCAATCATTACATATCTTTTAAAAAAATTTTTCATGAATGCCAAATACTGTTCTTCAATGCACTGAAAATCCTTTCTTATACTCTCGATTTTACATGACAGAATTTTAAGCTTGGCAAAATAAGTAACTATTCATGAGATAGTGAGTAAGTTCTTAAATTCAATTCACCACTTATTGAATCTTTAATATTGGTGAAGTTGCCTTATCTCATCTAACTTCTATTTCCTTATACATAAAACTGAAAATTAATATTGAACTCACAGGTTGTTGGAAATATTAGATATGATGATACATGTGAATTTTTTAGCATATTACATAGTGAATATAAATGCTAAATTGTTGTTATTATATAACTTACCTTGTTCTTTCTTCTGCCCTTTTTAATTCTATTTTTTAAAAACATTTTTATATGATTTTTAAAGGATATTTTCCATTTACAGTTATTACAGAATACAGGCTATATTCCCCGTGTTGTACAATACATCCCTGTAGCCTATCTTACAACCAATAGTTTGTACCTCCTACCACCCCACAACTATATAGCCCCCAGCTCCCTACTGGGAACCACTAGACTGTTCTCTGTGAGTCTGCTTCTTTTGTTATATTCACTAGTTTGTTGTATATTTTAGATTCCACATATGAATGATATCATACAGTATTTGTCTTTCTCTGTCTGACCTACTTCTCTTAGTATAATGCCCTCCAGGCCTATCCATGTTGCTTCAAATGGCATTATTTCCTCCTTTTTTATGACTGAGTAGTGTTACGTTGTGTGTGTGTATATATATATACCACATCTTCTTTATCCATTCATCTGTTGATGTACATTTAGGTTGCTTCAATGTCCTGGTTATTATAAACAGTGCTGCTATAAACATTGGGGTGCATGTACCTTTTCAAATTAGTGTTTTTGATTTTTTTGGATATATACCCAGGAGTGAAATCACTGGGTCATATGGTTGTTCTATTTTTAGTTATTTGAGTAATCTCCATACAGTTTTCCACAGTGGCGGCACCAATTTACATTCCCACTAACAGAGTATAAGGGTTCCCTTTGCTCTACATCCTCTCCAACATTTGTTATTTGTGTTCTTTAAAATGATATTCATTCTTTGTGCCTTTAATTGTATATGTTTCTGAATTAGCAACTTGACCTAAGAATGGAAAGGAAAGTTTCTGGAAAATTCAAGTGTATAATATGGACAGCAGATTTACACTTATATGTAATGAACTAAAAAACATAGGCCTGGTGGAGGTAAGTTATTTATAAGTAGAGATACATAACATGAATAGGAAAATTTTAAAAAGAAATCAGTCTCAGAGTGAAAAAACTTCATGGATAAGATGACTTTCAACAACTTTATCCCACAAATAACAAATGAAAGGAAGTTTGGGATGTTGCCTATACTAGAAGATAAAACTTCACCAGTATTGGATAAATTAATTTTCTTACTGATATTTTTACATTTGCAAATATAGTCTCTTCCAGTAAAAAACATAACACGAAGATGATGTGCACTGATGTGAACTAGGGATGGAGGTAATTTATAATTCAATATGTTTTAGTTTTCTGAGTACAGAATTATAACTATTTGATGGAATGCCTATTTTGATAATATGAAGGGTGATTACCTAAAAATGTAGAGCCCTTTTCTTTTTTGCCCAGTACAGTATCTGACATAAAGGAAGAGCTTAATATGTTGCCTGAATAAAACGTAAGAGCCACCACAAGACTTTTTCAGCATTCCCCAAATTTCTCTTTGTTTTTTTCTAAATAACCATGTATTGTATTGTTTTTTAACATCTTTATCGGAATATAATTGCTTTACATTGTTGTGATATTTTCTGATGTATAACAAAGTGAATCAGCTATATGTATACTTATACCCTATATCCCCTCCCTCTTGCTTCTCCCTCCCGCCCTCCTTATCCTACTCCTCTAGGTGGTCACAAAGCACCAAGCTGATTGCCATGTGCTATGCAGCTGCTTCCCACTAGCTATCTATTTTACATTTGGTAGTGTATATGTGTCAATGCTACTCTCTCACTGCGTCCCAACTTATCCTTCCCCCTCCGTGTCCTCAAGTCCATTCTCTGTGTCTTTATTCCTGTCTTGCCCCTAGGTTCATCAGAACCATTTCTTGTTTTTAGATTCCATATATATGTGTTAGCATATGGTGCTTGTTTTTCTCTTTCTGACTTACTTCACTCTGTAAGACACATTCTAGGTCCATCCACCTCACTACAAATAACTCAGTTTCATTTCTTTTTATGGCTGAGTAATATTCCATTGTATGTAAGTGCACATCTTTTTTATACATTCACCTGTTGATGGACACTTAGATTGCTTCCATGTCCTGGCTATTGTAAATAGTGCTGCAATGAATATTGTGGTACATGACTCTTTCTGAATTATGGTTTTCTCAGGATATATGCCCAGTAGTGGGACTGCTGGATCATATGGTAGTTCTATTTGTAGTCTTTTAAGGAACCTCCATGCTGTTCTCCATAGTGGTTGTATCAATTTACATTCCCACCAACAGTGTAGGAGGGTTCCCTTTTCACCACACCCTTTCCAGCATTTATTGTTTCTAGCTTTTTTGATAATGGCCAATCTGACTGGTGTGAGGTGATACCTCATTGTAGTTTTGATTTGCATTTCTCTAATGATTAGTGACATTGAGCATCCTTTCATGTGCTTATTGGCAATCTGTATATCTTCTTTGGAGAAATGTCTATTTAGGTCGTCTGCCCATTTTTAGATTGGGTTGTTTGTTTTTTTGATACTGAGCTGCATTTGCTGCTTGTATATTTTGGAGATTAATCCTTTCTCAGTTGCATCATTTGCAAATATTTTCTACCATTCTGAGGGTTGTCTTTTTGTCTTGTTTATGGTTTCCTTTGCTGTGCAAAAGCTTTGAAGTTTCATTAGGTCCCATTTGTTTATTTTTCTATTTCTATTTCTCTAGGAGGTGGGTCAAAAAGGATCTTGCTGTGATTCATATCATACAGTGTTCTCCTTTTGTTTTCCTCTAAGAGTTTTATAGTGTCTGGCCTTACATTTAGGTCTTTAATCCATTTTGAGTTTATTTTTGTGTATGGTATTAGGAAGTGTTCTAATTTCATCCTTTTACATGTAGCAGTCCAGTTTTCCCAGCACCACTTATTGAAGAGGCTGTCTTTTCTCCATTGTATACTCTTGCCTCCTTTAAAAGATAAGGTGACCATATGTGCGTGAGTTTATCTCTGGGCTTTCTATCCTGTTCCACTGATCTATATTTCTGTTTTTCTGCCAGTACCATACTGTCTTGATTACTGTAGCTTTGTACTATAGTGTGAAGTCAGGGAGCCGGATTCCTCCAGCTCCATTTTTCCTTCTCAAGATTGCTTTGGCTATTTGGGGTCTTTTGTGTTTCCATACAAATTGTGAATTTTTTTGTACTAGTTCTGTGAAAAATGCCTTTGGTAGTTTGATAGGGAATGCATTGAATCTGTAGATTGCTTTGGGTAGTATAGTCATTTTCACAATATTGATTCCTCCAATCCAAGAACATAGTATATCTTTCTGTCTGTTTGTACCATCTTTAATTTCTTTTATCAGTGTCTTATAGTTTTCTGCATACAGGTCTTTTGCCCCTTAGATAGATTTATTCATAGTTATTTTATTCTTTTTGTTGCAATGGTAAAGTGTTTCCTTAATTTCTCTTTCAGATTTTTCACTAATAGGGTACAGGAATGCAAGAGATTTCTGTGCATTAATTTTGTATCCTGCTGCTCTACCAAATTCATTGATTATCTCTAGTAATTTTCTGGTAGCATCTTTAAGATTCTCTATGTATAGTATCATGTCATCTTCAAACAGTGACAGTTTTACTACTTTTCCAATTTGGATTCCTTTTATTTCTTTTTCTTCTCTGATTGCTGTGGATAAAACTTCCAAAACTATGTTGAATAATAGTGGTGAGAGTGGGCAACCTTGTCTTCTTCCTGATCTTAGAGGAAATGGTTTCAGTTTTTCACCATTGAGAATGAGGTTGGTGGTGGGTTTGTCATATATGGCCTTCTCCATTGAATCTGAATGAGGTCCTTGCTGGATAGAGCACACTTGGTTGTAGATTTTTTTCCCTTTCATCACTTTAAATATGTCCTGCCACTCACTTCTCGCTTGCAGAGTTTCTGTTGAAAGATCAGCTGTTAACCTCATAGGGATTCTCTTGTATGTTATTTGTTGTTTTTCCCTTGCTGCTTTAATATTTCTTCTTTGTATTTAACTTTTGATACTTTGATTCATATGTGTCTTGGCATGTTTCTCTTTGGGTTTATACTGTATGGTACTCTCTGTGCTTCCTGGACTTGACTATTTCCTTTCCCATGTTAGGGAACTTTTCAACTATAATCTTTTCGAATATTTTCTCAGACCCTTTCTTTTTCTCTTCTTCTTCTGTGACCCCTATTATTTGAATGTTGGTGCATTTAATGTTGCCCCAGAGGTCTCTGAGACTGTCCTCAATTCTTTTCATTCTTTTTTCTTTATTCTGCTCCCTGGCAGTTATTTCCACCATTTTATCTTCCAGGTCACTTATCCATTCTTCTGCCTCAGTTATTCTACTATTGATTCCTTCTAGAGTATTTTTAATTTCACTTATTGTGTTGTTCATCCCTGTTTGTTTGCTCTTTAGTTCTTCTAGATCCTTGTTAAATGTTTCTTGTATTTTCTCCATTCTGTTTCCGAGATTTTGGATCATCTTTACTATCATTACTCTGAATTATTTTTTAGGTAGGTTGCCTATTTCATCTTCATTTATTTGGTCTTGTAGGTTTTTACCTTGCTCCTTTGTCTGTAATATATTTTTTTGTCCTTTTTGTTTTTGATGGGTGGTGCTGTATTCCTGCCTTATTGGTTGTTTGGCCTGAGACACCCAGCACTGGAATTTCCAGGCAGTTGGATAGAGCTGGGTCTTGATGCTGAGATGAGGACTTCTGGGAGGCCTCACTCCAACTGATATTCCCTGAATTGAGGTTCTCTGTTAGTCCAGCGGTTTGGACTCAGAGCTCCCACCACAGGAGCTCAGGCCCTACCTCTGGCCTGGGAACCAAGATCCCACAAGCTTCGTGGTGTAGTTAAAAAAAAAAAAAAAAAATGGAAGAAAGAAAGAAGAAAAGGAGCAGTATAATATCAAAGAATAAAAAACCAAATAAAATTAGAAAGATAAAAAATGTATTAGGAAAAATAAAACGATAATTGTAACAACTGCCGCAAGGTAAAATAAAACCACAACAGGAAAAAGAGAAAAAAAGGGGGGGACGGGGAACAAGCCAAAAGGTGAGAACAATAACAAAGTATAAAGAATAAAATAAAATTAGAAAAATAAAAGATTTAGTAGAAAAAAAATATAAGAGAATCAACAATAATGAATCAACAAAGTAAAACAGAACCCCAATCTAAAAGAGAAAAAAAAAAAAAAAACCCTTGGCTGTGGGGGCAGAGTTTAGACGGGGTGGAACTTAGGCAGGGGCGGAATTTAGGGTGGAGCAGGACCTAGGCAGGTGGGGGGTGACGTTTGAGCGAGGGTCGGGGCCTCTGCTTAGGACCTGCACAGAAGGGGTGAGGCAGCACGTGGAAAGGAGGGCCTCTGGAGTGTGGAGTTTGGAGGTGAGGCCCTGAGTGAGTGTGTGTGGTAGGGGTTAGGCCCACTGTGTTGGAGGGGGTCTCAGAGAGGGTCTCTGAGGGTAGAGGTAGGGCCCTGGGTGGGGGTGTGGGGTGGGGCTTGGGCTCTGCATGGCAGCAGGGAGGCTCTGAGGGCAGAGGATTAGGCCTGGGAGCCCAACCGGCTCTGTGGTGCCTAAGTGGACAGGGAAAGCCCTGGTCCTGTTCCCTTCCGTTCCTTCGTGCCCCTCCCCCACTGTCTCCCCCAGAGCCTCCCCCCTCCCCGCTGGACCCCTAACCGTGGGTGGGTCCCACTGGGTGTAGGAACTCCTCCCCTCCGCCAGCCACCCCTCAGGGGTGCGGGTCCCAAAGGTGTGGCCTTTACTTTTGCTCCCCCTTCTCTCCCTCCCACTCCCTCAGGACCGGCGTGGCTGGAGGGGGCCTAGGTGGGCAGAGCATCAGGCCCGGGATCTCAGCAGGTTCCTGGGGGCCCAAGTGGGCAGGGGAAACCGGGCCACGCTCCCTTTCGATCCTGTGCCCTCCCAATGGTTCCCCAATTTCCCGCTTCCGGCATGGGATCCCTTCCCCTCCCCCAGCCACCCCTCAGGGGTGCCTCCACTTCTCATCTTCCTTCACTCCCCCCCACTCCCCATGTCCTATCCAGTCGCTGGGGGTTCCTCCTGTCCCCTTAGGTGTCCGTGGTCCCTCACCGGTGCCTGGTAGGTGCCCTGGTTGTGAGGAGACGCAAATTCCACATCCTCCTAGTAAGCCATCTTGACTCCGCCCCTCACTTCATTTAATTTATGCAGCTGTCTGGTACCAGGGAGAGGAACAAAGTGCTACAAGATCATAAGACAAGACCGGCTGGTTCTGTCCAGGGGTAGAAAATGCCGACGGTGTTTCTCTTTATCACATCTCTAAGTCGTCATGTCAGCACTTTGGACGCTGCTAGCTGTCACTGTGTGTGAGAACCTCTGGTACCGTCAAAGTAGCTCGCTGAGAGTTTAGCTGTGTTTCTCAGTTCCCATTCAGCAGCCTTTTTATTGTCTCCAGATAGTTTCTGGATTGGAACCAAACCACTGAAATCTATGAAAATTCAGGAGGTGCAGCAGGTTTTCTGTTTATGACCTTTACCACCCCCGAGATGTTCGTGGATTCACATCCCACTGAGTTTAGAAGCACCATTTTGCCCTGGATTCCACTGACCCCCCTCCCCAAGCCACCCGTGCAATTTCCATTGTATTTTTAGTAGTTTGACAGAGTCCACTCCCCACTCCCTTTGCCTCCCACACTGGTCCTTCCCTTTGTGGTTTCACATATCACTTATATAAACCCAGAGGCTAGTTTGTGAAAGTTCTCTTTCCTTTCATTGCTGTACCTAAAGCCTCATTGTTTGGTTCACCCTAACTCTACAGGAATGTCCTTTCAGTATTTGCTCTCCAATAACCTAAAATGCATGATCTATTATCATCATTCTAAGCTGCTTCTGATCTGTGCACATGAGTTGGATTCACTGAAGACTCTGGTTGCCATGTACCACTACCCTTGTCCCTACCCTAGGATCCCTTTTACTCCCTTGTCTTTCCTCTTCACCCTGTGAACACTACTGTGTAGACTGAGGGCAGCATGTGGGGAAAATGACAAAAACACAGAACTCTTCCCTGCTCCCTGTGCAGCTTTTGGTGAGCAGAGGGGATCTCAGCTGTCATTCCTGAAAACACGTTTGATGTTCTCTTTCTCAGTATTGCCAACACAGAACTCTGAAAATACTTTCTGAAATGCCTCTGAAACTCATAAAGATAAAAGTGTCTTATCACCCGGTGGTAGAGACCACCCTGCCAGAACCAGTTACTGCCACTACTGCTGACACTGTGCATAGAGCTCCTTTTGTCATGGCCAATATGTCAGCCTGAGTTTCCTAACCATTAGTACCTCCAGGACCTTTAAACTCATTCCCTGAAGCCTGACAGCAATTTAACAAGATGTCAACATTCCTGAATATATTCATCCAGAAATTGCTTGGCCTATACTCTGAGAGAACTGTTAGGGAAAAAAAACAAAACAAAACTTCCCCGCTTAAAAAGAAAAGTGTAAAAATCAGGCCATATGGTATTAGTTTAAAATTCTATCTTATCTGCGTTACTTATATCCATATAAAATATAGATGATGACTTCATCTCACCTACATCATTACTTAGATGACTCCATCTCACCTACACAGCACATATCTTTATTGGCTGTAACAAGTCATATAATCAAAGAATGAACAAAGAGAGTGGGAAGCTCACATAAGTTCTAAATCGTTAAATTTAAATTCCTTACATATAAGTAGATAAAGCTGAGGGAATGGAAAGAGACCTCCCTCACAATAATCTCTCTCCCCCACATCCTATATTACTTTAAGTATTAAAGTTTGAATAGCTTTTATTCACAGATTCTACTAGCTCTCATCCTTCTTTACTTTTCAGCATAATGAAAAAGGCTTCAGGACATATAAAAGGTCAAGTGCAACAATGACCTTGCAATTGCAAAATCCAGAAGCATCTTTGTAATCAGAATACTACTTAATCTCCCCAAAATCATGTCATTGAAGATATTCCTTCTTTATTTAAAAAGGAGAAATTTAAAACTGGATATGATTACTATAGTAAGTAAAGTGAGAGTAAAATTCATTTTATTTTATAAATTACTGTTTAATAAATACATTCATTATAAAAGAAGAGGAACATATACATCACATGGGGGTATGACTGAAAGGCAACTGACATTTGTTAATCACCCACTATATATGTCCAGAATTATACTGGTAAGTGATGGTTTATGTTTAAAGATGACTTCTAAGAATTCCTCAGTCTCTGCATGTACATACCTCAATCCCATCAATAGGTGGATGTAGTATCTTCCTCTAGAATTTAAGCTCGCCTTGTGGCTATCTTTTACCAATAGAATGCAGTGAAGATGACACTCTGCCAGATCTGGACTTTGTCTCCAGAGGACTAGAATCTGGCTTCCCAAGTAAAGAAGCTCTACTACTGAACAGTGAAAGAATATGTAGAGAGAGCCCCAGTCAGATACCAGACGTTCCATCTATCCAAGCTGAAGTATTATATATGCGATTAAGGCCATCTTACATATTCCAACATCAACTTTGCTCCCAGTTAAATGCATCAGTCACTAAACAGGTAAGTGACCACAGACAACACAAAATTGAGCAGAAGACATACCCATCAGAGTCTTACTTTCAATTGTTGGAAATGTTAAATTATAGTGGTTTTAAGTAACTATTTGGCGGTTATTTACTCAGTAATAAATATATGAGACAGACTTTGAGACCTCGAAATGGAGACCTGCATAACAGAAACTTAAAATATGTGGTATTGGCTTAGACCCAGGTGATTGCAAGAGGCTGGATGGGCAGTAAAGAGCCTGTTGATTGAGACTGGAGAAGCGATAAGGTGACTTGCACTGGGAGGCTGAAGGAAGGAAATCCAGTGCTAAGTATCCATGGGAAACTGGCAAAACTGCTGACTAAGTTAGCATAAATAGAAAATGTATCCGACTAAGGAGATATCTATGCAGAATGTCAAAAGTGCTGACTGACTTGATTACCTGTGTGTGAGAAAACATAAAAGAGTTATGAGCTAAAGGAGGAAATATTCAGTGTTGAAACAGAATTTAGAGGAAATATTTCCATTTTAGGATTTTCTAGATGGGAAAGTAAATATTTTTCTAATCCCCAGCCTCAAAGACAGAAATAGCCTCAGGCAAAGATCAAATGCAGGGCATTGCCAGAAAAAGATCAAATCAAGGGTTCTTCTGTAAGACTTCTTTTTAAAACCTCAGAAAGACTTAATGAGCTTTATACTGCATTCTCCCAGCATGAAAAAATGTCTTCTAAGAATATTAAGGGCAACATCCCATAGAAACATGGCTTGCAGCCCAAAGTTGAGAAGGGCTGGTCTTAAAGACATTGTAGGTATGGCTTTTACCTAATGAAATGAATTATAATTTGATGCATTAACTTAATACAAAGTTATTAGAGTACTTGTACTAGCTTCGACTAAAGGAGATTAAGACATTTCAAAATAAAAAGAGGCTTCTGGCCACCAACTGTTTAGTATATCAGGAAGAAAAAGCTACTCAACAGCAAATAGAAGTTATTTCTTATGATAAAGGAATGGCATCTCAGAGAGCAAGTCTAATAGCTCAGAGGATAAAGCCAAAGGCTGAGGTTAGCCATGAATTAGTGATTCATTCTCACAGGCCAAAACTGGGTTATATTCAAAGAACATTTCCTGTCTGCAGGAGTAGGAGGCTGTGAAAGCAAGCGATGGCTGGATTTTAGAACTGCTATGGAGCTACGTGCTGCCTATTCTTCCTCTCTTCGAAAAAGAGTGTCTCTATTTTCCTGCCCCTGTCTCATGAATAATACTAGGTACAGATAACTAGTTTTTTAAATTATCAGTTCTCTAGAGGAACTGGACTTACACCCAGAAAACCTCATCCAAATCCAGTCCTGATGCAGATCACAAGCTATGGACTTCAAGTCTAATGCTATAATGGGATAAGTTTTGGGGAGGTGCTGGAAGGAGGTGGGTAGATTTTTTACATGACAGGGGCATAACTTATTATGGTAGATTTTACTGGGATTAGATCCAGAAATTTGACCCTTCCCAGGACTGCCTGCCTAAGAGAGGTATTCTACTTCTCTTATGAATGGCCACTGGCCTTATGACTTGTTGAACCAATAAAATGCAACAGATGTGACATTCAAGAGAGTTCCATCCCTGGGTTTTAAAAGGTATTGTCCTCCATTTTCGTCATTTTGATAGTAAGCCTCCATGTAAAATGTTAAGACTCTCCTTCCGCAGAGGCCACAAAGACACAGAGGTTTAGCATGCTCCTACTAATTCAGCAATCCCATCTGTTGTGCCCAGACATTTGAGTGAGGCTATCTTCTATCCTACAATTCAAGTCAGCATGCCCCAGACAATATCACATGGAGTAGAGATGATCCATCCCCACTGAGCCCTATCCAAGTCGTGTAATGAGCAATAAATTGTTGTTTTGTTGTAAGTTATTAAGCTTTGTGGTGTTCCGTTATACAACAGTATAACATTTTAGTATAGGCATTTTATATGTAGTCTCTTTCTATTCTCAAAAAAAATATTCTAATATAGCCTTTCATACTTCAAATCACTTTCTCCTGTTAAACTACACTGCTGTCCAAATGAAAATATTCATATATTTAGATGATTGAATCAATATGAAGATATTGTAGTTGAATTATCTAAATTATCAGCTCATATTCCACTTGGCTATGGGTATTCATACATTCATGATGCCACTTGACCTTTAAGTTCTTGGACGGGCGCCTATTTGTCTAAGTTAATTTCAAGACAGTCTACATGGAGTCAAGAGAATTAACTATGTCACCTTTGGAGTTCCCTTCCAGCTGTATGATTCTATGATTAATGCTGGCTCACCTGTTTTCATGGCAGTATCTGATGGTGTTAACTCAACATACGAAAAATCTTATCTTGCAGTGCTCTTTTATAACTATGTATACTTAGAAAAAATAGGAGGCTTAAACTTTTATTTCAAGAATAAAGAAACAGGGAAATGGCAAAGGCATGGCAAGTCAAAATGTAGCAATAAGAAGCATGCACTCTAAGTTCCTAAGTAAGTAATCGATACATATGTGAACATAAATTAACCCATTTCCTTAAGCAAAGTACCACCTTTAAAGTTAGATCATGGAGGTACCACAGGACATTTTTAGTGACTGTAGTTAGTACTACATGCCTGAAACTGCTAGGCACCACTGATTATGTCAAATAATCAAAACATAATCTTTGGTCAGAAAGATATGTCTCATTACCTGGAATTTATAAATCAAATTTTTTTTCTCTCTCTCTAATTCTTTAAGTTAATTAAAAGTGCTTTAGCAAAGACTTCAGACACTACAAGTTTAGCTTACTGACCCCATCCTGGGTATTTAATGGCTAAGGAGTGATTTAAGAACATAATTATAATAATAAGAGCAACAATACTAATATTAACTAATTTTGTTTTTTTCACGTTGAAGGAATTCACATTTTATTCTCACCACTGCCCAGTGAGATAAAAGGACAAAAATTGAAGTTTTCAAGATATGAGAAAGGAGACAGACAAAAATGTTTTAATTTTTTGGTGTCATATAGCTAGTTACTGAGAATTTTATATATACATTTATATATATATATATATATATATTTAATTAGTTTTAGCATTATTCAATCTCATTACTTTATAACTGTGAATGAAATGTACCCAATTACTCTAATGGTTCAACTTGTCTACTGGTCACTAGGATAGGAATTATTTCCTATCCTCGTCACTACAAATTTGTCTACTGGTCACTAGGATAGGAATTATTTCCCAAGTATCATTTAGTTTCTTTGACAATAAGTAGCAGAAAGTGTCCTAACTGATTTATGCATAAATACAGTGACTTTGTGGAAAGATACAGTATAAATCACAGTACTGGAGGAAGCACTCAGTCTTTGAGAAAGACAGGAGATAGGCTATCTTTAGAGATCATAGTATTAGGGCCTACTGCACCTTACTCTACAGTGCTACAAATTACTTATTTCTAGCTGTCTTCTTGCCCTGGGTGTATCCCAACAGATAAAACTTGCTAGAGAGTTAACAGAAAGAGATAAAGATCGAAAGAATTCAATTGCTTTAGTAAGGTCTATATGTTGTGAGACGTAGTGCTCTCATTAGTACAAGAACCATCAGAATCAAAATAATAGAATATGGAAAATTCCCCAGAAAATTACTGAACAGATGAAAGCTAAGCATATTATATTTTATGGTTAAATATAAGGAAATAAGGGTCCAAATTGAGCTAAGTATTTTGGTAAAAGTTTAATTTGTTGTAGGTAGCATAGCTGGAGCTGGTATCTATACCTTTATATATATTTTTTTCACATGCCACTATGAGATTTTGAATACATCTTCCAGAGAAGCAGATTTTTTTTTTTCTGGGCAAAGTATTTGTAAATATGTATAAAATCAAGTAAAGTAAATCACATAATTTCTTCAAAAGTAGTAGTTTCATAAATGTGTTTAGACCACAGTATTGTAATTAAAACAGTTTGGAATTTATGAATGAGAAGTTTATCTAAAGTAACAGGTGCAGCAGAGTTAATAGTTACCGTAAAGTTACATGCTCTCTTTTGTAGAAATTAACAAATTTGTTTATAAGTCTAGGTTATATTGGGCAAACTTAGAAAGAAAGCAACCAAAATCTATTCCTGTTTTAGACTGAATGTTTGTGTCCCTCCTAAAATTAACACTTTGAAATGTAATCCCGAATGTAAGGATATTCAGAGGTAGAGTCTTTGGGAGGTGAATGGTCATAGGGGTGGAGCCCTCATGAATGAGATTAAAGCCCTTATAGAAGAGCTTCTTTAACCCTTCCTCCATGTAAGGACACAGGATGTGTATCCTCACCAGACACCAAATCTATTGGTGCCTTGATAGTGGACTTCCTAGCCTGCAGGAACTGTGAGAATTGAATTTCTGTTGATTATAAGTCACCCACTCTATGGTATTTTTGTTACAGCAGCCTGAACTAAGATAATCTCTTTGAAATCCAATTACATTTCTTTGAATCATTTAAAAGTTTACGGTCTTCTTATTCTCTATTTCTCAATGTTCCAATGTTCTATATCTGACTTTAAAATTCTCCAGATCTATTAGCTGCATTTGACTTGATTTTACACACATGTGATTGATTTTCAGACAGAAGAGGATTGTGTAAGAGGTGGTACAGTACAGTGGTCAAGGATCTGGATCTCTAGATAGACTGCCTATGTTCAAATTTTGGCTCTGACAAGTTTTATGTTAGGCAAGTCCCTTAGTCTTGTCTGTTAAATGGAGACAATAACTGTTATACTGAAAAGCTCTTATGAAGATTAAACTTGTTAATATATGTGAAGTGCACAGAACAGTAACTGGGACATAATGAATGCTATATATACGTTTACTATTGTCACGTTAACCAAGCACAGTGTTATAAGGATTACTCAGCAGGTGTCTGGTGACTATTCACTTAGAGTACTACTGGGTTCATCTGAAGATCTGGATCACCAGAAGAGGATGAATAGACTGTCCAACTTAATTTGATTTCTGGGAAAACTTCATGTCCACTTTTTTTAAACTATTATGATCAAAAACAGAATATGTATATGAAATAGATAGCAGGTAGCTTGAGTTATTCTCTCAGTGATTAACTCTCTTACTCTCTCCTTTACAGTTGTAAATCCAAAAGTCACATTATGCAAAGTCACATTATTATTTTTTTTAAAGATTTATTTTTATGTGGACCATTTTTAAAGTCTTTATTGAATTTGTTACAACATTGCTTCCGTTTTATGTTTTGGTTTTTGGCCACGAGGCATGTGGGACCTTAGCTCCCCAACCAGGGATTGAACCCTCAGCCCCTGCATTGGAAGGCAAAGTCCTAACCACTGCACTGCCAGGGAAGTCCCCAAAGTCACATTATTTTTAACAACTGCACTTTGTACTTCTGTAAAGTTCTGCTTAATAGCTAAAGTTTAACTATTAAGCAAAACTTAATAGTTAAATAGTTAAAGTTTGCTAAAGATTGCTTAATAGTTAAATTTTCTAAAGTATGTTGATATAAATTTAACTACCATCAGAGGAAAGTAGGTATTATTTTGAGCTCTTTGATTTTTTTTCTTTTTCAGGCAATGCCATAAAATTCTGTATATTTCTCTCTGAACACATCTAATAATAAATTGAAAAGTAATGTAGGTGTTATGAATTCTATCGATGAAATAAAGATCTGGAATCCTGTGTGCCTACAGCTGCTTTGGTGTAGAGATACAGCAGAGGCCTCAGAATGCTGTGATTTTTTCAGTTCCTCATACAATCATTCCCTTATCTAAAAAAATACTCATTGAGTACTTTCCAGGTGACAGGTGATATTCTGTTCTCTGGAAGTAAAATATTGTTTGGTGCAGTATTTTACATGAAACACTTCTGTTTTCATGGAACTTCTATTCATAGGAGAAGACAGATAATAAGCAAATGCATAAATATGATGATTTCAAATAAGAAGCCCTGGGAAGACTATATAACTGTAGAATGCGAGAGAGGGTGACTGGAAGTAGAGCAGTGGTCAGAGAAGTCTTCCCTGAGCAATTCGTATCTCAGCTGAGATCTAAATGATGACAAGAAATCAGACCCATGTGGCTGTGTAGGAAGAAAGCTTGAGAGTAGGAAAGAGTAAGTGCAAAGGCCTTGAGGCAGAGATGAGCTTATAACGTTTGAGGAATTGAGAAAAGACCCAGTGGTTGATGCACAGTGACTGAGGGAAGAGCCACAGGACATGAGATGGGAGACTGATGCATGGCTTCATTATGTAGGGTCATTTAATGAGTAGCAGGAGTTTGTATTTTATTTTAAGTACATGTTTTGAGAATTCATTGAAGAGTTTTAAGTAGATTCACAGCATAACTTCACTCATATTTTAAAAATTTATTTGGGTTTTTAGAATAATTGAATTTTGGGCTATATTACAATTCTCTCAAAATTAAGAAATGGTCAAAAATATATATGACCATATACGCAAACCTTTCTGACCCCAAAAGGGACTTACTGAACCTGTAGATCCTACCTCTTCCCTCTAGCATTTCCATATTTGGCCATGTACACCTTAGTATTAGGTGAATTTTTCACTAATAAAACTATGGTTACTTATTTTTTGTTATTAATTAATTACAAAAAGCTTAATTTAGATAGTAACATTTTCAGAAATATATAGTAATATACAGTAATATACTCATAAAGAATATTGACAATTTTCAAAGTATCATCTCTGTTTATACAGCTATTGCATACATCAAATCAGTGGAAGGAAAACAGATCAAGTTATTGCCTCTTCCTCAGAAAACATGCAGTTTATTAGAAAAATACTATGTTTATGAATAAATTATTATGTAATGGAAATGTGCAAGAAGAGCCTTAGTGTGACACATATTCCTTTATAGCTCAGAATGGCAAGATGATATTTTTGTTTAGCAGTGGAGAGGACAAGCAAGAGCTGGTGGGAAAAAAGGAAACTACAGAACAGTAAAATAAAAGGTGACACAGATGATCCAAGAGCAGAGTGAAGCAAGTTTGGCTAGTAAATTTAATCAATACATGTCCGAATCTCATGGAAAGGACATATTTGAAATTAATAATCTAAGTTTTGTTTGTTTTAAATCAAGTTCTGACACTAAGTATAAAACTTATTTTCTCTCTCTGACTTTAATTTCTTTCTTATTAAAACAGGGTAGGTAGCTGGCCGTGCCAAATCCCAGGTTAAAAACAAAAATTAATTCTGTAATTTGTCATAGAGTAAGTTTGTCCACTTCCAATTAATTCTTCAGACTGCAGTCAAGTCAGAGTGCCCTTTTCAAAATGCAAATCCTATCAGGGTACTAGTTGGATCACTTTCCCTTTCACATAACATAAGACAATAGGGCTCTGCTTGGTATGGTTCTACCTACTTTTCTAGCCATATGGAGAACCACTCTTCCCTGGCTTTATCTAATTCAGTCAAATGACTTTCAATTGCTATTATTCACATCATGCTTCCTCTGACCTCTGTGCCTGGAATACTTTTTTTCTCCTCTTTTCTCTTAACTCCTACACTTTATTTAATTCCTTGCTCATACTTATATCAGAATCCTCTTTTACAAGCTTTAGCAGCATCATGTCACTTTCATTCATAATATCTAACACAGTTGAACTTTCTCAGCTAGTTGTATGGAACTAACCTCTACATATTGCACTAGATTAAGGGTCCACGAAGATAATAGCTATGACTATGTTTGCTTTCTATGTTATTCTAACACCTCATTTGTGCCTAAAAAGTGTATATTGAATGGATGAATGAATGAATCAAACAATGAGTAGAATTAATGATGACAGTGAAAATGAAAAGAATGGATATAAAGTATATTTACGAGAGTGTCTTCTTCCTGATATTCTAATTCTCCACCATCGTCTGATAATACTAAAGGTATTTTTTTTCTCAGCTTCTCTCCAAACAATGCAGACACAAGAAAGAACTTGGAAGTGCTATCAGAAATAGCATCATCATTATAATAGTTATCCTCAAAACCATTTTTCTTTATCATTATCATCGTGATCACTGCCATCATCGTCACTGTTAGAATTACAAATATACCTCTGTTCAGTACTTTAGCAAAATGGAAATTAAAAGTATATATACATATAGAGCCAAGCATATTTTCCATGAATAAAGAGGATTAATGATCAGAGGGAAGAAAGTGTAAATCTGTAGAATTTATTCATGGTTTGAGATATCATGTGAAAATTTAGCTTTGAAAGTAAGCAATAAAATTTGCATTTTTGAATTTATACCTAGTTTGACACCCTCTGGGCCAGGACAAGGAACAGATGCTGTCAATACAAATTGCAGCACTTATGTAACACTGTGACATACTTGAGTAAATGTAAGTATTTTTCTCAAAGATCTTTCCCTCACAAGGCAATCACTTTTTAGGAGCTGTCCTTCATCTACAATATGTGGCCCTCATCACTTAGAATTTAACAAACTATCACTGCACCATGCTGTTTTTTCAATCTGAACCTGTTTCCTAGGTATATGAAATATTACCTATTCATAGAAGACTTCCTCCAAAATTGAATACGCATGCACACCAAAACCTATAATGGGTTATCATGGACACCTCTAGTTTCCTTTGCAGAAAAAATAATTAGGATTTCTATTTTGCAAAAACGGAGCACCTGTTCAAAATGTTCCCTAAGATAGTCAAACTGGTATCATATAATATGCTTTTGTGTATAATATTAAATTATAGTAGATTAAGCAGAGTATCATGCATGCATTTTTCACAGCATATAATTAAAATCCAAAATATTTGTTGGGTGAGTGAATGAATGCACTCTACAAGTCAGTAATTTATTTCTGCAGTTTCTGTTAGTGATTAAGGTATTTTTCTTCCTAAAAATTCAGTTTGAGGTAGACTCACAAAAAAAACTGACTCATTTCATCTCGTAAAGTACACCATGTTTTTTCAAAGGGAAAGAGTGGTACGTGCACAAATTACGTCTTCACTAACGTCCGAAGTATAATTTCTCCCTGTATTCAACTGTTTCAATCCAATACCCAAAACATAAATGAAAAATTCTAATCTGACTTCTAACTCTTAAATAAGTAATAGGTAACCTGAAGTAAATCAACACATCTCTATTTTTTATTATTTTCTACCAATATTAATTTTCTTATTATACATTTTAATAATAAATGGATAGGTAAATATGGAGCCAAAATGCTCTCTTTTGATTTTTAGACAATTCTTTGGGCTAACATTATGAAGAAATAAAACTTTTTGACTAATGAGAATAATCATATTTGAAACAATTGAAATTTATAAAGAGCACATTATAAATAATGCTCAAATTCCTCAGTGAACAAAACATTTTCTCTATTCCTAAATTAAGACTATTATCATGTAACCATCTTATTCATTCATTTATGTATGGGAGTCTCTGAGAAATTTAAGACTGAGTGATGTATTAAAAATATGGGTGGGTACCTGAATGATGGGTGTACATTCTGGAATCTAATCTAACTCGACTCAGAACTTTCAAAACTCAGTCAGTTTGAATACCAAAAATTAATAATCTTTTAATTCCCAACTCTTCATTATTTCCTTCATTTTGCCCATACATTTTCTCCTTGTATAAACGACTGGCATTGGAGATTAAATGCTAAAAATTCACTATTTCAAGATATTCTAATGAGAGTTTGGCCTAATTTTTTGAAGTAAAACCATATGAAAGTTTGTAAAATACTGGTAATTTTAAAAAGTATCTAACTGGTGACTTCATAAGTGAAAACTAAAACTTGACCTTGACTTTCACTAGCAATTGCAATCTTTCATTATGTACAATCATTTAGATCAATTCCTACTCTATAAATATTAGAGATGGGATTAAAATCTTATCTCCCAATTTCTTTTCACTTATCTATGCTGCTTCTATGTGTGAATCTTGATGAATGAATGCAATTGATTATGAAGGACAAGTAGCTTCCTAAAAATAAGGCAGTATCAGGATGTAGTGGCCATTTACAATTATTTTGGCTGCTCAGAAACTGAAGCCCCTTCTAATATTGTGGAAATCCCCAGTCACATAAAACAAAGTCTCCCTCTCACAAGAGATGTAAAGCGGGGTATCTGTTTTACCAAGGCCTAGAACACACACACACACAAATGACTTGGACTTAACCCACCAGCTGTACCAAGTCCAGATCTGGAATTGTAAGCCTGAGATTCAGATAAGCAGAATATGTGTATACCATTCTGGCCATGTTGAGAGAATCAATAGTAACCACATTCAGTTTTCAGAGGCAGTGATGTATGACCATATTGAGAAGTATCTCAAGACATTAATAGAAAATTTAGAAAAACAAGCAAGCAAAGAACTGAGGCAATAATTAACATCAGGTAAAACAAAATATTGTATAAGGATGAAAACATGTTTATGTCCATTATGTGGTGCAACTGTGAACAATAACTATACAGCCCAAAAATTCATTTATGAAAAATATGGATTTAAGTAAAAATTGGGATATTATATTACAAAAATGAGGAAGAGGAAGTGGTAAAAAACAAGAAAAGTTACAGCTTCATCTTCTAAATTTGGAAGTCTATATATCTATGTATATCTATATATATATAGGATTTCCAAAGAAACGTAACAAACAGGATGAGTGTATATATATATATATATATATATATACACACTTAGAGATGGAGGGAGGGAGGGGGAGAGAGAGAGAGTGAGAGACAGAGATAGAGACAGAGAGACAGAGAAAGAGATTGAGATGTATTTGAAAACAAATAGCTCACATAATTGTGTAAGCTTGGCAAGTTCAAAATCTGCAGGGTAGGCCAGCAGGCTGGAGACCGAGGAAAGAGCTGCAGTTCAAGTCCAAAGGCAGTCTGCTGGGAGAACTAATTCTCACATGGGGAGGTGAGTCTTTTTCTATTAAAGATTTCAACTGATTGGATAAGGTTCACCCACATTATGGAGGGTGATCTGCTTTACTCAAAATCTACTGATTTAAATGTTAATCTCTTCGGACAAATACCTTCAGAGAAACATGTAGAATAATGTTTGACCAAATATCTGGATACCATGGTCTAGCCAAGTTGACACATGAAATTAGCTATCAAAATATATAATATCTAAACCTGAAAAATCAAGAAGTAGTATAGGGAAGTGGGATTAGAAACTGGGAATGGTGAATTAGAGGACTGTGTTTTTTTCATTATAAGTTTGATAATTTTTACTATTTGACTCTTTAAACCTACATGGAAAGATTACCTGGATAAAAATAATAAATTTAAAATATTTTAATAAAATTTAAAAACTCATGTGGTCATCATGAATATTTCAGATGTATATTAAGTGTCTTTGTCTTTCACCTCCTCCTCCTAAGATAAACAACGGAACAATGACAGAATTTATAAAATCATCGACCTACTCAGGAAAATGAGGGAAATAGTTGTTAAAGTTGAGTAGATTGGTTATCGTGTTTGTTATGTTAATCTCTGCAATTTACTCTATTTTAAAAATATTTAAGAGAACACATATTTTAGCCCATAGACAACTGAAAATAACAATAAGTAACATAAAGGATGAACAGTTTCATTGAGTATGACTGCTCACATTGGAGAGCTAAACTAGGTTTGGAAGTTCCTCATCACAGGGGTCCTACTAGTCCACAAAGACCATCTCATCTTACATACAATGAGAAATCTGCACTCCCTCCTCTCCCATCTGCCTACAGCTAGGCACAATTTTATGGCTTGTAATAGCAAGAAGGGCAAGAATCTTTCTCTTTCTCACCCTGAGGACAGTAACCAGAGTTGCAAAGTCATGTTCTTGAAGCAGGAGTGAGAACGGAGTGAAGTGATATGTTCTCAGCCTGCTGGCAGCTCCAGCTGTTTCCTCTTCAGACTAGTTCAAGGCTGTGGTTTTGGGAATTGTTGCTAGAAGCTTTGCCTTGAGCATAATTGGCAAGTCCTCTTAAACATTTTAAAAACCCAATATTGATTTAATCTTTTTTTCTGTATTATATACCTGAGTGCATGTTTAAAGGGATGAGCTGAAGTAGAAATATAGCTGCTGCTGAAGTAAATTTAATGGGTAATATAGGAAACAGCTTGAAACAGAGTAGGTATGTAAGACACTAACCAGAACTGGAATACAGGAGAAGAAAGATGCAAAATCCAGTATAGTCAAAGACAATGGAGGAGTGTTTTTTAGCAGGGATGGGCGTGGGGGGGAGCTTGTGCTCACCTATTCACAGAGGGAGCGCAGTATAATGGGAAAAACAAGGATTTTGAATAGGCTTGAATTTTGGGTTCTGACTCAATCATTTCTGAAGGCAAGAGGCTTCTTACACACCTTTACACACACACGGAAGACAATATTAAGACAAGAGTTATTTGTGGATGACATAATTATTGTACAATCAACATCTTGATAGGATTCACAGAAATTACATGTATTTTTATTTTCTCCATGTTCTAGAGAGTATTCCAGTGTGCGGTGGCTCAGGAGCAGGTGCCTGTGTGTGTGTGTGTTTTCTCTATTGGCTCTCAGTGAGTCTGAGTATCATCACTATTTGATTAAGATCCTGCCTGTATCTAGGTTGACTATAAAATAAACAGCTATAAATACTTGCAAAAAATAATAGAAATTTCTTGTTTCATGTCTACATACATTCTGTAAAATACTTTACTCACTTAAAGCAGCTCTCCTTATAATGGGTTTCTATTAATCTTACAGTAATTGAAAACATATTTTTGCTATTGTAATACCTTGTTTATGTTTTAATGTCTTTTTTAAATTTTCAGATATTATTACAGGAGGAAATAAACAATGAAAAGACTAATGCAAAATCTAATACCTGCATGACCTTATACTAAATCTATCTGAATTTCAATTTTTGTCAACTGTAAAATAAAGGAATTAGACAGAAAGAACTCAAACATTCCTTCCGACATTAAGATTCTGGTTCTATGAACACAGATTGATTTCTTTGTCCAGGATGGTATTAAAATAAATATTTCTATCATTATAAACTTAATAAAATTTCCCATTTCTGAGATTTGAGAGCAGCATTCCAGAAGAAGTGAAAAGTCACAAATTAGTCACACGAAATTTATGATGGAATGATTTGACACCAAGAATTGACATTTTATAACTGCCACTCTCCAAATATTATTTTATCTAATAAATATGCTCAGGAAATATTCTGTGAATGTAATTTAAAAAGACATGGAAATAATTCCTCATTTTCACTATTTTATATGTGGGTATTTTGGTGGTAACTCAGGCTTAATTTTATTCTGTTACGTGTTTACTTTACAGAAAAGTAAAATAACATCTTTACCAGAAAGTTTCAATTAACAACTGTATTTAGACCTCTGTAATGTAAAAACATTCTCCTAGACTTTGAAACGGAGACTTTATAATCAAACTAACTTAGTTTTAATACCTATCTGTCATTGGGATATAACAATGACTTAAGATTTTGCTATACGGGAAGAATGAGCTAAATTTTATTAAACAACTACATTTTAACTCTTCCAAAGACATTATTGCCTTATTTTATTTTTCTCTCTGACATATCTGTGCAGTGCATATTATGCCTATTTTATAGATTATAAAACTGGGTTCTGAAAAAAGAATCAAGGCGTGCTTGAAACAGATATTCAAGGTGACTTAACATACATTATTATTTAGTCTTCATAACAATGCTTTTTATTTTATTTATTTTTAATTGAAGTATAGTTGATTTATAATATTATATTAGTTTCAAGTGTACAATATAGTGATTCAATAGTTTTATAGATTATACTCCATTTAAAGTTATTGTAAAATATTAGCTGTATTCCCTGTGCTATACAATATATCTTGTAGCTTATATATTTTACACATAGGCGTTTGTACCTCTTAATCCTCTACCCCTATCTTGCCCCTCCCTCCTTCCCTCTCCCTGCTGGTAACCATCAGTTTGTTCTCTATATCTGTGGTTCTGTTTCTGTTTTGTTATATTCATTCTTTTTTTTTATATTCCACATACAGTGATAGCATACAGTATTTACCTTCCTCTGTCTGACTTACTTCACTAAGCATAATACCCTCTAGGTCAATCCATGTGGTTGCAAATAGCACAATTTCATCCTTTTTTATGGCCAAGTGATATTCAATTGTGTGTGTGTGTGGGGGGTATATATAAATATGTATACACTTGTATATATAAACACGCATGTATATATGTATATAGACACACATAGGTGTGTATATATATATCACATCTTCTTTATTTGTTCATCAGTTGATGGACACTTAGGTTGCTTCTATATCATCGCTGTTATAAATAATGTTGCATGAACATTGGTGTGCATGTATCTTTTTGAATTAGTGTTTTCATTTTCTTCAGATAGATACACAGGAGTGGAAAATAATGAAATTAGAACATTTTCTTACAACATATACAGAAATAAACTCAAAGTAGATTAAAGACCTAAATGTAAGACCAGAAATCATAAACCTTGTAGAAGAAAACATAGGCAAAATACTCTTTGACATAAATCATAGCAATATTTTTTGAATCTGTTTCCTAAGGCAAAGGAAATAAAAGCAAAAATACACAAAGGGAACTTTAAGTTAAAAGATTTTGCACAGCAAAGGAAACCATCAACAAAACAAAAAGACAACCTACTGAATGGGAGAAAATATTTGCAAATGACATGACCGATAAATTGTTAACATCCAAAATATATAAACAGCTCATACAACTCAATATCAAAAAAAACTCAATAAAAAAATGGGCAGAAGACCTGAATCGATATTTTTCGAAGAAGATATACAGATGGCCAACAAGTACATGAAAAGGTGCTCGACACTGCTAATCATCAGAGAAATGCAAATTAAAAGCACGAGATATCACCTCACATCTGTCAAAATGGCTATCATCAAAAGGTCTACAAATAACAAATGTTGGTGAAGATATGGAGAAAGGGGAGCCCTAGTACACTGTTGGTGAGAATGTAAATTGGTGCAGCTACTGTGGAAAACATTATGGAGGTTTCTCAAAAAACTGAAAATAGAACTAGTATATGATCCAGCAATAACAATCCTTTATAGTTAGAGGCCACTCTCTCCCAGTTAGAGATTGGAATAATTATATTTACAGGGTAGGGCTAAGTAACACGCACAAGGTTACTAAACTCGCAAATGACAGAAGAGAGTAAAAAGTTAATTCTTTTTATACTCCAAATCTTGCCCATTTTTACTCCACTATGCTTTACGATTACTGCCTTTCTCTCCTTCCTTCTTACATCTCTATTTTTTACAAGATTGGTGAATAGGAGAAGAGGGTCTGAGTTATTACAGGTAATTGTGTTTGTATATATGTATCCATGTATTTATGTAAGCATTAAAGGAATTGGAGGAATTCCATTATAAGAAGTGTAAGATAAGGTTCCTGGCATCAGAGAGCCTGGACTCCATACAGGCAGAGTATTAATCCATTAATACAAAATTCAAGAAGGTGAGAATTACTCAGAAATGAGTAATTTAGAAAGCATATACTACCATAGTTCTGCACAAACTACATGTGCATCAGTGCCTGATTGGTTCATTCTGGGTAAAGAGTCTAGAGACTGACCAATCAATATTCTTTAATGAATCACACACCATTCAGACTCTGTTCTAAAGAGCCAAAAAGGACCATGAATGAAAGGCAAGTTTAGCATCCACTTAGCAACTGTATACTAGTTGTTACAGAAATAATACGTGAAAATAAGGCAGAAGCCCATAACAAGAGTCAGAAAACACATGGTACAAACCTGGGCTTACTGGGAGGAAATAGTTGAGGGGGAAACCACAAGAATATCTGTCTTGGAAAAATCCAGGAAAGAGAAGAGAGCCAAGGGCACATTCTAGAAGATTCAGAATCAAAGATTCCAAATGAATGCTTCATGCTGATAAGAGTGGTAGTCAGAAATTAAGATCAGATTGTTTAAAGCCTGCCTAAGTGCTAAGGATTTTGAGCTATATAATAAGCTAGGAACCATTAAGCATTTTTTACGAAAAAGTATAATTTTTAAAGATTAGTTTTTAGGAATCCAATAGGAGTTAATTTTATTGGAGTTATAAATATATATATATATATATATATACACACACATATATATATATTTAGTTTTCTTTAAGCAATTTAAAAATTGGCAACACAGGAAAACATGGCAGTGGCTATATGATCACCTCGGAGCAGAAGAAACACATAAGTGGTCTTTCCTTATTTCCCGAGCTACGTAATAGTAAGCAACTATTTTCCAGGAACGAGGGTGGCATAGGTGTAGGTAGATACCTTTACAGGTAACTCCACAGATAAGGTGTAATAAGACACTGAAACCTATATGCATAGATTGAATAATCTAGCCTGCAAGGTGTGTGGGTATGCTCTGCACACATTATTACAAAATTTTTCAGAAAGCCTTTAAGGAAGCATGTCTTTTGTCTTCTCCAATTCTCTTTTGATTTCTCTCCCTCTCTCGATACATATATTTGAGTTCTCAAATACTTACATTGTCCAGTATGAAAATATATTTTTCCTGCTTGGCAATGTAAATATTTGAGTTAACAATTCTTAGTGTAGACTATAAAACATTATCTTCAACAATATTTAGGTGAAGAAGGCCCAAGAACTTAGTTGGTCAATGAAATCAACAATTCACTGATAAATAAGTATTAAAATTCCAGAAGAATTGAATACTGTACAAAAATTCGTTCTTTTTTACAAAGTTCTCGAAGAGGTTATACATACAAAGATTATTAGACTGAAATTGAGTCAGTCTTGAAGAGGCTATACATACAAAGATTATTAGACTGAAATTGAGTCAAAGCCCTAGAGAGAGCTTAAACATCTTTGGTCCAAGTTTGTTCTGTCATAAGGGATGCATAATGGATGGGCTGGTTATAAAATTCAAATATAAATGTTTTCATTTCTCTTTTTGGGGAAAAAAAACATATTGGAAAGAACTCTGTTGTCTAGCTAAGTAATCTTTCATAAAAGTTTTTCTTTTATGAATATTTTAGTTGAAATATTCAGAAATAGTCAGAAATGCATATGGCGTATGCCAATTAAGTCTGTTAAATCTGGAATAGATAAATACATGTATATATCTGTAAATAACACATATATAACTTCTGAAATGACACAGATTAAAAAGTGAAAATGCATTGAAAAATGACATTTTCCCAGATGAGATTACGTCAAAAATAAAGTGGAGAAATATAAGAGAGAGAACAAAAAACGTATGTAACCTTATAAACCATCTTATTAGAAATTTGTAAAACTCAGTACATGTATAACTTCCTCTCAATCTTTAGAACACATTGCGCATGTTGTTCCTTGTGACCACTGTATATCCAGCAATATTTTAAAAAAATCCACTGCCCATGAATGAATATTACGGACGTAATCAATTCATTGTGCAAATAAAAGAAGGGAAGAGTGAACTAACATATATTTTATGCAATAAAGTCAGGGTTTATTTTATAATTGAGGTTTAGATATGCTAAGTAAATGTTTAAGGTCTTAATGCCAATAAGTGGCAGAATCACTAGTAATAGTCAAGTCTTCCTGGTGAGCATATCAACTTTTTTTCCCAGTTATTAAATCACCTCCCACTCTTAGGCTTAATAGGATAAACAGAGACTTTTAAAATTCTGATTTGCAAATGAAAAATGTACATTCTTGGAAAACTGGAAAATAAAGAATTCCAGTAGAAATTAAACAAATGTTACCAGTATATCCACTACTTGTAATATGCAGCTTCTACTATGAGATTTCTATGCACATATTTATTTAATTTTACATACTTGGACTCTTTCTATAGATACTTCTTTACAACATACTTTTTCCCTTTTGTAGACATTTTCACATGCCAATAGTATTATCCCACATCATTATTTTAATGGAATCATGAAGAGATTTATGTATTTAAATATATATTACTGGATATTTGTCATTTCTAACTTTTATTATCAACAATGCCATGATGAACATGCTTTCAGCCACCCCTTTATGCATATCCCTAATTATATTCTTAAAATAAATTCACAGAGAGTTTGTTCAGTTGAAAGGAGATGCATTTCTCAATTTACTGATATATTGCTAAATTACCTTCCCAATGTTTTTACCTGTTAAGATTCTCAAAAATAGGGTATGAAAGCATCCATAGCCCACCCATATTGTTGCTAAAACTAGGTAAGAACTTTACCAGCAAAAAACCTTTTCCAGTCTTATGTGAAAAAATACTACCTCCGGGATTGAACTGGCATTTCTTTGACTCTTAGTGATGTTGGGAATGCTTTTATTGGCTTATTGGGTTTTGGTATATCTTCTTTTATAATAGAGTAATTTAAGCCTGTCTATCTATTGGGGTTTTCAGCTTCTTTTTAAAATAGAGTTTTCAAACATGAAAAGCTTTTTTAGTGTGTGCTTGCACCCCTCTCCAGTTTTGGCCTTTTATCTTGGTAATTAATTTTATAATCAGATGATTTATATTTAATGTAGTCAAATGTATAAACACTTTGAACTTTTTATGTATGTTTAGCAAAGACTTCACCCAATTTAATTAAATATCTCTATCTCTTTCTATATTTTCTAGTTCTTTTATGTTTACATTTTTAGATTCAAATACTTAACAGAGGTTTGTTTGTCATAATGAGATTTTTTGTTTTTCTCCCAATATTGTTAGGCAATATTCCCAATTGTCAAGGCTCACTGAATGCTCACCATAATATTTGTTAATCTTATTTTATTTTATATCACTGTATGTTAAGAAGCCTTGCGACCCAATTATGCTTATCTTAAACAGAAGCAGTAAGAAACCCATTCTAGAACTTTCTAAAAGAGAGAAGGAACTCAGGTTATAAAAGAACAAAATAAGGCTAATGTTAACTGTCCTAATAAAATGTGTACATGCCATGCACATAGTATGAGACAACCTTGTTCTAATCTCAGTGACCTTGTAATTTCAGGTCTCTAAATATCCTTATCAGGTAAGTAGTATTAACATCCTGACTTATAGATTAAATAAATAATGATATTGAAGCAAAAAGTCACACAAATAGAAATGGATAAAAGTAAGATTCAATCCCAGGCAAGCTAACTCCAGTGGCTATGCTATGAATCATTACACTATATTTTCCCATAAATAAAGAAATAAAGAAGGAGAGAGTGAGAAAGGGAAAGAGAGAGAGAGGAGGAGAAGGAGGGGGAGAGGGAGGGGGAGAGAAGGTTAGAGAAGAGAGAGAAGAGAGAATAAAAGAGAAGAGAGCAGGCGGAGGGGTGGGGAGAGGGAAGGACTGGAAAGGGTAGGGCTAAGGGGGACTGAGAGGGAGAGGAGAAATGAAGAAACTCAATAAATGCACAAAAAGGAACATATCCTTTCAGTTATGTTTTGTTGTTTGATTTTTTTTCTCTGCACAGACTTTGAAAGACAAGCACTAGCACTAGTTAACATGAAAAATGAAGCACATTCACAGGTAAGTATGGCCAAAGGTAAAGAGCAGCATTCTCCAAAAGAGGAAGTATTGGTGGTCTTATATCCCCAAAGGTGCTTAAATATATGATGACTGGGGTCACATTAAATTCTTTCCCTGAAGATTACAATAGATATTTCAATGCATCAGCACCATATGGACAGTGATTAGAGAGGTGCTAACTATAGAATCTAACACCAGTGTTTTTCAAACATATTTCTATTTAAAAATAATAACACTCACATACACCATCCTACAAATTATAAGCTGTGACATAGAAAATAAAGTCATAGAAAAAAAAGACATAGAAAAGGAAGTCAATGTAAAATTCTCAGATCAAGGCATTATATTTGGATATATATATCACACATACACATGTATGTACACACATGAATACATATATAGGACTGCTGGTAAAATAATATTTCTACTTTGCTACTGACTTTGAGTAACTGAAAAATTTCCAAAAGAGGGGAAAAACCCCTTGATAAAGTAATTCGAAACTGAAGAAGATCAAGAAAATTCAAGTGTCCACATTAAGATTTCCAAGATAGGAATAAAGAGGGGCATTCCAAAGGAAGGTAGGTAAATGAAATATTGATATGCCTTCCTTCCCAGAATGGCAACGCATTAATTGGTCAATGAGGGTTAATTAAAAGGGTTAACTATAGCTTTTGCATTTGTTTCTTACTTATCATTTTACTTAACAAATCCCTAGTGATATTAAATCTACTTTCCAATCCATACACATACTAGTAAAATGGAATGGCCAGTTTATGCATTTACCTTTACATCCTCTGATGTAGGCACCACCCAAATGTTTTCCCATGGTGTTGGAAAAGTGCATACAATTTTCTAAAAGATTTGCACTTTGCTTCACACCAGGTATTGAAAAATACAAAAGCTATTTGCAGAAGGATTGAGAGTATCTGAATTCTTTCGATATTTTCTTGTCTGAAAATTGTTTTAAATTCAGGTCAGAAAAGCTAGTGTAATATTGGAATTGAAAAGAGCAACAGTGTTTTGACATTGTATATCTTGGCATAAACCTTGCCTCATTCACAGTATGAGATGTCATGAAACTCAACTCAGCATAACATAAAATCAAGTGGGTTAAAGGAGTTCAAACAGCAAATATCCAGCTGTCTCCTGTGTCCGGCATCTGGTAATGCAATGAGTTTGTGACAGAGTAACATCAACATGCCAATAATCATTCAATATTGATTGTGCACCTCAATGTAACAAGGATGTGTCAAGGACACATAAATTAATAAAACATTTCTTATTCCCAAGGAGGGAATGACCTGACAATTAGCATTTACTGAAAAGTCAGATACTGGCCTGAGCATTTTACATGTATTGTTTTTTAATCCTCACATTAATCTCATGAATTTGATGATATTTTACAGAGGCAGAAAGAGGATCCACAATGATTAAATTATCTAAGGCACGTAACCAGCTATTTGGAACAGAACTGCTTTAACCACAAAATCTTTATGCTTTGAATTAGAATATTTCCTCTCCATCCACTGAAGGAGATAATCCAACAATGCAGGAAATCAATTCAATGTGATGTGTACTTTTTGCATAACTATATACAAATTACTACATGAAAGTCAAGAGAAGGGCATGTAATTATGCTCTGAGGCTGTTTTTTTGAGCTCGGAATGGGGTTTTAACTGAGCCGTGGGCCTTGAAGTCGAGCCTTACCTTTGCGGGGCCTGGGACGGCATAGCAACTCTCCTGGACAAGCTGTACGTGACGGGGACAGCAATGACGACGCTGGCTGCAGGAGGGACATGTACCATGTAGCCTGCTACAGCTCGCAGCCGGGCAGTGGTAATCCGTCTGCCCACTCCAAGCAGAGAACGGTGAGCACTGCCTCACGGCGTTGAACAACAGGATACACCTGCTGAGCGGCCCTGCACATCCGGGGTAGCGTGCGGGCTGCGTGCGCATCTATGACGTAATGACGTGAGCCGGATGCTGGGAGGAGGGGCTACAGCTGGACCTCTCCCTCCCCGCCTGACAGCCCTTGCGCATGCTCGCCTGCCCAGTTACCTACGCCTCCAGCCACCCCGCGGGGCGCCTGCCGGCAGACAGGCCTGCGCGCACGTGGCCTCCGAGGTGATGGGCCCCAACACTTGGCCTCCGGCGGCCCTTCCTGCCTCTGGCACCGCTGGCTTGAGGCGCCTGCCACACTTCCTTCACACCAACCCGTTGGCCCGCCGGCAGCAGGTATTTTCAGGGCTTTGCCGGTCTGTGGCTGTGTTTAACCTACCGTGGGTTAGGTTGAACTTTCGGGAAGGGGTCCGGTCCTTTGAAAGGGTTTACCATGCAGCTTCTCCTCAGCTCTGACGTGGTGTGCCAACAACGGCTGTCTTGGCCTCTTGGCACCCGGGCGAGGGACCGAGGCACATTTTGCCTTTCCATGAGCAGGGAGAGGGTGAGGTGAGCCCATCACCTGCCCCGCGGCTCGGGGGCTTGAGCAACAGTGAGCTTCCAGGAACCAGAGAGGGAGCAGAGATACATAAATGACCTGAGACTGGTTCTAGTCCTAAAAAGATCACCTACAGCTGGGGTTTTTTAACCCCATGTTGTTGATAAATAAAATAAATCATTTTGCACAAACGCACACACACACACACACAAACAAACCAACAAGACGAAAACAGTATATTCCAGGAAAAGGGAGCAGCTTGTAAAAAAACATGACATATGTAAGGAAAAACAACAGAATTCTCTTTATAAGAAGAAAGGAAAAAACAAGGATTATACTAGAAACATAGATGGGGCCAGAATGTGAAAGGCCTTGGAGGCCATTTTAAACAAATATGGACTTCTTTTTTTCATAGGAAGTGAGGGAGTCAAGATATGTTTCTAATATGGGGAAGATATATACCTATCTGCATTTATTAACACTTCATTTTAAAAAACTATTTCTTTAGTTTTTCAACACAATATTTGTTTCTCTTATAAAGCTTTATATTTACTTGTAAATATTTTGGCATCATTGATTTTCATACAATAAAAATAGCTGAGGTGTACGTGTGTGGCAGGGGGAATATTTGGGATCAAATGTTTGTGAAATACTTCACAAATATAGCACTTTACTTGCAAAAAGCCATGAAGTTTCCTTTGTGAAAGTGAGTGTGGTAATGTTTTTGCAGCTTCTCAGTTTCAAGTAAGAGATTAAAAGAAGATCATTCTTAGGACAGAGTCGTGTGTCACATGGACAGATGTTTGGAGATCATCGTGCTCTTCTTTTTCACTAGTTGAAAAAAGGTGTGTGAATTTTCTACCTTTTGTTTATAAAAGGAAGAAAATAGAAAAAAAAATCCTGCTTTATTTACTCTGCTGGTTTTCCCTTTTATAACAAAGCTGTTTATAACAAAGCTGTTTATAAGACTTTAAATGAACCCTGATGCTGCAAAGTGCTGTTCTAGCAACTTTAGTTGTCCTAGTGCACTGAAAGTACTTTTCTGTCTTACTCCAAACGTGGTAATGGTGACACCTTAAACTCTAATTTCTTTTACTTTTACCACTTTGTATCTGATGATGCTCAAATTTCTTTAGGTTTTTGTTCCCCTGATTTTAGGTTCTCTCATTTATTTCCAAAACAATATTGTTTCCAGCTTTTCTATAATAATTAATGTTTTCTAATTTTGGTCTATTGTGAAATTTGATAACCAGGCCACTTACATTTGGAATGACACTTTAAATAATTTTTATAAAGAAAACATAAAAATTCAAGAAAATTTCGCCGCATATACTTGTAGGATAATGCATACTGGTTAATTGGTTGAGAGAGAAGGTGAAATGCACATACGCATGTATGCATGCCTGTGTGTGTGTGTGTGTGTGTGTGTGTGTGTGTGTGTGTGTGTGTGCTTTGTGTAATCCTTCCCAGGTACCACTTTTCAGTTGAGTGGCTTTTGAAGTGATCACTTGGTATACACCAG
Organism: Monodon monoceros; assembly: GCF_005190385.1. Lineage (NCBI taxonomy): Eukaryota > Metazoa > Chordata > Mammalia > Artiodactyla > Monodontidae > Monodon > Monodon monoceros. The sequence goes on along the minus strand of NW_021703784.1, from coordinate 87,309,146 downwards.
AAGCAAAGACTGTGTTTAATTTGTGAAAAAATTAAATAAGAGTGCCATTTTACATTTTTATAATTTTATTTCTCATTTATTCAGTGCATACAAAAAGAACACATTAAGATAAATATTGAAATATAAGGCAAGGTGTGGTCAAATTTCATGAGATGAAGAAATATATATAATGAAAAGGTCAATTTCTTGGCCTCATGCCTACCCTTATTCCTTAGCAACCACTGAGTCTGAATCTTTGAATGTGTTCAGGAATATTCTATGTATCAGTTTATAAGTATCATTATTAAGTATATTTATTGAGTGGTTTTTTAAATATGTGATTGGTAACATACTATATAAGTGGTTCTGCAGCTACTTCTATTCACTTAATATTTTATCTTAGTAATTGTCTAACATCAGTGCCAAAATTGACCTATTTTTAGTGACATTTTACATTAGTTAAAACTTTGTTCCATTTGGAATTTATTTTGGTGTAGGATAAAATAGGTATGCATTTATAATGTTTTACTGGAAAGAGTACCCTGCCTAATGATAGGTGTATATAAATAGTTAAAAACATAACCATCTATCTTCAATTTATGAAGAATTTATAACCATGTATTTTTAACTTCAATAGAATATTTTTATTACAATTAATTAAATTTTATCAAATATATGTAAGTATTACTGGAGATGACCATAAGTTTCTCTTCTAGGATGAATTTTTGCTTTTGACATATAAAAGTGATAATGAATTATATACATTAAAAGATCTATTTACATTGAACCATCCTTGCATTCCTGTAATTATTCTCACAGGGACATCTGATCTTCTTCACTATGATGCTGAATTGTATTTTTCAGTATTTATTTTGACTTTTTGCATTATTATTCACAGATGTGTTTGTTTAATTTTATTTATGTTCTCTGTGTCTGTGGTCTTTATGACAAGTTTTGGGTGAATTGTAACCTAGACTATAACTATTTTGGAAACTTCCTTTTTTTTAACTATGTCTTGGATTTCATTGGAATTATCTGTTTTGTTTGTTTGTTTGTTTAAGTATGGTAGTAATTTTGAATCACCCTGATCTATATTTTGGGGAGTTTTCTTTCTATTAATTTTTAGTTGTATTTGATTGCAATTAATAAATATTTCTGGGTATTAACTTTGTTTTAGAATTTATTAAAGTTTTATTTGGTGCTTAATATATGGAATTGATTTTTATGAATACTACGTGCATATTTGAAAAAATTCTATAGTCTTTGTATATGGGGAGCTATTTTCAAAATGTTTTAATTAGATCAATGTAAAGACATGTTCCAGGGCTCATATTTTTTATTTACTTTTGGTCCATTTGATCATTCATGACCTGAAAAAGATGACATAAGTTATATGGTAAATATTATATTTTTATTCTTGTATTGCTGTAGTTTATTTTTAATTTGTAAGTATTGATGTAATTTGGTGCGTACACATTTACCTTATTATAAGGTAATTCCACCTTTTCTATATAAAATAATATTATTTATTCTATCCAGTTGCACAAAATATTTATCTTAGATGTCTGATAATTTTATGCAACTAATTTTTTTTTAACATCTTTATTGGGGTATAATTGCTTTACAATGGTGTGTTAGTTTCTGCTTTATAACAAAGTGAATCAGTTATACATATACATATGTTCCCATATCTCTTCCCTCTTGCATCTCCCTCCCTCCCACCCTCCCTATCCCACCCCTCCAGGTGGTCACAAAGCACCAAGCTGATCTCCCTGTGCTATGCGGCTGCTTCCCACTAGCTATCTACCTTACGTTTGGTAGAGTATATATGTCCATGCCTCTCTCTCGCTTTGTCACAGCTCACCCTTCCCCCTCCCCATATCCTCAAGTCCGTTCTCTAGTAGGTCTGTGTCTTTATTCCTATCTTACCCCTAAGTTCTTCATGACGTTTTTTTTCTTAAATTCCATATATATGTGTTAGCATCCGGTATTTGTCTTTCTCTTTCTGACTTACTTCACTCTGTATGACAGACTCTAGGTCTATCCACCTCATTACAAATAGCTCAATTTCGTTTCTTTTTATGGCTGAGTAATATTCCATTGTATATATGTGCCACATCTTCTTTATTATGCAACTAATCTTGTTAACTGTTGTTACTTTTTGTGGGTTGTAGTACACTGTTTCAAACTTCTATTTAAGTCTTTTAATTTTCAAAATGTTTTATTAAATTACATGTTTCAGTATGTTTTGCTTTTGAATCTGTAATAGTTTTTTTTTTAATTCTGTTTTTATTGAGCTGCTCATAATTCTTCCACAGTTTACTGAGCTTAGCACTACATGGTAGTTCTCACTGCAGAGTATCTCTTCCTCTGTGCCTCTCCAACTATTTATTTCATGCAAATATATCATGTCTATTTAATTTAATTTTAGCCCTACTTTCTCTGCTTCTTAAGTTTATTTTATTTTTTTAATTTTGTTCACTGTATGTTTAGGGAGGCCTCCACAACCAACATGTATAGTTTTTTATATATTTTTCAAAATCAATGGATACAATCCTTAAGATAACTAATTTGATTTGAGCATGTTGAGTTTAGGTATCTGTCAGATACGCAGTAAGAGGTGTTCACAAGACATTTGGGTATATGGACTAAGTACTTAGGAAGAAAAATATTTTTGTATATAAAGAGGAGGCAGAAAATAACACTGAGAAGGTGAGCTCAAGAATGTTAATGGAGAAGAAAATTGGCAAGGAATAGTTTTTTAAAATTCCATTGTCTTCTATAGAGACAGAGACTATAATGGGACTGAGAAAGACACTAAATTGTAATCTACAATATATTTATGACCTTCATTGTTATTATCTTCTTGAGGTTTATACTTTCTAACTTGTAACATCCTAGGTATTGTATACATGAATATTGGCTGATCAATTAGATCTTGCACATCTATCTGTTGACCATTTCTTCCCCCATGGAACGTATTTCTCTTGTGAAATACTTAATAAACAAGATATTATTATTAAAAAAAGGTTTAGAGAATTGTTTGGATTCCCTGATCTCTATAAACAAAAAGAACTATATAGAGTCATAATTTATTACATTTTGTCAAAGCTCTACAAAGATGAAACTTTTTTTTTTTTTTTTTAAGATGAAACATTTTAAGCATTCAAACAGAAGATTTGAGAGTGAAAGCTTTTCTGGGACAAAAATGTATAAAGCAGGACTTTCCTGGGTAAACTGGGGTGTACTGTCACCTAATTCTAAGACACTCAGTGAGGTACATTTCATTGGTGAAACAAGTATATCAGGTGGTAATAGTTTGATTTTACTCTTGATGACTATCAAGCATTGATTCTATTTATGCATCAAACTCTCTTACTTGTAATGCAATTTTCTGTTACTATTTTGTTTCCAAGTAGGCTTTCCTGCCACAAATGGAATGTGTATTTATCTAAGTGACACTTCTTTCCAACACATCACACAAGTTATTTGTCCGTGTAAATAAGTGATCTGTTTTTTTGACATACAATTTATCCTTTTAGGGTTTGGGGTAGCTAGATCAATTTCTTAATCGCTTCTGGTGATTTGATGCAACTTAGTTGCCAAGCTTGAATATATGAGGCCAGAGACCTTAGTATATTTAGAGAATAATGAGTAGAGCAGTAATGTTACATAGAGCCCATGAAGTTCAATTTTGACAACATCAGTGATGAAAATTTCTTGAAGAATTATTCCCATAATTGCAGCCAGGAGGTACTAAGCAATGTCCCGTTATCTCCATAGAGCATTAACTGAAAAAATATTCCCCGAGGTTTCAAACTTTCATTGGTGTTCCTCACTGCCACTGTACAAAATGCCATTGATGAAATATGTTTTTTTTCTGTAGTTCTTTCCACATAGACAGTGGTCTCTGAAAATCTAATGAAATGTCTTTTTCTTTTGTCTTTATTTTCTTGGTTCTCCATTCATTGCATATATTTTCAGAACTCATTCTTTTTTTTTTAACATCTTTATTGGAGTATAATTGCTTTACAATGGTGTGTTAGTTTCTGCTTTATAACAAAGTGGATCAGATATACATATACATATATCCCCATATCTCCTTCCTCTTGTATCTCCCTCCCACCCTCCCTATCCCACCCCTCTAGGTGGTCACAAAGCACGAAGCTAATCTCCCTGTGCTATGTGGCCAGAACTCATTCTTGTCTCATTCATCTATGAAAAGTGTGTAAGTCAATAAACTCAGAGGTTTAGGTTCTCTTCTTTTTTGTTGCATTCTTGGTAGTTCTTATCCTCAGACACATGTTAAGTGAAAGACAGTGATGGCAGAGGTAATAGGCATATCTTGATTCTAAACCAAAGTAAACAGGCTGTCATAAAAATATGGAATTGAATAGATGACAAACTGAATTCTCTCTTTTCAAGCAATTATTTCTGAACCTCAGATCTAATAATCTGCAATTTTGAAGGCTGAGGGAAGTGTTCGTTTGTGGCTCAATCAATTTAAAACAGAAATCTACATGACGATGCAGATAGCAGCGGAGGGAAAAAATGTTTCTTTGTTCTGAACAAGTGATGGATACCTATTCTAATTCTTATTGTATCTCAATTTTTTACAACAATAGTATATTATGCAATCATCTATATCATCAAATAATAGTTTGACTAGTATAACCATTTGTACAGTAATGCAGTGGTGAATGAATGAGCAAATAATGTTCATCAGGGAAAGGTAGATGAGTCCCATTAAGCAGATATTTGGTAAAAGAATTTTGACTCTACGTGGGATTATGTCTCTTAAATAGTATATTCAATTGGAGCAGTATCTTACAATTGGTGAATAGCTTTATTTATCTTTTTAAAAAATGACTTCATAAGAATGGCACAGGGGAAATGAAAGCCAATGCATAATAATTCTATCATACTCTGTAATAATTCTAAGTGCAGACAAGTAAATATATTTTGAAGAGCTGTCATGAGCCAGAACTAAATATTTTATCCCTTTTAATCCTCAACTAATGAGATTACTATTATTTCCATTTTAGCTTCAGGAAAAATTAAATTCAGAGTTAGGATATACTTACCCAAGATGACATTTAGGAAGTGGCAGAGTCAAGGTTTAAAAGCATATCAGGGCTTCCCTGGTGGCACAATGGTTGAGAGTCCGCCTGCCGATGCAGGGGACACGGGTTCGTGCCCTGGTCCAGGAAGATCCCACATGCTGTGGAGCGGCTGGGCCCGTGAGCCATGGCCGCTGAGCCTGTGCGTCCGGAGCCTGTGCTCCTCAACGGGAGAGGCCACAACAGTGAGAGGCCCGCGTACCGCACACACACACAAAAGCATATCAGTCATATTCCAAAGCCTAGATATATTCGTCTGTATCACCTCCACCAACTGAATGATATGACAGGTTGAATCCAAACCATACTTCTGATATTGCCATAATTTACTAGGTATAGAATATAGTCATCCCAACATAGTTCTACATACATACATTTATTAATGAAAGGGATTACTAAATGTCTCATTCCATCAAAATGTTACAAAATTAAAATAATTTTCTTTGTGTACTTCACTTGAAATCCAATTAAGCAATTAGTAGTGATGTCAAGATTGTGCATATAGTTGAATGTTCATTGTTCTTATTGTTTACCTTGGCTCCTTAAAATAGACTCTAAATTATTATTACATAAAATTAGATAAGTCCAAAATTAGAGAAGTCCAAAGCTTTAAACTTGTACAAAATTTGCACTTTCTAGATAAACTGATACTGAGAAAGTAAGGTGACTTAACCAAGATTTGATGGGAAGAGGGAAAATTTATTTCTAAAAAACTTTCATAATTCTGATATGATATGAGGTATATTCAAATTTTCTTAAACTCTAAAAAATTTCAATATTTAGCTAAGGTGGGGAGTAAATTTTGGATGACCAGAATACTGCTTAACTTATAATGATACATGTCTTACAAGAAAAATGTCTCCTATAAATTATTTCTCCTGTATGTTTTTCTGCTTAAGTTTGAATTGCTATGAGTTGTTTAGTACTTTCCATTCATTATTTTTGTCTCTTTATTCTTTTCTCCTTGGGATATAACTATCTAAAACTGGTAACTATAATATAGAATTATATAACTACCATCTAGAATTAGAGAAAGTTTTAGTGTTTTGCAACTGAGAAAGAAATTGATGATGGACAGTGTTTATACTGCAAACTACAGCTATATAGAAACACTAAGTATTCAAATTTGGTAGAAAATAAGTCTAGTATTGTGATACATGTATTCAAGATTACAAAATTGTTCACACAATTGAAAGGGGCATTTATTGCCTAGGTAGATACATGCATGCTACAGTGGAGACATATTATTAAGTTCTTCATAATATTTACCATTGGGGCAGAGAGCACTTTGAATTACTGGGAATATTGCACGGTTTTAGCCTTTCTCTCAAGAGTGAGCTTCATGTTTTTCTTCATTAGAGAGTGGAGCTACACTACTGAGAAGTAATTCCAAGGAGAGTTGAGTAGGACAACACATGGTAATATACTAGTTTTCTATATTACAAATGTTCTTCTAAGCCCTTTCCATATAATAACTCATTTTAGCCTCCAAGCAATACTAGAAGATTGTATTATTATCGCCCCACTTTATGGATAAATAACGGAAGTACACTGAGGATAACAAGCTTGGTTTTATATAACTTTCATATTGCCTAGCTGTTTAAATATGTTTTATAGATGAAGTTGAAACTGAAAGCAGATGGTGGTTGGAGAGAATCCAATATTTTCCCTTTCTCCTTTATGTAATAGCAGTTTTTACTATCTTCTCCTCACTCCACACATTTACCCCACCCATCAGAATAATTTTCCGAGAAATTTAACTAATGAAGCTACTTTTACAAACATGTCCTTGGTGTATGTCTTTACATGTGAGACAGATTTAAGCCACATATTTATATAGTTGATCAACCATTTCTGTTCTATATTCTCATGAATACCTCCACTGCTCTTGCTCTTACCTTTTTTTTGTGTGTGTGCGGTACATGGGCCTCTCACTGTTGTGGCCTCTCCCGTTGCGGAGCACAGGCTCCAGATGCACAGGCTCAGCAGCCATGGCTCACGGGCCTAGCCGCTCGCAGCATGTGGGATCTTCCCAGACCGGGGCACGAACCCATGTCCCCTGCATCGGCAGGTGGACTCTCAACCACTGCGCCACCAGGGAAGCCCTGCTCTTAGCTTTATCATCCCTAGTTTTTAAATGATGATTTAGAATGTGGACATTGATTATTAATGATTTCATTCTATAAGGACTCTAAAGGTGACATGAAGTATTGCCTCTTTATTTCAGAAGGAATGAAAAGGTTCTCAGCTAATTAGAGATTTTCTAAAGTTCTGATGATACTAAAGTAAAAAACAGGCATTATTTTTTATTTAAGAGTTTAAACACTCTTTATCAGCAACAATGGTTCAAAGCCATGATCACAGCAAATCTTGATGTTTCAAAGGGAAATAAAATTTCCCTTTCAAAAAGCAAATGCTAAAAACTAAAAATAAATAAAATAAAATAAAGTAAAATTTAGAAATTATGCTCTGACATGATTTTTACCAATTTTAATCTGAAAATAAGTTAAAATATAAACAAAATGTTGCATAACCATTAGATATAAAAGGAGAATTTAAGGAAAATGAATGAGATTTTATTCTTAAATTTTAAATTGGTAGTTTTAAAAAATTATATATTTTAGTATATTGCAAAATGTTGAGGTAGCATATAAAACAACAACCTAGTGACAGGATGCTAAGTAAACTTTAAGTTCTTGGTAAAGAAAGAAAAAAAGATATTTTGATTTGAAATTTAAATAAAAATATGTACCATTTCATTTAGAAACCTCATAAGGCACATTTGATTCCCCATGAAATGAAATAAATACTTTATAAAATTTGCCTAACCAAATGTGTAACAGGATATTTGAACTACTATTTATTTTTTTAAACTTTTTATTTTTTAAAGACTATTTCACACATAATGATGCAGAGCCCTTTTAAAAATAATACTCTAGGTTTTTTATTTAAAGCATATGAACAGAGGCTTTCACTGAAAATCAACAGTCTTTACATTAGATAGTGTCTTGCAAGTAACTCTAAAACCACTGCAAAGAATATTAAATTTTTAACTTGGAAAGTTATAATGTATATAATTATTTTTACAGTGTGTGTCAGTTAACCATTTCTGGCTAACAAAATCTCGATGGCCTACAATTTATCCTTCATCCCTTCAATGGAGAGAACCAAATAGAGGTCATGGAGAGATGCAAATAGAGAGATGCAAAACATTGCTTTCTGTGGTGAATCTACCACAAAAGATACACAAAGGATAATATCAGAATATACTGGACAAATGGATGGTATTGCCAGAAATCCTCAAGTTGTGCATTTGTGATTATAAGACTAAATGGAATTGATATAAAACAAAAGTGTTTTTTGCCCCAGAACACAAATAGTTATTTAATAAGTAATCAGCAAAATATGAACACATTACATTTAATTGTCATGTCTCCTTAGGCTCCTCTTGGTTGTGACAGTTTCTCAGACTTTTCTTACTTTTGATGAATTTGACAGTTTTAAGGAGCACATCAGATCCTTTGTAGAATGCCCTTCAATAAGAGATTTTTCTGATGTTTTTCTGCATGACTACATATGGATTTTTTAGTATAAAGACTACAGAACTCAAATGTCATTTTTATCACATCATATCAAGGGTACATGCAATCAACATGACAACACTTTTTTTTTTTTTTTTTGCGGTATGCGGGCCTCTCACTGTTGTGGCCTCTCCCGTTGAGGAGCACAGGCTCTGGACGCGCAGGCTCAGCAGCCATGGCTCACGCACCCAGCTGCTCCGCGGCATGTGGGATCTTCCCAGACCGGGGCACGAACCCATGTTCTCTGCATCGGCAGGTGGACTCTCAACCACTGTGCCACCAGGGAAGCCCTTTTCACATTTTTTTTTTAACGTGACAACACTTTTAATGTTGACCTTAATCATCAGGAATCGGTAGTGTTTGTCAGGTTTCTTCACTGTAAAGTTATTCATTTTCCCCCTTTATTTTTACTGCTTAGGAATATTCTGAACTTTGGATATACCAGTTTGTGTATACACTCACCCATTGAAGGACACCTTAGTGGTTTCCATTTTTTAGAGATTTTGAATAAAGCTGCCATTTATACCATATAGATGTTCATGTGCAAGTATTATAAGGATATAAGTTTGCTGTGTATACACCTAGAAGCACTGTTGCTGAATCATATAGTAAGACTATGCTTATTAATGTTATAAAAATCGATAAATTGTCTTCCAAAGTGGCTGTATGATTTTGCATCCCCTTTCAAAATGAACAAGAGTTCTTGTTCATCCACATCTTCACCAGCAACTGTTGTCAAGTTTTTTGAATTTTAGACATTCTAATTGGTATATAGTGGTTCTGGGTCTATATTTCTTTGTACACACATTTACAGTGTCATTTCTCACATTTCATGGTATGTCTTTATTGTCTCCATTACTAGAGCCCCTTAGGGTAAGGTTTATATCTTATTCACCGTAAGCTCTCAGTGTCTGACAAATAGTAGGTGATTATTTTTGTAATGAAGGCAAGATTGGATGAAAGAACAAAAGAATTGTGTCTAATAAATAAATGCAAACATGATTTGAGTAATTGAATGTGTTGAAGAATCAGACTGATAGTGATAATTTGTTTGGCATTATGTTAAGAGTTCATTACATTGGATCTGGCTTCTCCTGAAACCCACCCCCCCCGCCAATTAATTTCCTTTTTAAAAATATTGTTCTTTGAAAAATGTTCCAATAATTCATTAGAACCATCTATTGAAAAATTAATTTCCAAACAAAAATTAATTTTGTCCCATATGTTAAAATTAATAGAGAAATTTGAAGCCAGTAAACATATTTGAACAATATTAACTTTCAAATTTGGCATGCAACTGCTTAACTATGTATTATTTGTAGACATGGTGAGACAATATTAACAGTAAGTATATTGAGGGCAGTATATAAAAAATACATATAATGTTACAAACTAAATTGATACATATTTAGTGAATGATTTATTCATTTATTGTTCACATTAGACTGTATTCCTTACATCAAATTTATTAAGGTATATAATTATCATTTCATAGACTATGAATTTAAGACCAGTGGAATTTAAGAAAGTTGACTAATATTACTTATTGGTTACAGTGTCAGGCCAGGATTTGAAGCTTCAGTAGGATTTATTTTATACTTCAGACTGACCATTCATATCAAATATATTTTTGATTATAGTTAATTAGTCTAAGCCAGTTAGTTTTTATTAAACTACCTATGTATAAAGTCCCTCAAAGATATAGCTATGTTATCTCCCATTACTGAATCACCTTGCTCTTTTGTAAGGCAACTTCCAGCAGAAATGTGATATAGATATCAAAATAAGTGATGATGCAGAAGAAAGCTAAAGAGAGCAAATTTATCAGAATACACTATAATCATACAAGGTGATTCATTTCCTGATTTTCCTTTTACTTCAGTTATAGTTACATTAGTTTTTCTATTGTACCCTGAGGGATTTATAAGTTATTCTTGATGTCAATGCTGTACTTCCCACAGAGTCCCCATTCTTTTAGAAATAAAATTAGAGAAAGTAGAAGAAAGTCACTCAAAGATTCTCATATTTGTGCTATGTGAAAATTTATTCTCTAACCTATCTCCTGCCTCTCTTGCCAAGATTCTGGACTTTCATATACTTTTTGCTGACTGCTTGAAATTTATATTCTTTTCTCCTACTCTTTCTGAGATAGAATGTGGATGGATGTCTACTTCCAACAGTAAATCAGTTGCTCTATGCACAAAGAACATTTGTTCCAGTAAATATTTTTCCTTGATTCCTCAGCAAAGTGTGAGCCAAGAACTAAAGTCAGGCCTATGAAATGACATGAGGTTGATGCCATTGGAATGTTTTATGTTGATTGAAAAATGTGGGAGACTAATGTTTCTTAGTGAATCAGTCGGAGAAATATGATTGATATAAGCCCTGTTGTAAGACAACTACCAAGTTGATAAGAGAATAGAAGAGAAAAAATATTAAAAGGAAAGAACTTTTAAGAATTTTTAAGAATTTTAAGTTAATATAAAACTTTTTAAGAATTTTGTATTAACTGATGCTATGAGTTTGTTGATTTATAGAATTATGGGAAATTAGATTGGGATCATTCACTGATCCTTGCTTGATGGGTGAAATAAGTATTATGTCATTGTCATATTTTTTGAATAAACACAGTGTGGCTTTTGAACTGTGGCACCATAACGGAAGCATTAGAAAGGTTTTCGTATTTTTTGAAGGATGAGGTAAGATGTTAAAAATAATTTAAGTGACTCAGAAAAGACTTTATTCAGCTGATGCAAATCAGGAAGTACCTGAAGAGCAGGGGGCTCCCAGTGAAGCAGAGTCAGGATTTTTATGGGATAGCGAAAAGTTGCATACCTGTCCTGGCAGTTTGGGCTTAGGTTGTTTTTTACTTTACCAAGAGAAGTTGTTGTGGACCATTGCTGTTTCCACGTCCCTTGCTCAGAGCACCGATAACCATTGCAAAAATATTTTTTGAGAACTACTTTTGCAAACCTTACATTTAATCAGGTAATCTGGGTGGGGAAGGTAAATAGCAAAAAAAAAAAAAAAGGGGAGAGAGAAGGGTGCAAAGGTAGAAAGCAAAAGAGGAACTGGGACCCTCTACCATGTTTGATTTAACGATTTTACATTAAGTTTAATTTAATGTTTTAATGTAAGGTAAAATATACATGTATATATTTTTTGCCTTAAAAATATATATAGCTTTCTTTGTTTCATTGTGTGTTTCTATATATGTATCTCTCTCTCTCTCTCTCTCTCTATATATATATATACACACACACACACACACACACATGTAATCTGTGGAGGAAGGTACAGAGTTGAGAGGAAGGTACAGAGTTTTCTCATATACTCCCTGTCCCCACTCATGCACAGACTCTTCTTATCAATATCCCCACCACAGTGGTACATTTATACAACCTATGAACCTGCATCGACACATTATTATTACGCAATGCCCATAGTTTTCACTAGGGTTCACTCCTGGATTTGTACATTCAGGGTTCAGACAAATGTATAATAACATGTACCCACTATTACAGTATCATACAGAGTAGTTTCACTGCCTTGAAAATCTTTTGTCCTCTGCCTATTCATCCTTTCTTCTCCCCTAATCTCTGGCAACCATGCATCTTTCTAATGTCTTCACAGTTTTTCCATTTCCAGGTCACACAGTTGGAATCATGCCAAATGTAGACTTCTCAGATTGGCTTCTTTCACTTAGTGATATGCATTTAAGTTTTCTCCCTGCCGAGACTTCCCTGGCAGTCCAATGGTTAAGATTCCAAGCTCCCAATTCAGGGGGCACAGGTTCAATCCCGGGCTGGGGAAGTAAGATCCCACATGCAGCTTGGCATGGCCAAAAAAAAGAAAAAAAGAAGTTTTCTCCCTGTCTTTTCATGGCTTGATAGTTCATTTCTTTTAAAAGCTGAATAATATTCCGTTGTCTGGAACTACTACAGTGTGTTTATCCATTCATCTACTGAAAGAAATCTTGGTTTTTCCCAAGTGTTGATGATTACAACTCTGTGCAGGTGTGGACCTAAGTTTTCAACTGTTGGGTAGATACCAAGGAGCATGATTGCTGGATCCTGTGGTAAGAGTATGTTTAGTTTTGTAAGAAACTGGCAAACTGTCTTCTATAGTAGCTGTACCAGTTTGCATTTCCACCAGTAATGAGTGAGAATTTGTTTCTACAAATCCTCTCCAGCATTTGATATTGTCAGTGTTCCAGATTTTGGCCATTCTGACAGGTATGTAGTGGTATGTTCTTATTCTAACTTGCGTTTCCCTGCTAACAAATGATGTGGAGCACCTTTTTATATGTTTATTTTCCATCTGTACATCTTCTTTGGTGATGTGTCTATTAAGGGGTTTGGTCCATTTTTGGATTGGGTTGCTTGCCTTCTTATTGCTAAGTTTTAAGAGTTCTTTTGCTGTTTTGGATACCAATCCTTTATCAGATATGTGTTTTGCAAATATTTTATCCCAATCGGGGCCTGTCTTCTCACTCTTTCACAGAGCAGAATTTTTTAATTTTACTGAAACCCAGCTTATCATTTTTTTTTTTCATGGATCATGCCTTTGGTGTTGTATCTAAAAAGTTGCTGACAAACCTAAGTTCATCTAAAATTTCTCCTATGTTATCTTCTAAGAGTTTTACATTTTACATTAAGGTCTATGATCCATTTTGAATTAATTTTTGTAAAGGGTATAAGGTCTATGTCTAGATTTTTTTTTTCTGCATTTGTCTAGGTGTTTCAGCATCATTTGTTGAAAAGACTATCTTTTCTCCATTGTATTGCCTTTGCTCCGTTGTCAAAAATCAGTTGATTGTATTTATGTGGCTCTATTTCTGGGCACTGTATTCTACCTTGTCTATCTGTTCTTTCGCCAGTAGCACACTCTCTTGATTTTGACAGCATTGCAGTAAGTCTTCAATTCAATTCAATAGTGTCAGTTATCCAACTTTGTTCTTCTCCTTTACAATTTTGTTGGCTCTTCTGGGTCTTTTACCTCTCTGTATACACTTTACAATCAGTTTTCTTATTCCACAAGATAATTTTCTGGGATTCTGATTGGGATTGCATGGAATCCAGAGATCAAGTTGGGAAGAACTCACATCTTGACAATATTGAGTATTCCTATCCATAAACATGGACTATTTCTCCATTTATTTGATTCTTCTTTGATTTGATTTATCAGTTTTGCAGTTTTCCTCATGAAGAATTGTACCTGTTTTGTTAGACATATATCTTATTATTTCATTTTTAGGGGTGCAAATATAAATTGTATTGAGTTTTTCATTTTAAATCCCACTTATTTATTGCTGGTACAGGCATTAAAAAAAGTTTTATTGCACTTCACGTTATTGTGCTTTGCAGGTATTGCGTTTTTTTTACAAATTGAAGGTCTGTGGAAAACCTGCATTGAGCAAGTCTATTGGTCCCATTTTTTCCAGCAGCATTTGCTTACTTCCTGTCTCTCACATTTTGGTAATTATCACAATATTTCCAATTTCTTCATTATTATTATATTTGTTATGGTGATCTGTGATAGGTGGTCTTACAATTACTATTGTAATTGCTTTGGAGCCACTAACTGAGGCTGTATAGGATGGCAAACTCAATTAATAAATGTGTGTGTTCTGACTGCTCCACTGACCGACTGTTCCCCCATCTCTCTCCCTCTCCTTGGGCCTCCCTATTCCTTGAGACATAGAGCAATTTTGAAATTAGGCCAGTTAATAACCTTGCAATGACCTCTAAGTGTTCAAGTGAAAGGAAGTGTCATACATTTCCCACTTTAAATCAAAAGCTAGAAATGATTAAGCTCAGATGTGAAAAGCCTAGATAGACTGAAAATAGACCTCTTATGCCAAGTTGTGAATGCAAAGGAAAAGTTTTTGAAGAGAATTAAAAGTGCTGCTCCAGTGAATATATATATGGTAAGAAGGCGAATCAGCCTTATTGCTGATGTGGAGAAAGTATTCACTGTCTGGATAGAAGATCAAACCAGCCACAACATTCTCTTAGCCAAAACCTAATCCAGATGAAGGTCCTAACTCTCTTCAGTTCTATGAAGGTCGAGAGAGGTGAGGAAGCTGCAGGAGAAAAGTTTGAAACCAGCAGAGGTTGGTTCATGTGGTTTAAGTAAAGAAGCCATCTCCATAACATAAAAGTGCAGGGAAAGCAGCAAGTGCTGATGCAGAAGCTGCAGCAAGTTATCCAGAAAACCTCTCTCAGACGATTAATGAAGGCAGCTACATTAATCAACAGATTTTCAATGTAGATGAAACAGCCTTCTATGGGAAGAAGATACCATCTAGGACTTTCATAGCTGAAGAGGAGAAGTCAATGCCTGGCTTCAAAGCTTCAAAAGACAGGCTGATTCTTTTGCTAGGCACTAATGCACCTGGTGACTTTAGGTTGAAATCAGTGCTCATTTTCCACACTGAAAATCCTAAGATCCTTAAGAATTATACTAAATTTCTCTTGCCTGTGCTTTAGAAATGGAACAACAAAGCCTGAATGACAGCATATCTGCTTACAGCATGGTTTACTGAATGTTTTAAGCCCACTGTTGAGACCTACTGCTCAGGAAAAAAAATTCTTTTCAAAATACACTCTGATTCACTTCATTGTGCAGCAGAAACTAACACAATATTGTAAAGCAATTATACTCCAATTTTTAAAAAAATACACTCATTAACAATGCAGCCGATCACCCAAGAGCTCTGATAGAGATGTACACAGGATTAATGTTGCTTTCATGCCTACTAATGCAGTATTCACTCTGCAGACCATGGATCAAGGAGTAATTTTGACTTTCAAGTTTTATTATTTAAGAAATACATTTTTCAAGGCTATAGCTTCCATAGATAGACCTGGGCAAAGTAAATTGAAAACCTTCTGGAAAGGAGTCACGATTCTAGTTGCCATTAAGTACATCTATGATTCATGAGAAGAAATCACAATATACATATTAACAGGAGATGAGAAGAACCAACCTTCCTGGATGACTTTGAGGGTTTCAAGAATTCAATGGAGTGAGTAACTGCAAATGTGGTAGAAACAGCATGAGAACTAGAATTAGAAGTGCAGCCTGAAGATGTGACTGAACTGCCGCAATCTCATGATAAAACTGTAATGAATGAGGAGTTGCTTCTAATGGATGAGTAAAGAAAGTGGTTTCTGGAGATGGAATCTACTTCTGGTGAAGATACTGTCAAGATTGTTGAAATGACAACAAAAGATTTAGGATATTACATAAACTTTGTTGATAAAGCAGAAGCAGGTTTTGAAAGAAGTTCTACCATGGGTAAAATGCTGTCAAATAGCATTGCATGCTGTAGAGAAATTGTTTGTGAAAGGAAGAGTCAATTGAGGCAGCAAACTTCATTGTTGTCTGATTTAAGAAATTGACACAGGCATCCTAACCGTCAGCAACCACCACCCTGATCAGTCAGCAGCCATCAACACTGAGCAAGAACCAGCACAAAGACTATGACCTGCTGAAGGCTTAGATAATGGTTAGCACTTTTTAGCACTAAAGAATTTTTAAACTAAGATATGCACATTATTTTTTTGACATAATGCTATTGCACATTTAATAGACTACAGTATGGCTAAACAACTTTTATATGCACTGGGAAACAAAAATTTGACTTTATTTCGATACGTGCTTTATTGGTGGAAGTGTAAAATCAAACCTGCAATATCCCTGAGCTATGCCTATACATACAGGAAACCCATTGATCTTTATATATTAACCTTGTATCCTTCAACCTCACTATAATTGCTTATTAGTTACAGGAGTTTTCTGTCAATTCTTTCAGATTTTCTACATAGCCGATCGTATCATATCATCTATGAGCAAAGACAGTTTTACTTTTTCCAAATGTGTATACCTTTTGCTTCATTTCTTGTTCCATTGCGTTAGCTAGGACAATTGTTTCTTTTAAAAAAATATATCCTGAGGTATTACTCAGTGATATTATGATACTGAAATGTAGGAAAAAGAAGAGAGCTTTAAACAAGACTTGTTCAGTTTCAGAATGTAATTTCACTCATCTAATGTACTTTGATATTATAAGCAAGGAAACTTAAGTTTAGGTGACTTGACCAAGATCACACTAGCTTAGTACTGAAAGGGATACTAACCTTTCTCTATCTCAGTGATTTTCAACTGTAAGTGATTTTGTGCCCCGGGGATGTTTGGCAATCTATGGAGCCATTTTTGATGGTCACCACTTGGGAAAAGGGGTTGCCACTGACATCTAGTGGGCAGAGATCAAGTATGCTGCTAAATATCCTATAGTATATAGGACATCCTCCCCCAGAAAAGATTCATTGTGCAAAATGTCAGTAAGTCCACAGTTCAGAGGTTGAGAAACTCTAGGTGCTAGCTGTATTATTTAAGCTAATACAAAGTGCTAAAGCAAATTTTAGTTGCTTACATAATGGAAATCTATCCTTGCTCAGCTGAGTCCAGTGCAACTGTTCCTGATAGGGAGACTCTTCTTAAATCTATTATTCAGGTTGCCAGATGTTATCTATTGCTACATAACAGGTTACTCTTATGTTTAAGTTACTCATAAACTAAAGTGGCTTCAACAACAACAACAACAACCCATGTATTGTATCTTATAATTTCTGTGGGCCAGAAATTTGGGAGCAGCTTGTCTGGGCAGTTCTGGCTCAGAGTTTCTCATGAAGACTCAGATATATGCCGAAGTTGCAGTCATCTGGAGGTTTGATTGAGGATGAAAACCGGCAGTAGCTTCCAAGGGACTCATTGACATAGCTGGCAAATCTATGCTGACTATTGGCAGGTACCTTAATTTCTCTCCACATGGGCTTCTCCATGGGGTTGCTTGGGTATCCCCATGGCAGAAGAAGTAAGTTAAGTGGAAGCTGCAATGCTTTTTAAAACCACACATCACTTCTGCAGTCACCTATGTGTCACACAGATCAGCCCTGATTCAGTGTGGGAAAGGACTGCAGAGAAGCTTGATTACCAGGATGTGAAAATTATTGGGGGTCATCTTCAAGCTGGTTGTTACACCTTGTTACTTCCATTATATGTCTCCACTATATTTTGTAGCAGGCTTTAAGGATCACCACTGAAGTCACATCTATCCCAGACAACACGAATAGGAAAAGAGCAGAGAAAATTACAAGTAAGAGATTTTGGGGCCACAGCTGGCAGCTGTGCACATTCTCTCTTGCTAAATGAGAACCATAGAGGCGGTTGGAAAATGTAATTGACATCTGTGCTCAGAAAGAAAAGTAAACAGGTATGGCAAAACATTGACCAAACTATGTCATACTTCCAGGAAGTTACTTAAACACAATATTTTAGGCAATGTTATGTAAAAATGCCATTCCCTTTAGAAATCAAAAAGATGTGAAGCTATAATTGGAAGAACAAACATAATTAATAATCAGATTGAGAGTAGCTATCCAATAGGAGTACATTATACAGTTTGGTATCACGTAATTATTTTTATTCTAATATAGTAAAAAAAATATTCTTCACTTTTTCTAATCATTAAATTAGAAGGATAACTAACATGGGTTAAGTATCTTGTTTGTACCATATAATGTATAACACATTTAACAGACCTGAGAAATAACTATTATAATCCTTATACTACATATCAGGAAGTAGACCAAAGTTTTTTCAACATATTCAAAGTGATAGTGCTAGTAAGTAAAATATACAAAATGCAAATGTGTGTTGGTCTCACCCTCATACCCATGAATTTTTATGATACACTAAATAAGGTATTCTCATTTTACCGTCAAATAGATATTAGTTCACTCTTAGTTCCTTAAAAATATCTGTGAGGTTTTTAAATTTTTCATTTATTTATCTTTAGTATTCTCTTTACAAATAAGCACCTACATATTTATATTGTAGATACGTCTAAAATTGCAGACTTTAATCTTGGACAGAAGGATATAATGCAAAGTAAAAAAAAAAAAATTCAGGCCTCGAAACAGCGGTGCTTTTATCATATTCAGGAGTATTTTTGGAGAGTGATATCATGCATGCAAGTGAAGTAGTGCATAAACAAAGGAATTTAGCGATAGAATATTTAAATTATAACAGCCGGAAGCTGAAAATACGTCTTTAAAGGGTAGATTGTGGAGAAATCTACTGGAAGCCAAAATACTGTCTTAAAAAGAAGTCTTTTAGACACACTGCATACCTCTGCTTATTTCCCGTACATTTTGTATGACAAACTACTCAGTGTCATTCAGCTCTTGGAAAGGTATTTTATGATCAAATGATGATTACTTTAGGTTGATGAGATTTGAAAGGTATGTAAATGTGCTCTTTGAGGGAACAGCCATTTACCTATGAAAAGCAACATTACTAGAAGACTGATACATTTAGAAGTAAATGGCAAACCAAGTGAGCCTCACAGTATTTGCCTGGTTCTTAATCAGCAACATATCCAGAAACATCCAGTGCCAGGATTAGAAAATGGTAGTGTAGTTAAGCACTGGAAGAGTCCGTAATTTTCCAATCTTAGCGTAGAGTAGAGCTAAACTGGGACTAAAAAATACACACTAAGACACACAGGGACAATTGTCTCAGAGCATTCTTTTAGACTAGACTTCTGATCTTATTTTTTAATTTCTATTCTGTTAAAAGATGCTTTTTGTTTGTTTTTGCTGTTTGCTGTTGCTGGTTTGTTTTGTATATTTCTTTGTTGTTTTTGACAACTGGACTTATGTAGCTTTGCATGTATTTTATTTAAGTTTTCTTATTCCAGGGAGTCATCTTCCATGTATTACCCATTAAAATCATTAGCTCACGTATTGGGTACAAATTCTCAAATATTTTTGGTCCATAATCAGTTCACAAGAAGGTAGAGGATTTTCTAGGGCCTTTGTCTTTTCCCATTTGCCTTGTAACTGTAAGAGCCACCTCTCCCAACACCACCACCTCTGATTAATAGTGCTCCTTTGGTTGGAAGGCTAACAGGAAAGATATTTCTCTTTTCCCACCACAGATTTTTCTTCCTCACTTATTTAAGTTAAAAGAAATAAAATTAACATATACCAAAAGTAAAATGCTACATATATTCATAATATTAAATACTATTCACATAAGACTCAAGAATTCCCTGTAGATTCCTCATTACAGAACCATGACCCATGCTTTTATATCCACAATAAGAAAACTATAAACACGATGGAGAACTTACATGGCAACATATTATGTGATGCCTCAAAGCATTAATCTCCTTTTTTGGTCCATTAAAAAAATAACTCCAAGTCAAGGTAAGTATAATAGAGTATCTCCTGATTTGTTTACCTCCCATTTACGCCAGGGAAAACACAAAAATCAAACAAATCAAAGCAAAATCAAATACAATGAAAAAGTTTACTTTTGTCAAACTAAAAGCTGGAAGTCTCTGACATTTTTTATCTTCTTGTGTTAGGGAACAGCTGACTGAAACCGCCCACCTTGGCCAGGCACATTAATAACCACTTCCATGAGTTGTCTCACGATAGGAGTTACTGATAAGGAACACAATGCCAAAAACTAACCGGGAGTATTCAGGAGGGGCCAAAAGGAAGGAGGGATGCCAACCCATAAAATGTCCTACCAAACTCCCAGAAACCCTGCTCTGGCATCTATCTTGGCTTAGAGATATTCCCGCCACCAGGAAGGACACTGAGTCAACCTAAATATGGGCACAAGCAAGATGATTGGCCAGAGACAATACAGAAAGCTAACCCTACCACCATGAAATCTGAGACTGCAAGCCACATGGCAGAGCAGTTCTAGGTTCCCCTACCCTGCTGATCTCCATCCAGGCACCCCTTCTTTTGCTTAGTCAGTGTGTGTCTCCTCAATTCATTTCTGAGTGTTAGACAAGAGCCCACTCTGGGGCTCCCCCTTCTGATAACACTTGTACTGTTACAGAACCACATTCAAGAGAGGTAACCTTCATATACTGTTTCCACCCATTAAAAGCAGATCAGGTCTGATGGGGTAAGAAAACTTAGTTCACTGGAAGAATATTATCTTTAGAGTTAGATATTATGTGAAAACATTGGAGTAATTATTTAACTTCCAAAAGCCTTTGTAACTTCATCCTTAAAATTAGAATCACTATAGTACCCAGGGTTTCTGTGAGAATGAAATACAGAGCATGTATAAAATCTCCAAGCAGGAAGCTCATTCAGTTAATGTTATCAGGGCCCAGTTTTCATCACTCAAGGCCATTTGAAGACTTCTGTGTAATCCCAAAAGGGCCAGATCATCAACAAGTGCAGCCATTTACAGTTTTTTTTTTCTTTTTTACTGTCTCAATATCTTTACTTATGTGTCAGTTTCTTTGTCTGTTGAAATTCTTACTGGACCTGTAATACAGTTAAGCCAATCTAGTTCTAACCTCTGCTTTCAAACATTTTTGTGATGGAGGAATACATAATATTTAGTGGCTGTTTGCTTCATTTTGCAAGTTTCTAACTTCAACTGTAAAGAAACTCCTTGTCAGCTCTAAGATCTTTTTCTGCATAAGAGAAAAAAACAAATGATATATTGATAACATTCAGAGATGGTGTTATTTTGAGACAAAAAAAATCACTCCTCAGAATTACACCTATATGATCACCTAAGCGAAATATATTCTAGAGCCATTGCTGCTTACTTTTTCTTATTTGATTGTGAACTGGGCAACAGTAAAGCAAATGGTGCACTATTGTGTTGTCAAAAGAGCACAGTCTTTGAAATCAAATTGACCTAGGGTCCATCCTGTCTCCACCATTTAACAATGATATAATTTTGCTCATGCCTCCTAGTGGCTCTGAACCTAATTCTCTCCTGATATTATAAGTTGTATAACACCTGCTTGCTGCAATGAAAATGTTCCTATGAAAAAACAGCTTCTGTTTCACAAATTCAAGCCTTCCAAACTTCTGGCTCCCAGCCTGGCAGGCAGCAAAGTTGAAATTACTGGATAAGATGGATAATAACTTTGTGTATCTTCAGTGATAATTGTGTATCATTGGTGCTTCTGTAGGTGAGATGCTATAGGAAAAGTCCCTGGTCCATGTTCTCTCTTTTTTTTTGGTCTTTTTGTTTACAAGCTTTAATGTATTTTAAAGACATATAAGTCTTTTACATTTTAAAAAATAACATAAAATTATACATGAGAAAGCAAAATTATCCAAAACCTTACCATAAGAAAAGAGAAATAATTTACGTCAGTGTAAAAGCAGAAAATATATGCTTTTATATGTGTATACATGCACACAGATACACACACGTGGCATTGTGAACATGTTTTACTCTGCTAGGTGTTGTAGAAAAAAATACCATGATTCTATGTCAGGAAATAGATAGCCATATTATATTTTTAATGGTTGCATTGTTTTATTTTGTATGAATACACTTTAAAATACTTAATCAATTCTCTACTGAAAGATATCCATAAAATAAAGTTCAGAGATGTTACTTCTTAGGTCACCCAGCTGATGAGTATTGAACCAAAAAATCAACCTAGGTCTTTCTGCTTTCAGAGCCTGTGTGCCCTGACTACAGAATATTAGTTTGCTTTTCTCACATAGCATTTCCAATTATTTGAATGCATGTCATTGACCTAGACAAATCATTCTAGGTTCTGAAAGCAAGGTTAATGTTGTGGCTTAAATAGGCCATTCATTTTTGCCTTCTCATTTAAAAGAAGGTTTTTTCCTATATATATATATATATATATATTAGTAGCTCCCTGTGCTTACAATGTGAAGACGCTAAATAAAGACCCCTTGTTTTATATAATTTTGAAATTTTGAAAGGAAAATTCCACCTAAAAATGCCCTCAGCTGCATTAGTAGAAGCATTAGCCCTCAGCTGCATTAGTAGAAGCATTAGCCCTCAGCTTAGTTTGCAAGGAACTAAAATGAGCAGTTAGAATGATAAAACAATACTCACCAGTTGCCTGGCATTGTGCAGACCCAGTCATAAAGTACATGTTATGATGTAACACCCACTGGGCCTAATTATTCCCTTTTATGTACAGAAGAGCACAAGCTGTGCAACCTTTGGGAGTATTGACTACTCAGAAAGTCTTCTATTCCTCTCTCCTCCCAGTCTCTGCCTACAATAGGAATTCTCCCATCAAGCTTCCATTTTGCCAGGAGAGGATAGAATCTTTGGTAATTGATAGTCTCTGTTCTGGCATGGAGTGGAGCAAAAGTCTGCAATTGTCACTCCTCTACTCAGACATGATGAATGGATTCTCACTGCCTAGGAATAAAATCTTTAACATGGCCCAGGGCCCTCAAAGATATGGCCCAGCTTGCCTTCACAGCCTTGCTCTCATCACTGCTTCTCTCTGACTGTTTTATTCCCTTCTACCAAGCCTGCCTATTCATTGTTCCCCAGAAGCAAATCCTACCACCTCACCTTTCTTAACAGTACTACATCGTCCAAAAATGCCTTCAGAACTCTTCTGCCTATGTGAATTCCGTTTTAATTTTTTTTTTTTTTTGCAGTATGCGGGCCTCTCACTGTTGTGGCCTCTCCCGTTGTGGAGCACAGGCTCCGGATGTGCAGGCTCAGCAACCATGGCTCACGGGCCCAGCCACTCCACAGCATGTGGGATCTTCCCAGACCGGGGCACGAACCCGTGTCCCCTGCATCGGCAGGCGGACTCTCAACCACTGCGCCACCAGGGAAGCCCGTTTTAATTTTTACACAGTCAGTATACCACTGTTCCCTAAATACTCCCAAACTACCTTGAGTTTTGTTGATATTTATTTATTAGTAGCACTTGTTTTCTCTTAAATGCATCTTTCTATGACCAGTTTTATTTTTTGACCACATGTTATTTTTCTCTGCCATTAAAAGAATTGTCTTTTACTGTGTCTCTAGCTGCTTAAATTCTGACATATCTTCTCTTAGGTGTTCAAATCTAGTGATTGATTAATCTTCTTGGACCTGAGAGCTTAACCCTTTACGTGAAAACCTTCACATTACAGTGAATTAGAAAAGAACCTTTTTTCTTACATATCCACAGAGAACCATCTTTAGTTTTATCACTGTTTAAAATCCTTCTGTATGTTAGGGCTGTGTCAGCCCATCTGAGACAATTGAACACCAGTTAGCACCTGTGAATGCAGGTGGTACCTATAACACTCATTAGTCTCAGATAAAAAGAGGAAGTAGTTTCAAGGTATATGGTAACAACAGAAGACACTTTCCTCAAAAGAGCTCTTAGGACCTTTTTTACAAAAGAGGACTCAGAGAGAAACTAGGTTGCTTAGTATGGAAATGAAATGTTGAACTTTTAAACAGTTGTGCTGGTTTAATACCAGGAATATTTTTAAAAGCCTTTAGCTGTTTTGCTGTTCTCATATTATAGGCAAATAGTCATAGTTTATCTTCTTCTTTGCTGCTTTAGGGTCTTCTAAGCCAGTCTCAGTAGGTAAATATCAATTGTTCAGCCACAGAAGTCCATAAAAACCAGAGTTCCAGAAAGAGCATTATGTTTTGCATACAGTAATGTGCTTGTAAGTGTTTTATATGCCCTGTGCAACAAAAATGGAAGTGTGAATACCAACAATATGATATTTCAGTTACTCTCTGGGGCACTTAATAATATTAGCAATATGTTTCAATCAAGCTCACATTGTATTTATTAAGGAATTTTATGTGGTTTTCTTTTTCAACTTGAAGCTAAACCACTGCTTAAAAAAACTCCAAGTAAATGTGTGGCATCAATCCTTGTATACCAGCCGATGTTTACAACAGCACACCATGGGACATTACTTCCAGCATGACTTGAAAGCCAAACCATGAATTTAAAGGGCTACATGAGCTCCCATTATCAATTTCCAGCAATTCAGGTAATTCTATAGGATACAAACAGCAACTTTACATCATAAGATGGCCCCAAGTCCATTTTTCTTATTAATTGCCACTCAACTACAGTTCTTCAACTAAGCCCTTGAAGGTGAAGAAACAAGTTTTAATCAATTCAGTTTTAATGACACTCCAGATACTATTCCTCGCCCAAATGGATATACTTTTTACCCATTTGCTAAAGGAAGAAATCTGGGAATCAGCACATCTGTAGTGTTTACTTTATTTATTTATTTTGTGTGTGTGTGTGTGTGGTACGCGGGCCTCTCACTCTTGTGGCCTCCCCCGCTGCGGAGCACAGGCTCCGGACGCGCAGGCTCAGTGGCCATGGCTCACGGGCCCAGTGGCTCCGCGGCATGTGGGATCTTCCCGGACCGGGGCACGAACCCGTGTCCCCTGCATCGGCAGGCGGACTCTCAACCACTGCACCACCAGGGAAGCCCTGTAGTGTTTATTTTAAATCAAGCATTTTGGACAGTTTTAGATTGATTATTCTATGCGTACATTCTTCCTTCTGTATAAGACTGATGTAATGGACAATGGAGATATTCTATCCAGATCCCCTTGTATGCCTCTTCTCTTTCTGTAAGCTCTTCCTTGAGCTTGTATTAATGGTCTACACCTGTGACTTTTTTCTTGTGGGTTTCCCCTCAGGCTTCTAGGGCCACTTTGCCCTGCAGGCATAGAGAGTTTAAGTACTTTGGGTGCAGACCTTAGCCAGTCATACAAAGACTGACAGGTTGGGTGAGAGAGGTAGGTCCCTAGCCTCAAGGCATGGCAACTCTGGAAGCAAATCTTGTGCTCCAGAATTTTCCAGTGGAATCAGTTGAAAAGGCCTTCCATGGTGCTTTGTGGCAAGTCATAGCCTTATTTGGTTTCCTACCCTTCTTTATCATGCTTCTCCTTTTACCTGTTTATCTTTGGGGTTCCTCCTAATAAATCCCTTGAATACAAATGCTCACCTTGAGCTTTGGCTCCGGGGAACTTAAAATAGCTTGTTTTACACATAGATGATTGGGTATTTAGTACAATTCTTGGTCTACTAGTAAAGAATGATACAAAAGTAATTTATTAGTGACTACTCCTTTGCAATAATAATTTTTGTTATTGCTCCTTTTGGAGAAAACATAGCCTTACAAGGCAAAACAAGGTACGAAGTCAACATGGGCTTCTCACTAGCTGTGCTACACTGGAAAAGTTCATTAGTCTTTGTTTCCTTAACTCTATTGGATTAAATCCCTAGAGGGATGTATTTAACAGTGAATGAATATGCCTAGTCCTTTGTTCATAGAACTTCTCACTATCAAATAGCTTTTTTTTCCCTAGCTACCCTTCCACTTGTTTGAAAATGTTTAATCTACCAGAAGTATGGTATATTCAATTCAACAGCAGTAGAATAATCAGTTTATTCCATGTAGGTTAGACCATGTCATCCTGACTACTGATCTTTCAAGGAAAAACAAGGGATACTAAGAGGGTAGGAAACAGCAAGACACAGCGTTTAGAGGTATTATGACTGCATATTTCATGATAGACAGTAAACCTTCCCTCTATGCAGAAAGCCAATATCATTTTCTATCTTTTCTTCCCAACTGTGGCAGTATCACCAAATTTAATTAGAAATGCCAACATAGAAGCAAAGTTTTTTAAAACTTCAAATATTCAGGGAAGAATATAGCTTTAAAAGTTTACAGAGAAAATCAAAGTCACTTGATACTTTATTTATTATAAAGACAGTAAGACTGCTTAGTGAGTTTGTCTATGAGGTAGGAGCATTACACTGCCTATATTTCTTTGTAGTTACAATTATTTGCTTAACTAGCATCTAATGATCCCTTCCTTCTCCCTAACAGAAATCCAGTTTTGTTTAGGTATCTAACCTTTCTTAATGCAGCCCTTGTGGTGCAAGAGAATCTGAATTCAGCTCCATCTCATTGAGAAGACCTGAATGGATTAAAGATAACCTCGTTTTTACTGATTAAAAAAATTGACCTAACATGAGCAAATACATTTTGAGGAAAGTATTCTAGGTCCTTTACAAAGGTATCTCTGAATTCTGAGAGAGCAGTCTGAAGCAAATTTCTTATTTCTTCCTGACTTTCACTGAAAATTATCATTATATATGTGAGTTTTGTTAATTGCTGCAACCATTTTAAAATTGGAGTAAAGATGAAGCTCTAATGGAAGAAGGCAAACCAAAAGAATTGCAGAAAAATAAAATTAGAGCAACTCAACTCCAAAGAGAGTCATTTCTCTGAGCTACTATTTGTGGGAGCTAATAGATTCCCATATTTTAAAAGTTAGTTTAAGTGGGTCTATTAGTTTCCTAGAGCTTTGGTAACAAATTACAACCAACTGGGTGAATTAAAATGCACAAATGTATTCTCTCAAAGTTCTGTTACCCAGAAATCTGAAATTAGTGTATCCACAAGGCTGGTTCCTTCTGGGGGCTCTGAGGGAGAATCTGTTTCTTGTCCATCTCCCAGCTTCTGGTGATTTCCAGCAATTCTTGTCACTCCTTGGCATGTAGACACATCACTCCAATCTCTAACTCAGTCTTCTCATGACTTTCCTTTGTATACTTCCATGTTTTAAATCTCTCTTTCTTCTCTCTTATAAAGACAACAGCCATTGGATTTAGGGCCCACCCTAAATCCAGAATGACCTCATCTCGAGATCCTTTACTTAAATCTTCAAAGACCTTGTTTCCAAATAAAGTCACATTCAAGGAACCAGGGGTTAGGATTTGGACCTATCTTTTTGGAGGGACACAATTCAGCACACTACAGTTGAATTTTTGTTTCTCACAGACACAACCATTCTAACTGATAACAGACTCCAATTTAACTCAAATAAATAATTCCTTATTCTGTAGCATAATTCTAGGATCCATGTCTTACCAGATGGTTGAATTCTACCCTCTTTCTATTTAAACTTTGAAAGGGCTTTAAAGATCATTTTATCTAATGTTTCCCTTACAGTAAAATTCTCTTTAACAAGTTCCTAAACAATGGCTATCTGATACTGTATTTAATTGCTCCCAAATGTATATAAATATATTTTCATGACCTCTATGTCACTTCCAGAAAATTTTGACCAGTTGAAATTTTCTGTGACTGAAAAGCATATCTTGATTTGAAGATCTGAAATGTGTAGCTTACAGATATGAAAGAGGATTTTAGATCCCTATAAGAGCCATAAAAAAGTATTTGGTTTTAAGAGTAATCCCTAACCAAGTGTGCTATACTAATAGATGGAAGAGAAAAAAGGTCTGCTTTGGGTATATTGTAGAAGTTCTGCATGGTTTACACTAGGAAGTTTACTGTTAAGACTTGATAAATATAATCTTTGCTACTACTGTTCATAGGGGTAGGGTAAAATGAAGTTTGTGGATTCTAAATAGAAATTAAAACTTTAATGTTTGTACCCCCTGGCACACAGTGAAATGAAGGAGGGACATAAAGCATCCAGAAATAAGACATTTGGCATAAATGCCATGGATTTGAAATTATGTTTCTGATTAGAAATGTTTTACGTTTATCCAGTAAACACCCAGTGATACCAGTTCATGTTTCCTGCCATGAAACTTGTTAAAGAAC
Organism: Monodon monoceros; assembly: GCF_005190385.1. Lineage (NCBI taxonomy): Eukaryota > Metazoa > Chordata > Mammalia > Artiodactyla > Monodontidae > Monodon > Monodon monoceros. The sequence goes on along the minus strand of NW_021703784.1, from coordinate 87,280,994 downwards.
TTGCTAAAGAGAATTTTATTGTAGGGGAAACCCCTGCTGGAGTAACAATTCTCATATCAGACAAAACAGACTCTAAAATAGAGACTGTTACAAGAGACAAAGAAGGTCACTACATAATGATCAAGTGATCAATCCAAGAAGAAGATATAGCAATTGTAAATATTTATGCACCCAATATAGGAGCACCTCAATACATAAGGCAAATGCTAACATCCATATAAGGGGAAATTAACAGTAACACAATAATCGTAGGAGACTTTAACACCCCACTTTCACCAATGGATGGATCAATCCAAAATGAAAATAAGGAAACACAAGCTTTCAATGACACATTAAACAAGATGGACTTAATGGATATTTATAGGACATTCTGTCCAAAAACAACAGAATACACTTTCTTCTCAAGTGCTCATGGAACATTCTCCAGAATAGATCATATCTTGGGTCACAAATCAAGCCTTAGTAAAGTTAAGAAAATTGAAATCGTATCAAGTATCTTTTCCGATATGAGACTAGATATAAATGACAGGAAAATAAATGAAAAAATGTAAACACATGGAGGCTAAACAGTCCGCTACTAAATCACCAAGAGATCACTGAAGAAATCAAAGAGGAAATCAAAAAATACCTAGAAACAAATGACAGTGAAAACACGATGACCCAAAACCTATGGGATGCAGCAAAAGCTGTTCTACGATGGAAGTTTATAATAATACAGTACTACCTCAAGAAACAAGAAAAATCTCAAATAACCTAATGTTACACCTGAAGCAATTAGACAAAGAAGAACAAAAAAAAAAAAAAACCCAAAGTTAGCAGAAGGAAAGAAATCATAAAGATCAGAGCAGAAATAAAAAGAAATGAAGGAAACAATAGCAAAGATCAATAAAACTATCTTTGCGAAGATAGACAAAATTGATAAACCATTAGCTAGACACATCAAGAAAAAAAAGGAGAATACAAAAAAAAGGAGAATACTCAGATCAACAGAATGAGACATGAAAAAGGAGAAGTAATGACTGGCAGTGCAGAAATACAAAGGATCATGACAGATTACTAAAAGCAACTATATGCCAATAAAATGGACAAATTCTTAGAAAAGTACAACCTTCCAAGACTGAACCAGGAAGAAATAGAAAATATAAACAGACCAGTCACAAGTAATGAAATTGAAACTGTGATTAAAAATCTTCCAACAAACAAAAGCCCAGGACCAGATGGCTTCACAGGCGAATTCTATCAAACATTTAGAGAAGAGCTAACACCTTTCTTTCTCAAACTCTTCCAAAATATAGCACAGGGAGGAACACTCCCAAACTCATTCTATGAGGCCACCATCACCCTAATACCAAAACCTGACAGAGATGGCACAAAAAAAGAAAACTACAGGGCGATAGCTCTGATGAACATAGATGCAAAAATCCTCAACAAAATACTTGCAAACAGAATAGAACAGCACATTAAAAGGATCATACACCATGATCAAGTGGGGTTTATCCCCACTTGAATGCAAGGATTCTTCAATAAATGCAAATCAATCAATGTGATACACCATATTAACAAATCGAAGGAGAAAAACCATATGATAATCTCAATAGATGCAGAGAAAGCTTACAACAGAATTCAACACCCATTTATTATAAAAACTCTCCATAAAGTAGGCATAGAGGGAACCTCCCTCAACATGATAAAGGCCATATATGACAAACCCACAGCCAACTTCGTTCTCAGTGGTGAAAAACTGAAACCATTTCCTCAAAGATCAGGAACAAGACAAGGTTGCCCACTCTCGTCACTATTATTCAACATAGTTTTGGAAGTTTTAGCCACAGCAATCAGAGAAGAAAAAGAAAAGGAATCGAAATTGGAAAAGAAGAAGTAAAACTGTCACTGTTTGCAGGTGACATGATGCTATATGTAGCGAATCCTAAAGATGCTACCAGAAAACTACTAGAGCTGATCAATGAATTTGGTAGCGTAGCAGGATACAAAATTAATGCACAGAAGTCTCTTGCATTCCTATATACTAATGAAAAATCTGAAAGAGAAATTAAGGAAACACTCCCATTTACCATTGCAACAAAAAGAATAAAATACTTAGGAATAAGCCTACCTAAAGAGACAAAAGACCTATATGCAGAAAGCTATAAAACACTGATGAAAGAAATTAAAGATGATGCAAACAGATGGAGAGATATACCATGTTCCTGGATTGGAAGAATCAACATTATGAAAATGACTATACTACCCAAAGCAATCTACAGATTCAGTGCAATCCCTATCAAACTACCAAGAGCGTTTTTCACAGAACTAGAACAACAAATTCCACAATTTGTATGGAAACACAAAAGACCCCAGAGAGCCAAACCAATCTTGAGAAAGAAAAATGTAGCTGGAGGGCTCAGGCTCCCAGACTTCACACTATACTAAAAAGCTACACTAATCAAGACAGTATGGCACTGGCACAAAAACCGAAATATAGATCAATGGAACAGGATAGAAAGCCCAGAGATAAACCCATGCACGTATGGTCACCTTATCTTTGATAAAGGAGGCAAGAATATACAATGGAGAAAAAACAGCCTCTTCAATAAGTGGTGCTGGGAAAACTGGACAGCTACATATAAAAGAATGAAATTAGAACACTTCCTAACACCATACACAAAAATAAACTCAAAATGAATTAAAGACGTAAATGTAAGGCCAGACACTATAAAACTCTTAGAGGAAAACATAGGCAGGACACTATTTGTCATAAATCACAGCAAGATCCTTTTGACCCACCTCCTAGAGAAATAGAAATAAAAACAGAAATAAACAAGTGGGACCTAATGAAACTTAAAAGCTTTTGCACAGCAATGGAAGCCGTAAACAAGATGAAAAGGCAACCCTCAGAATTGGAGAAAATATTTGCCTCAAAGCAACTGAGGAAGGAACAATCTCCAAAATATACAAGCAGCTCATGCAGCTCAATATCAAAAAAACAAACAACCCGATCAAAAAATGGGCAGAAGACCTAAATAGACATTTCTCCAAAGAAGATATACAGATGGCCAACAAACACATGAAAGGATGCTCAACATTACTAAATCATTAGAGAAGTGCAAATCAAAACTACAATGAGGTATCACCTCACACCGGTCTGAATGGCCATCACAAAATCTACAAACAATAAATGCTGGAGAGATTGTGGAGAAAAGGGAACCCTCTTGCTCTCTTGGTGGGAATGTAAATTAATATAGCCACTATGGAGAACAGTATGGAGGTTCCTCAAAAAACTAAAAATAGAACTACCATATGGCCCAGCAATCCCACTGCTGGGCATATACCCTGAGAAAACCATAATTCAAAAAGAGACATGTACCACAATGTTCATTGCATCTCTGTTTACAATAGCCAGGACATGGAAGCAACATTTTACTCTTTCAATGGACCCAGACTTCAGTTTGCTGGTTCACAGTATGCATTTCAGCCCATTTCAGCAGTTTGGGCTGACAAGTTGGCTAGAAAGACCAGATAAGTACACTAACACACAATGTAACAAATATTTATCTAAAGATTATAAATTTTAAAATATACTTAGTGTTCTAGAATGACAAATACCTCAATCCTATATGCTTTGATTGCATACTACTGATAAGACACAACATCTCATTTCTATTTCCTGGGCCATCGTTTCCTCATCTTGAAACTACAGTAGTGAACTAAATAATCTTTGAAGTATCTTCCACATATAAAATGTGATCTTTTCATTGTGATAAACTCTGTATATCTAAGTATCCAATGCTAATCTGTCTTTTTGACATTAAATATTGACATTTTGCTCTATGCATCTTCATGTTCAAGGGAAAAGAGAGGGTGGGAATGGGGAGAGAGAAGGAGGAGAAAGAAAGATCAAGATTTTCCTTTTTTTTCGGTGATAAGCTTTTCCCAGCCAGAATGAAGTCATTTCATGATTTTCTACACGTCTATACCTGTCCAGCTCCATGCTCCTTGAAGCCATTATTTCCATTTCATAATAGAATCAATTACTTTACTAGGAACTGTCTGCTTCCTACTGTTTCACATCAGTCTACGAAGACCAAATTTCTTAAAGGATCAAGACTTCTATTTTTATAGGACATTCAAAACACAATAGAGAGAAATATACACTTATATTTTTAAAACTGTTTTTTAAATAATACCAGGTATTACAGTTTGGTTGTTATTATTTTTTAAGCTTATATAAATAATGGCCTCGGGTAAATGACATATATGCATTTATTGCTTTATAATGTCAAGACAGAGCTGCTTATTCTTCCTCTAAGGCTATTCTCTATGCATTGTTAGCTCTTCTTAAATTGTAAACCATAGGGTCGCTCTTTTCTTCTCATTCCATTGATCTATTTTTTGCTGAAACCTGTCACTTTCAGCTGCGTCTCACCTCCAAACTGCCCCTCCCTCAGAACCCCCACTCTGACGGTCTTTGGTGCGCTCATCTCACTATTCACACGTCACTGTCATTCATATTTCATGGTGATGACATTGACAGTGATTATCTCCTTATATAAATGGAAAAAGAAAAAGCCCACGACAAAACAATTCTTCTCCAAAGACTGCAGGCAATGATTGTAATCCATTTGCATTTGCAGTTTGGTGATTCTAGATTTTCAAAAAGAGCCCTGTCTGCTGATAACTTCGTAGGAGGCTGACCTGTCTGACACTGCTATTTCCCAGAAGTTTACCTGTCTGACACACTGTGTAGAGCTGTCCTTTGGCAAGTGTGCACCTCTGCACTTGGACCAGAAGGGATAGAATTAAACTTACTGCAAATGAGCATTTATTTTTTTATTTGACAGCTGTTACAAAGATAAGGTCATGCCTGTATAGCTGTGCTTCAGTTAATGAAAGCTGATTACACATGTGAATTAGGGAATGAACCTTCGCATTATGGAAGGGATTATTCATAACACAAAAGAATTCACAGCAGGGTTCCATTAATAGGTGACTAGTGCCTTTAAGATGATTCTTTTGTTCAAGTCAATTCAAACACGTGAACAATAATTGAGATTCCCCCTACCTTTGGGCCAACTATATTTTATTATCTATATATGAAGCTAAATATATATATATGCTTTCAGGAAAATAGATATTATATAGAGGCAAAGATAATTTTACTATACCAAATGGTATACTGAAAGAACCCTTTAACTTTGAAAACTTTTGCTGGAATATTAAGATCAATGAAAATTAATTTTTATGTTTGTATTAGCTTTTCTTCTGGAAACTAAGAGAAACTTTGAGTCAGGAACAATGTGACAGTATGTGACAGAATCAGGTCTCTGAATTATTTTTATTAATAAAAGCAGCATTAGTATACAGCTTAAATTAAATTTCACACCCAGGAAAGAAATTTTCAGGAGATCCTATAACTAAAATAGCAGAAGGGAAAAATTACAAAAATGTTCCAAGCTTCTGTGAATGAAAGATAGTTTTAAAGTGATCTTTAAGGTAGTTTTAAAATTTCATTTATTTTCCTTGAACGTAGATTTCATAGTTGGGTGTGGATTTCCAATAAACTCTTTTAAACGGATTTGAGGGTTTTTTTAATGGAATTCACTAAACTATATTTTGGATCTCAAATCTCTCTTGAATACTTCCTTGGAGAACAGAAAGCTTTATTCTAAGGTGGTTTTGTCATTATAGGAGATACAACTCTCCAGATTGTTTCCAATAAATACCTGGCTTTTAACAAATTTTCTCACCTAACAAAATAACAGTAAGGAGAGAATGAATCTCCACTATGTAACATCAATGTGTTTGGGTAAAATAAAAATAAAGTAGGACTTGGAATAGGATATCTGGTTCATTGTCACAGCTCTGCTATTAGATCATGAGATATCCACCTTAAAATCTGTAGACTTTATTTTCCACATGAGTTAAATGAGGGTTATACCAGCCTTACACAGCTCACAGACTGATGTGATGATAATCAGAAAACTGATCTGAAACCATTTGAAAGTACAAAGATAATTTCTCATAAGTAGTCTGAAAAAGGAAAATGATTTTAAGAACTGTTTAAAGAGAAAGATGCAATCAGCAATACATCTTAGATCTTCAATAGGAAGTGCCAGAAAATTTTTGGTTTTTTTCTTTTAATTTTTAAAGAATTTTCAGGTAAATTATTTAAAATGTTTAATTGCCATTCAAATCTGATTTTTTTTTCCACATGGTAGTGGCTGTTCTTTTTTTTTTAACATCTCTATTGGAGTATAATTGCTTTGCAGTGTTGTGTTAGTTTCTGCTGTATAACTAAGTGAATCAGCTATATGTATACGTATATACCCATATCCCCTCCCTCTTGCACCTCCCTCCCACTCTCCCTATCCCACCCCCCTAGGTGGTCACAAAGCACCGAGCTGATCTCTCTGTGTATGCAGCTGCTTCCCACTAGCTACCTATTTTAGATTTGGTAAAGTATATATGCCATTGCTACTCTCCTACTTCGTCCCAGCTTACCCTTCCCCCTCCCCGTGTCCTCAGTTCCATTCTCTGCATCTGTGTCTTTATTCCTGTCTTGCCCCTAAGTTCATCAGAACCATTTACTGTTTTTATATTGCATATATATGTGTCAGCATACGGTACTTGTTTTTCTCTTTCTGACTTACTTCACTCTGTATGACAGATTCTAGTTCCATTTACCTCACTACAAATAAGTCAATTTCATTTCTTTTTATGGCTGAGTAATATTCCATTTTATATATATATATATATATATATATATATATATATATATATATATATATATGCCACATCTTCTTTATCCATTCATCTGTTGATAGCCACCTGGGTTGCTTCCATGTCCTGGCTATTGTAAATAGTGCTGCAATGAACATTGTGGTACATGTCTCTTTTTGAATCATGGTTTTCTCAGGGTATATGCCCAGTAGTGGGAATGCTGGGTCATATGGTAGTTCTATTTTTAGTTTTTTAAGGAACCTCCATACTGTTCTCCATAGTGGCTGTATCAATTTACATTCCCACCAACAGTGCACGAGGGTTCCCTTTTACTTCATTACTGTAGGTCATCTTTAACATGCAGAGCTATCATTATCCCCTGAATAGCCTCTCTGCAACTTGGAACTGAAAAACAGAAGCCCCATATATTTCCCCTACCCCCCAATATGTACTACAACTATGCAGAAAATATTTGGTGGGCATTTATATTATATAGGCATATTCTTAGGGTCTCAGAATTTTATCATGAAACATAGGCTAAGCCTAAAACATAGGCTCTGGAAATCATACATAAAGGGACCTACCTAGACAGAGAAGGCAAAGCAAAATAAAACAGTATTCCAGGGATAACAGATGGGATAGCTGCTGAATCCATCCTCTAACTCTCTTCCATTGTTTCCTGTTTACTTGTGAATTAAATTCCTGACTGATGGAGCATGTTGTCCTTGAGATTAACCTCAGTTGGTTAGAACTGTTGCCTGAGAAGCCAGAGATAAGAGTTTATGGCACTGAAAGAGCCAGGTGGCTTTCACTATTCCATAGGTTGGGTGAATCTGAACAATATCATCAACTCTCAGGAAGCAGGGCAAATCAATGGCCTGCCAGTGCTGATCAATGGCATGTACACAGCACACAGGAATCACACAGCAGGCACTCTCTCACTGTTCTCCACCCTATTCTTCTATTTTACACACATCTTCACAGGCTTTCCTTGAGGTTTATATTATTTTACTCACATTCTAAATAATTCTCTTTGAAAGGTTTAAGCCTTTATATTTTCCATACCATAACCAATTTATACAGTTTATTGCCTTTTCTTATTTATCACTGAAATCACTTTACCTTATTTTATGTAAATTTTTGAGAATACATGTATATGTGTGTATATATACATACATGCAAAGGTTTTTTCATTCTGTTTATAAATCTTGATTCTTTACATACCTATATCTATTATTTATTCAGATATTATATATATGACATAATACATATGTATTTAATTTATATATGAATATATAACTTATTTTCCCTATATATATATTTACCACTACAATTTAAAATATAGGTATATATGTAATATATAAAAAAATTAATGATCATATATTCATTTTATTAATAAATATTTTATGATTTTTACATATTCAATGTTTAAATTTTTAATGTTATTCATTTATATAAATAAAATAAGCTTTATTAATGAAAATATGTTCTACAATTTTATCTCTCCATTTTTCCTACCATATATATTAGTAAGTTCTTACTTTTGAGTAGGACATTCTTTATCTCAGCATCTTTTGTGAGGGAACATATTTCTTTAATATACCTATATTATCTATAGAATTTGTTATGTGTGTCTGTATAGAAAATATAGTAATTGATGCTACTATAGGCAGACATTCACAGATATAAGAAAATATTTATGTTTTGATAAAGAAGGCTATGATTATCTTCTTTTTCTCATAGTGAATAAATAAATAATAATTCTTCTCTGTGATTTACTTATTCATTAAAAATATAGTTCTTAAACCTGACTCTCATGCCAGATAATGTATAATGTACTAAAGTATAAAGACAATACCTATGTAAATAAGTTAGACATACTGGCTTTTTCTTTATTTCTCTATGACCTTCTAGATATTTGGGTGTGATTTGTCTTCTTTTTCATCTCTGGGCTTTCGAGCATGCATTTGGCCTAAAAATGCTTCTGCAAACTCAGATTTTTGCTTCTCATCTAAGCTCATTTGCTGATTTCCTTTCACTCTCTAGGGCATTCTTTGAAATCTTTTACAAATGAACTAGCATTATCTAGTTAAAAATTTGAGTTAACTGTCATGTGCATTATATTTTGTATCAGTTCTTAAGTTTTTTCATTGTTTTAAATGTAATGTGTGCTGGCAAAGATAAAGCCAGGCACCAGTTAAAGTGGTAAGGACAGGGGCTTCCCTGGTGGCGCAGTGGTTGAGAGTCCGCCTGCCGATGCAGGGGACACGGGTTCGTGCCCCGGTCCGGGAAGATCCCACATGCTGCGGAGCAGCTAGGCCCATGAGCCATGGCCGCTGAGTCTGCGTGTCCGGAGCCTGTGTTCTGCAACAGGAGAGGCCACAACAGTGAGAGGCCCACGTACCGCAAAAAAAAAGAAAAAAGTGGTAAGGACGTATTTTAATCAGTAATACACTACTGCAAAAGAGAAAAGTACAGCATGAACTGAGCTCAGCTTTGCTTTATACATAGGTAACTGGACATTTTAAAGAACAAATGAGGGAATAAGGAGGAGGCTGAAGCAGGGGCTCAGTAGATTCAGGGAAGTAAAAAGGTACAAAAAGTGGAAAGGAGTGGTCAGTCCATGTGAAAGCCATTTTGGTGTGTTAACTGTTGCTTATCAAATTTAGGCTACTACCCTCTCACAGAGGCTGGAAGACAGAACCTTATCTTCAGGTGGTGGCTGGAGAAAAGAGTATATTCTTTTGGCAGCCTTGAGTTTTCCCAGGCAGGCACTTTTAGGAGACTAGGATTATCCCGGGGATTTGGCCTTGAGCTGTTAGAGTCTATGTTAGTATTTGCTCAAGTCTTTATGGGCTAAGATTAAGGCCTAATTGAGAAGAGGGCTCAGAGGACCCTGGCTAATTTTGTCAAGGAGAGAATCTTTGTCAGCATTCACATAAAAGTTTTTGAAAAGTATAAAGAAAAGCAGTTAAAGCTTCCTGTGAAACCAAGACTAAGACCAGTTAACAAACTGTTCACATTTGTGCATATTTCTTATTCTTTCACATATTTCTTATTTTTACATATTCTATTTCAATGAACATAATGCACTTGTCTGAGGATTCTAAAGCTGGAGGATGGCTATTTTCCTGAGGCAAAGTGAAGGATTGTTTAGGGAGAACTAATTGCATTCCCCTCCAGTAGTGTGTTCAGTGACATGAATCTTGGAGACCAAACATAGAATCAGTGGTAGGCATACTGCAAAATTCCATTTCAGAGGAAACTTGTCTAACAGGGCTTCTGCTATAAAATATGGGGGCTTTTAAAAGAGACAGTCCAATCCAAGAACATGGTATATCTTTCCATCTGTTTGTGTGGCCTTTGATTTCTCTCATCAGAATCTTATAGTTTTTGGAGTACAGGTTTTTGCCTCATTAGGTAGGTTTATTCCTAGGTATTTTATTCTTTTTAATGCGATGGTAAATGGTATTGTTTCCTTGATTTTTCTTTCTGATGTTTCGTTGTCAGTGTATAGAAATGCAACAGATTTCTATATATTAATTTTGTATCCTGCAGCTTTTCTGAAATCACTGATAACCTCTAGTAGTTTGCAGGTGGCATCTTTAGGATTTTCTACCTGCAGTATCATATCTTGTGCAAATAGTGACAGTTTTACTTCTTCCTCTCCAATTTGGATTCCTTTTGTTTCTTTTTCTTCTCTGCTGTGGCTAGGACTTCCAAGACAATGTTGAATAAAAGTGGCAAGAGTAGATATCCTTGTCTTATTCATGATCTTAGAGGAAATGCTTTCAGCTTTTCACTGTTTAGTATGATGTTAGCTGTGGGTTTGTCATATACAGGGTTTATTTTGTTGAGGTTATATTCCCTCTATGCCCACTTTCTGGAGCATCTTTACCATAAATGGAAATGGCCATACTATCCCAGACAATCTACAGATTTGATGCAATCCCTATCAGCATACCAATGACATTTTTCACAGAACTAGAACAAAAAAAATTTTTAACTTGTATGGAAACACAAAAGACCCTGAATAGCCAAAGGAATCTTGAGCAAGCAAAATGGAGCTGGAGGAATCAGGCTCCCTGACTTCAGACTATACTACAAACCTACGGTAATCAAAACAGTATGGTACTGGCACAAAAACACATAGATCAATGGAACAGGATAGAAAGCCCAGAAATAAACCCACACACTTATGGTCAATTAATCTATGACAGAGGAGGTAAGATTATGCAATGGAGCCTTCAGATTATACAATACTGTCTTCAGTAAGTGGTGCTGGGAAAACTGGACAGCTAAACATAAAAGAATAAGATTAGAACATTCTCTAACACCATACACAAAAATAAACTCAAAATGGATTAAAGACCTAAATGTAAGACCATATACTGTAAAATTCCTAGAGGAAAACACAGGAAAAACACTCTTTGATATAAATCACAGCAATATCTTTTTCAATCTGTCTCCTAGAGTAATGGAAATAAAAACAAAAATAAACAAATGAGACCTAATTAAACTCAAAAGCTTCTGCACAGCAAAAGAAACCATAAACAAAACAAAATGACAACCCACAGAATGGGGGAAAATATTTGCAAGTGATGAAACTGACAAGGGATTAATCTCCAAAATTTACAAACAGCTCATGCAGTTCAATATCAAAAATAAAACAACCCAATCAAAAAATGGGCAGATGATTTAAATAGACATTCCTCCAAAGAAGTCATACAGATAGCCAACAGGCACATGAAAAGCTGCTCAACATTGCTAATCATTACAGAATTGCAAATCAACACTACATGAGGTACCACCTCACACAGGTCAGAATGTCCATATCATCAAAAAGTTTACAAATAATAAACGCTGGAGAGGATGTGGAAAAAAAGGAACCCACCTACACTGTCGGTGGGAGTGTAAATTGGTGCAGCCACTATGGAAAACAGTATGGAAGTTCCTTAAAAAATTAAAAACGGAGTTACCATATGATCCAGCAATCCCACTGCTGGGCATGTACCTGGAGAAAACCATAATTCAAAAAGATACATGCACCCTGATGTTCATAGCAGGACTATTTACAGTAGCCAAGATATGGAAGCAACCTAAATGTCCTCTGACATATATACATATGCATAAGGAATGTTACTCAGCCATAAAAGGAATGAAATAATGGCATTTGCAGCAACATGGATGGACCTAGAGATTACCATACTAAGTGAAGTAAGTCAAAGACAAATATCATATGATATCACTTATATGTGAAATCTAAAAAAAAATGATACAAATGAACTTATTAACAAAACAGAAAAAGACAGACATAGAAAACAAAATTATCATTGCCAAAGGGGAAGGGGGGGGTCAGGATAAATTAGGAATTTGGAATTAACAGATGCAAACTACTATATATAAAACAGATAAATGACAAGGACTTACTGAATAGCACAGGGAACTATATTCAATATCTTGTAATAACCTATAATGGAAAAGAATCTGAAAAAGAATATATAAATGAATATACATATATATTTGAATCACTTTGCTGAACACCCGAAACATCATAAATCAAATATACTTCAATTTTAAAAATTAGTAAAATTTTTAAAAATAAAAGAGATAGTCCACGAGCAGTAAGGTACCAGAAGCCAGAGTCAAAGGTGACAACAGAAGCAGCCTGTTGAGATAGAGTTAGTCTGGGTGTCAAAATCAGTGGCACTCACACAGCATTCTCCAGAGATACCAAGAATGTTCCCATGTAAGTGTGTTTCTTTCCTAATTAACCACAAAGCCAAAAGAATGCAAAGACAAGCAGACAAGGAAGAAGGGCTGCCTGGCTTACCCTGCTTTCCTCCCGCTACTCCAGAACCAAGGAGGTCTAGAGCAAATAAGAATCATAAACTTAGGTTCTAGCTGGGAAGTCTGGCTCAGTGATCTCACCTTTGAAGAAAAATTAAAGAGATGCTTAATGTACTCTAATTTTCATAATCAAGACTAAGAGTTGTTAGTTAAATTGAACCATAGCTTTCTAGTATTTCTATTTATGACAAGAAAAGGTATGAGGATCTGCTAGTGTTTTAAACCAATGGCAAAGAGGATATTACCACCTCAGAATAAATTTTAAAGTGACAGTGGATGACAAAAATATATGGCTTTCGGAATTGCATCTGAAAACTCAAGTTTCTGCAACATACTGATTGCAAATACATATCAGTATATCAATACTTATATCAATAGATAGCTAGTTACAGCTATAGACATGTATTACAGAACTTAGGGTCAATATTATATCCATGCAAACTCTTATCCTGTGTGTTGTATCCAAATCTCCTTAAATATCTTGTCCTCGCTTGTTCTAAGACAGCTTTTTTTGTTTTTGAATTTATTCTTCACAAAGGTGTTAGATTGCTAGAGTATATAAATTTGTGGTTAATTAAGATATTAGTGTATATAATAAGTTGCATGGATCTTAACACATTCAGGATCTTCCTAGTACTGGCATGTCTCTGGGACTTGATTTTTGTACTTGGGTCCTGAAAACAAATGCTACTTCAGAAGAAGAAATTTTCTCTTCCATTATAAAGTTATATCTTCAAATAGCAGGATCCTGTAAGCCTTAAATATAAAATTGGCTGATGAAAACTGACTATAATGCAGTAGTTTGGACCCAGGTAAAAAAGCTGCGTTTGAATTGAGGATGTGATGGACTTTTAGCTATATACTTTAAAATATGTTTCCTGTGCTTAGGTAGCCCAATAACTCTTAAATGCCTGGCCACTCTATTTAGGAGAAAAGATTAAATTTATTTATTGTCAGAAACCTGAATGCCTTATGGCCATTTGGAGCAGTCTGGGTTAACATATCAGGTCTCTAGTCTTTGCCTTTCTGTTGTACCTGGTGAAATCATCTGTCCTCTCTTGTATAAGTTGGTAATGAACTGGATTGGGCAGTTATAAACAGAGCCCTCAAAACACACAATTAAAAGTAAACTGGTCATATGAAGAGTGTAATCTTCATCTAAGAGTTCACTCCCTTTGTTCAACCAGAAATCCAGAATTAGGTGAATTCTGGCTTTGGTTCAGCACCTACTGAAACATGTCACATCTGTGGTTGGTGCAACCAGTTGGCCTTTCTCTCCTGATCTCAATATGTGTGCTGACATTTAAGCACCCACATTCTAGGTAACAGGGAAAAGAAAAAGTGGAAGGACAAAAAGGGCTTTCTAAGACTCCCCCCACTTCTGCTTGTATTAATAACTCACTGTCCACATACATCTACAAAGAAAACTGAGAAACAGTGCTTTTCAATTGGGCACATTGCCACTTCCAATAATTCTGTGATGTTAGTGGTGGTGGTGGTGTTGATGAGGATTCTCTTAGAAGGAAGAAATAAATAATGATAGACAGTAAGTATTCTCTGACATTCAGCTAAGCCTAATGGAAGACCCTGGTTTGCTGGCCACAAAGACTTCCAGAATATGGCCTGAGTATCTCTACCTCCTTCTCTACTTGGAGTAGGAATGCTCCAGTCCTCAAGCATTACTGTCTAGGAGCCTCCTGCCTCTTTACCCTATGGCTCAGGCAGGAAGCAACAATCAGGCTTGTAACTGTTTTATCCATATCCTGTGCATTAAAGGTCTGCATTCAAATGTTTACTCAATTAGAGCAAAAGGAATCTATCCTCAGTTGAAACTTTGAACTAGATGAATTGCTCTATATTGATCTAATATATCCACTTGATGAGTGTTTTTATAAGAATAATAGAACAGTGAGAGAGAATTCCAAAATTTCAAAGCAAATCTTCATAAAAATGAGGCACAATTCAGTATCCTTCAAGATAGTTTATGCAGGGCAATAGTGTAGTGATAAAGTACATTGTTATGCTCCCACAGCCTGCAGCCACTGCTCCCTATTTTAGTCAACTGTACTCTTCCACCAGTGTGAAGGGTTCAGTGAGTCTGGCATTGTTTTTGAAATCCCCTTCTCTTTCACATTCTTCTATTTCAGCATTTTCTAAACTGTGTTCGTGTAAATCTAGTGTTCTATGGTATGTTAACAAACTCATTTAAAAAACAACCGAGGATCTACAGCCAAAATTTTGGGTATTACTTTTCATAGAGATACACAATTCATATGTATATTTTAAACATTCTGAGAAACTTTGTAATAAAGAAGTCCATTCAACTTAATTTAACTCAGCATTTCCCATATTTGTGCTATGATGGAAATCATTTTTCTTGCTTATGAACATTATGTGGAAAGTTCCATGGAAGGTAGTTAATATAAAGTTTATTCTACTTTAAGGCTTATGCTTATTCATTTCCATTTGACATGTATATATAATTAGATTTAATACCTCTTTCTATCTTAAAACAAAATCCAATAAGACAACTATACAGCATATTGGTGGGTTATTTTTTGTCCAGGCATTTAAACCTAGTCCAGTTAATTACAGCTTGAGTGATGAGGACCACACACGACAAAATATGGTAACGTACTTATATGACACTTCTTCCAGGAAGGAGTTTCATGAGGGAGCTGAGGGGTGCCACTTTCATTCAGGGGATCATTCACCCCTTTTCAGTACACAAACTCTGATGTTCTCAATAAATTTGAGTCCACAGTCTCTCATGATGCAGTTCTATAAATAGCAAGTCAGATTTGGGAGAATAAATTGAATGAACTGTCACAAACATTACTCAGTGAAATAAGGGGGGAAGTGTAACTGTAGCCTGCATAAGAATTACATGTAGATTTGCTAAGCTTTGGGGTCCTCTTGGTTGAAATGCATTTCCAAAGCGAAAAAAAATCAATATTAAACTACATTTGATATATTTCTTTGCTAAAAGCCACAACTTCGAGTATTCTAGAGAGGAGTGATTTATAACCATTACATCCAACAAAATGTTCTTTTTGGCCCTGAAATCTGATAATTTGGTTTTACGTGGTGACTGTGCTTCCAGAAATAAAACTCCTGTCCATCACCATTACTATTATCAAGGATAGGCTGAGAAGTACTGTAGAAAGCACAGCATATTTTCACTGCTTTACTCATGTGTGATAATTGCAGAGTTTTGGAAATATATTAACTACAGAAAAAGAAGAATGAAGACCTTAAAGCTGTTTTAGGTAGAAATGAGCAAGGAACCTTGGTTTTCTATCTAGAGGGTACTTTTCTCCGTGTACTCTCTATAATACATTTCCTCTTGGCCTTACAGATGTGTTTTTGAATATTTCAACCTGAAAACATTTTCACTGATTTGCAAATGTTTTATCAGCTTGCCTCCTTCCCCATACCAGAACCTCACGCATATTGCAAGTAAAGGATAGGGAATGAGAACACAGTCCTCATTTTCAATTTTTAATTAATGTTTTGTCTTTCTGGATAAGTCATGGTTGTGTGGTTGCATATGGATGTCTTAAGGCAAAAAGACACTCTCTTCATCAGTTGTAACAAATGTAGCACTCTGGTGGGGGATATTGGTAATGGGAGAGGCTATGATTGGGTAAAGTGTATATGAGACGTCTCTGTACTTTTGTCTCAATTAGCTGGGAACCTAAAACTACACCAAAAAATAAGTCTATTTTTAAAAAGACACTATCTTAGATACTGTACTATGGACAAATCAATATCTTTAGGCCCTTGTATAAGAATTATTAAGAAACTAGAGGTGGTTACAGAATGAAGAAAAGGGGGAATGCTGATTATATTATTGTTAAGGGCCTTGGTGGTCTACCTGATGATGAGCTGCAGCTTCCAGGAAAGACATAATCAATTTTATATCAAAAATGGGGTTCCATCCATATTTTTTCCCAAGAGGAGAATCAGTTTTCAGCTCACATTGCAATTAAGAATTTACTTCTTTCCAACAGAAGGAGATCATAGTACCTACCTCCTACTCAGCCATATAAGAGTCATAAATTGGGCATAAAAAGCAGAAAATTAACCCCACAGAGCATGTAGAGTTCAACTAAAGAGATAGCAAATGCACTAAGTAAACAAAGGGAGATAACATTTACTAAGTAGTTAAGTTATGGATGATCATTACAGATAAGCATAATCAAAAGACGAATACTAAGTGAAAGACAAATACTATTACAGTCAAGATTCTGAGGCCAGGTGGGCAAAACGAAGATAAAATATGTTACCAAAAAACTGTTGTATTTTCCTCTGTATCTTCCATGCAGTGTATGGTTTGATTTTAACATGCATTGAGAAGTTATCTGCCAACACTTAATGTTTAATGTTATTCCTCACCAACATTTGACTTGAGTGTCCCTTTTCCTTGAGGGGGAATACAGCACAGGGGTTAGCAAACTAGTCAGTTTCTGTAAAGGAAGTTTGATTGGAAGAAAGCCACACTCATTGTTTTGTGTACTATCTATGGCTGCTTTCAATCTACAGCAGAGTTGAGTAGCTGCAACAGAGACATTTGGCCTTCAAAGGTTAAAATATTAACTGACACTTTACAGAGAAGTTGCACCATGCCCGATATAGTACAAAGAAGATGGTCTTTGAGTCAGATAGACTCACAAGGGGCTATGTGTGACAGGTTAAACTCTATGTTTTGTGCTAAATTTTATGAGTCTTAATACGTATTTTCCATGTTAAACAACCTAACATTCTCCTACAGTAAGGTTCTCCTTTTTCCAAGTAATTGGGACCTTATCTTGATGTTGAACATCCAGAATTCTCCCCCAGCCCTGAAACTAGGCCAACTCTAGTATTTGTTGGGTCTGAGTCACGAAGATACGTGGAGGCTCATCTGTGACATATTTAAATGTCATAAATCAAGCAAAAGAAGTCATTAAATACTTTGATAAGCCTGCCTTCGTAATGAACTAGAAAGTCAAACTTGCATCAAAATGTTCAGACTTTTAACAGTTTCTGCCCCAAAACATGGTAGTATGAGGGGGATCCCTTCTTAGCCTCCACGCTGCAGTTTTCCCACACCCTTTCCTTCTCCTTTTCACTTCTGCCTGCACTGTGATTGGACTGCATGCATGTGGACATCCTGGGCTCATGTCCAAGCTCAGTCCATACCTCTCAGTGTGTCTCCCTTTAGCTACTCCTCCTGAAGGTCTGAGGTTATATACATCTGTGACATGCTCAGTCCCTGGGAAAACAGATCCAGCAAAGAGGCCTCATAAATTTTAGAAACAAGCCTGGATCATTTTAGCAGGCACTTCCACGTTCTTGATACCTAGAACTTGGTGGAGAAGGGGAGCATAGGCTCAGGATGTGTCCTGCTCCTGGCCCCACACACTCCTCACTCTGCGGGCAGATGCATAATTAGCGGGGAGCCCAAGCAGAGCCCTCTAAAAAATCTCCCTCCTCAAGACCACCAGCATCAGCATCCCCTGCGACAGTGATTCCCAACTGGGGGTGATTTTGTTCTCTAGCAAACATTTGGCAATATCTGGAGGTATTTTTGATTATCATGACTGGTCAGGGGATTGCTACTGGCATCTAGTGGGTAGAGGTCAAGGATTGTGCTAAACGTTCCACACTGTACAGGATAGGACCCCAAACAAAAAAATTAACTGGTCCAAAATGTTAATAGTGCTGAGGTTGGGAAACCCTCACCTACGATTTTACTAGAAATGCAGAAGTTCAGATTGGCCCCAGACCTACTGAATCAGAATCTGAATTTCAACCAGTTGTATAAGTATTCACATTAAGGTGAGAAGCTCTAAGGTATGAAGCAGAGGCAGAGGCTCTCCTTGCCCCAGTGAAGGCTGGTGCTGTCTAGGAGAGATAGCTTGTTTGCACTCATATCTGATTTTCTGGTGTCGGCGTTTGATGTTAAGATCTCCCCTCATTCTAGCATTAGTGTTACACCTACTGGTTTATTCCTTTCATAGAAGAGTCAGAAAGTCAGATGTATGCTTTATCTTCATTCTTTCTTATGGAGCATACCTTAAACATACCAAGCTTAATCTACAGAAAGAATTCTGAAGGATATTTGAAAGGTGACATCAATAAAGCTCATAATTTCTAATCAGTCATTGCAGGCTTTGTAACATTAAGATTATCCCAAACTGAATTCTCTAGGTTGCCTTGAATCACATCCTGAATTTTATGAAACAGGGTAAAACATTTCATAGAATACATCATAGCTTTTTTTAGAGGATTTCATTATCTGAGCAGGGCACAGAAAGGCCTCCGGTACTAGATGCTTAATGTCTGGCCTCTCTTAACATGACTCATTTACTCATGATACCAATTGCATTTCTACAAGAATGTGCTGGGGAATGAATTGGATAAAATTTCATTTTTCAATTTAGTCTGAAAACCTTAATTCATTGATAGAAAAACATGTTTATGTTTAGTTTGATTCCTGTTTTACCCATGCAGAGACAACCTAAGGGACTATTCTAGTTTGAAGAGCAAAAGGATGAGCTATGTGTGTCTCATACTCAAGGAGAGTATTTCTGGAGGCAACAGGATAATGAGAGGGGCATATCAGATCTTTCAAAGGGGTCTTGACATTTTCTCGTCCTAATCATATTGCAGAGAAGGCAGGTTTTGCATTTGGCACTTAACCTCCTTATCCTCATATGTGCCCTTGACTCAATGAAATTCACCCAACCCCTAAGGAATACATTCACTTGGTACTTTCTTACTCTTCCCGAATTCTGATTTTATATTTACCCTAAGTAAGAGTTCTACAACGATTTCTTGAGAATCCACAGTATTTCCAAGCACTGTGCTAAACAAAGACAGAAAACAAACCAAAAAAAACAAAACAACAAACACTTCAAAATTTCTATGACTATGTGACTGACAGGATTTTCACATCTCCCTTTTTTTTTTTAACATCTATAAAACACCGTCTTTCCCATCTCAACTCTAGGACTCTGCAGTTTGACAAGGAAAAAAAAATACCATAAATTTATGTTGGATAAATATATGAATGAAAACTTGGAGGATAATATGAAAGTTTGTAGAGGCTTTTGTGGCCTCTGGAATTATTCAGTGTAGGAAGTTACTTGTTTTACCTCTTTATAGAGTCTGATTCTTTTGGCCTCCTTAACAGTTCTTCTTTTATCAATATAACTGAATCAGCTATTTATAAAGACATTGTTCAAAGGCAGTGTATATTCCATTCACCTTTAAAAACAATATTTATGACTTGCTTCTTTTTTAGCCACTCGCCAACCATGGAGCTATTTTTCTCAACTCTGTCTCCAGCACAAATTTTAACTTACATGAAGAATGATTCAGTGACTCATCCATGATAGACCAGCATCTGAGCTGCCCCATCAAAAGACTCTTTAATATGGCAGTCCTGGACCTTGCCCCAGGCCTGATCATTGAGCATTTTTCTCATTCCCAAGGAGTTTACTTGGCTTACATTTTCCCATCCCATTTCCAGCAGAAATTCCTGGTTACCAGTTTCTGTAGCTAACACATTATTTGCTGAGAGATGTTGAATGTTGGTTCTGTCGGCTGAATTCCTCATTAATTAGGACCAAGTCTGCCTCCTCTTACTTATATTTAACTAGGTAGGTTACAGCCCTAAAATAAAATATCGCTGCCATGTATGTATTATATATATATTCAAACACATGGCAACCTCGTGCTGCCCTCCCAACCCCATACTACAAGTTTCTAGACAAAAGTTTACTTTATGAAGTGAAGTACTTTTATCTCTCTAAAAGTGCACATTTTTATAAAGTTCCTAAGGTAAGATGAACTTTTATTTCTAGTTTTTTAAATTAAATTATTAATATATTTTGACATAAGTTTGGGTATTAGACATATGGCCATTGAGGGAACTTGAAAACTGACATGTAGCTAAGACAAAGACAAAAGTTATATAGTGATTTCAATATGATTTAAACGTTTTATGCCTTTTGTCCTTTTTCTAATAGGGGCTGGCATAAAGGAATGCCTCTGAGTTGTGTTCATATTAAGAATCCTCAGTTTCCAAGATGACCCATTTACAACCTGTGCATATTTTCATTTTTCATGCTGAGTTTATTGTTGTTGCCTGTGTCATTTTCCTCTATTTACCTGTCTAAAGTGGGGGACAGGGTGAGAAGGGGTGTGTGGCTATCTTAAGGCCCTGTTGAAACTTGAGGATGCCAAAGGTACAGTGTTCATGTGATTGTAGAACATCAGGATCAGTTACTGTGAGAGCTTCTCTTAGCAGATTTCAGGCTTAAAATTTTTAAATGTGGCTGCTAGAGAAGCTGAAGATACAGAATTAAAACAGAAACCTCAAACTGTCTAAAGAAATAAACTCTTAAAAATATATACATATATATACACATACATATATATATTATATATACATATACATATATATATATATATATATATATATATATATATATATATATATTCCATCCTGGGGCAATGTCTTTTTGAACAACCTAAAGGGAAGAACAAATTACCAAAGGAAAAAGCTGTTATCTGTGGGGAGAGGAGCTGGAATTTAATTTTACTAAATTCCTTTACCCATATAATTCTGAGTTGGTGTCTGCGTGCACATTAGATTGTATAGCAGAAGATAAGAGAAGCTAAGGGTTGCCGAAGCACACATGAGCAGACTGCTCGATAGGGCTAGGAACAGTCTCAAATTTGTATTTTGCAGAAGAAACCTGAGATATAATCCTACAATAATGAGAAAAATTGAAAGAAAAACCACAGAACACTGGGGGAAAATTGTATGTGGTTGAAAATTATTTTATTTTTTTCAGTTTTACTGAGATATAATTAACAACACTATATAAGTTCAAGGGGTAGTACACCATAATGACTTGACAGACATATACTGCAAAATGATTACCAAAAGAGGTCTGGTTAACACTCATCACCTCATATAGTTATAAAAAAATGTTTTTTCCTTGTGAGGACTTTTACTATTTGCTCTCTTAGCAGCTATCAAATATACCACACAGCAATGTTAACTGTAGTCATCATGTTTTATATTACATCCCCAATACTTAGTTATTTTATAACTGTATGTGTAAACCTTTTAACCACCTTCATCCGATTCCCCCAAAACCATCCCCTGCCTCAGGTAACCACAAATCTGATATCTTTTTTCATGAATTTGGTTTTGTTTATTTATTTTTAGCTCCCACATATAAGTGAGATTATTTCTCTATCTGACTCCTTTCACTTAGCACAATGCCCTCAAGATACATCCATGTTATCACAACTGGCAGGGTTTCCTTCTTTTTTATGGCTGCATAATATTTCATTATAGATATGTACCACATTTTCTTTATCCATTCATCTATCCATGAACACTTAGGTTGCCTTCATGTCTTAGCAATTGTAAATAATGCTGCTGTGGGTGCAGCTATCTTTTCAACTTAGTGTTTTGTTTTCTTTCTTTTTTAACATATTTATTGGAGTATAATTGCTTTACAATGTTGTGTTAGTTTATGCTGAATAACAAAGTGAATTAGCTATATGTATACATATATCCCCATATCCCCTCCCTCTTGAGCTTCCCTCCCACCCTCCCTATCCCACCCCTCTAGGTAGTCACAAAGTACTGAGCTGATCTCCCTGTGCTATGTGGCTGCTTCCCACTAGCTATCTGTTTTACATTTGGTAGTGTATATATGTCCATGCCACTCTCTCACTTCATCCCAGCTTACCCTTCCCCCTCCCCATGTCCTCAAGTCCATTCTGTACTTCTGCGTCTTTATTACTGTCCTGCCCCTAGGTTCATTAGAACCATTTATTGTTTTTAGATTCCATATATATATGTTAGCATACAGTATTTGTTTTTCTCTTTCTGACTTGCTTCACTCTGTATTACAGACTCTAGTTCCATCTATCTCACAACAAATAAGTCAATTTCATTTCTTTTTATGGCTGAGTAATATTCCATTGTATATGTGTGCCACATCTTCTTTATCCATTCATCTGTTGCCAGGCACTTAGGCTGCTTCCATGTCCTGGCTGTTATAAATAGAGCTGCAATGAACATTGTGGTACATAACTCTATTTGAATTATGGTTTCCTCAGGGTATATGCCCAGTAGTGGGATTGCTGGGTTGTATGGTAGTTCCGTTTTTAGTTTTTTAAGGAACCTCCATACTGTTCTCCATAGTGGCTATATCAATTTACATTCCCACCAACAGTGCAAGAGGGTGCCCTTTTCTCCCCACCCTCTCCAGCATTTATTTTTTGTAGA
The DNA here is from genome assembly GCF_005190385.1 of Monodon monoceros. NCBI lineage: Eukaryota > Metazoa > Chordata > Mammalia > Artiodactyla > Monodontidae > Monodon > Monodon monoceros. The sequence continues at coordinate 87,258,124 of NW_021703784.1, read as the reverse complement.
TTTCTTGATGGCCATTTTGACTGGTGTGAGGTGATACCTTATTGTAGTTTTGTTTTGCATTTCTCTAGTGATTAGTGATGTTGAGCATCCTTTCATGTGTTTGTTGGCCATCTGTATATCTTCTTTGGAGAAATGTCTATTTAGATCTTCTGCCCATTTTTGGATTGCATTGTTTGTTTATTTGATATTGAGCTGCACAAGCTGCTTGTATATTTTGGAGGTTAATCCTTTGTCAGTTGCTTTGCTTGCAAATATTTTCTCCTATTCTGAGAGTTGTTTTTTCATCTTGTTTATAGTTTCCTTTGCTGTGCAAAAGCTTTTAAGATTCATTAGGTTCCATTTGTTTATTTTTGTTTTTATTTCCATTTCTCTAGGAGGTGGGTCAAAAAGGATCTTGCTGTGATTTCTGTCAAAGATGTTCTGCCTACGTTTTCCTCTAAGAGTTTTATAGTGTCTGGCCTTACATTTAGGTCTTTAATCCATTTTGAGTTTATTTGTGTGTGTGGTGTTAGGGAGTGTTCTAATTTCTTTTTTTTACATGTACCTGTCCAGTTTTCCCTGCACCACTTATTGAAGAGGCTGTCTTTTTTCCATTGTATATTCTAGCCTCCTTTATCAAAAACAGGTGACCATATGTGTGTGGGTTTATCTCTGGGCTTTCTATCCTGTTCCATTGATCTATATTTCGGTTTTTGTGCCAGTACCATACTGTCTTGATTACTGTAGCTTTGTAGAATAGCCTGAAGTCTGGGAGTGTGTTTGCTCCAGCTCCATTTTTCTTTCTCAAGATTGATTTGGCTCTTTGGGGTCTTTTGTGTTTCCATACAAATTGTGGAATTTGTTGTTCTAGTTGTGTGAAAAATGCCATTGGTAGTTTAATAGGGATTTCACTGAATCTGTAGATTGCTGTGGGTAGTATAGTCATTTTCACAATGTTGATTCTTCCAATCCAGGAACATGGTATATTTCTCCATCTGTTTGCATCATCTTTAATTCATCAGTGTTTTATAATTTTCTGAATACAAGCCTTTTGCCTCCTTAGGCAGGTTTATTCCTAGGTATTTTATTCTTTTTGTTGCAGTGGTAAATGAGAGTGTTTCCTTAATTTCTCTTTCACATTTTTCATCATTACTGTATAGGGACGCAAGAGATTTCTGTGCATTAAGTTTGTATCCTTCTACTCTACCAAATTCATTTATTAGCTCTAGTAGTTATCTGGTAGCACCTTTAGTATTCCCTATGTACAGTATCATGTCATCTGCAAACAGTGACAGTTTTACTTCTTTTTTTCCTATTTCAATTCCTTTTATTTCTTTTTCTTCTCTGATTGCTGTGGCTAAAACTTCCAAAACTATGTTGAATAATATTGGTGAGAGTGGGCAACCTTGTCTTGTTCCTGATCTTAGAGGAAATGGTTTCAGTTTTTCACCATTGAGAAAGATGTTGGCTATGGGTTTGTCATATATGGCCTTTATTATGTTGAGGAAAGTTCCCTCTATGCCTACTTTCTGGAGAGTTTTTTATAATAAATGGGTGTTGAATTCTGTTGTAAGCTTTCTCTGCATCTATTGAGATTATCATATGGTTTTTCTCCTTCGAATTGTTAATATGGTGTATCACATTGATTGATTTGCATTTATTGAGGAATCCTTGCATTTAAGTGGGGATAAACCACACTTGATCATGGTGCATGATCCTTTTAATGTGCTGTTGGATTCTGTTTGCTAGTATATTGTTGAGATTTTTGCATCTATGTTCATCAGTGATGTTGGCCTGTAGTTTTCTTTCTTTGTGACATCTTTGTCTGCTTTTGGTATCAGGGTGATGGTGGCCTTGTAGAATGAGTTTGGGAGTGTTCCTCCCTCTGCTATATTTTGGAAGAGTTTGAGAAGGATAGGTGTTAGGTCTTCTCTAAATGTTTGATAGAAGTTGCCTGTTAAGGCATCTGGTCCTGGGCTTTTGTTTGTTGGAAGATTTTTAATCACTGTTTCAATTTCATTACTTGTGATTGGTCTGTTTATATTTTCTATTTCTTCCTGATTCATTCTCCAAAGGTTGTGCTTTTCTAAGAATTAGTCATTTCTTCCAGGTTGTCCATTTTATTGGCATATAGTTGCTTGTAGTAATCTCTCATGATCCTGTGTATTTGTGCAATGCCAGTTGTTAATTCTCCTTTTTCATTTCTAATTCTGTTGATTTGAGTCTTCTCCTTTTTTTCTTGATGTGTCTAGCTAATGGTTTATCAATTTTTTGTACCTTCTCAAAGAACCAGCTTTTAGTTTTATTGATATTTGCTATTGTTTCCTTCAATTCTTTTTCATTTATTTCTGATCTGATCTTTATGATTTCTTTCCTTCTGCTAACTTTAGGGGGTTTTTGTTCTTCTTTCTCTAATTGCTTTAGGTGTAAGGTTAGGTTGTTTATTTGAGATTTTTCTTGTTTCTTGAGGTAGGATTGTATTGCTATAAACTTCCCTCTTAGAACTGCTTTTGCTGAATACCATAGGTTTTGGGTCGTGTTTTCATTGCCATTTGTTTCTATTTTTTGATTTCCTCATTGATCTCTTGGTTATTTAGTAGCATATTGTTTAGCCTCCATGTGTTTGTATTTTTTACATTTTTTCCTGTGATTGATATCTAGTTTCATATCAGAAAAGATACTTGATATGATTTTAATTTTCTTAAGTTTACCAGAGCTTGATTTGTGACCCAAAATATGATATAGCCTGGAGAATGTTCCATGAGCACTTGAGAAGAAAGTTTATTCTGTTGTTTTTGGACCAAATGTCCTATAAATATCAATTAAGTCCATCCTGTTTAATGTGTGATTTAAAGCTTGTGTTTCTTTATTTTCATTTTGGATGATCTGTCAGTTGGGGTGGGGTGTTAAAGTCCCCTACGCTTATTGTGTTACTGTCGATTTCCCTTTTTATGGCTGTTAGCATTTGCCTTATGTATTGAGGTGCTCCTATGTCAGGTGCATAAATATTTACAATTGTTATATCTTCTTTTTGGATTGATCACTTGATCATTATGTAGTGACCTTCTTTGTCTCTTGTAATAGTCTTTATTTTAAAGTCTATTTTTCCTGATATGAGAATTGCTACTCCAGCTCTCTTTTGATTTCCATTGGCATGGAATATCTTTTCCATCCCCTCACTTTCAGTCTGTACGTGTCCCTAGGTCTGAAGTGGGTCTCTTGTAGGCAGAATACATATGGGTTTTGTTTTTGTTTCCATTCAGCCAATCTATGTCTTTTGGTGGGAGCATTTAATCCATTTACATCTAAGGTAATTATCGATATGTATGTTCCTATTACCATTTTCTTAATTGTTTTTGGTGTGTTATTGTAGGTCTTTTCTTTCTCTTGTGTTTCCTGCCTAGAGAAGTTACTTTAGCATTTGCTGTAAAGCTGGTTTGGTGGTGCTGAATTCTTTTAGGTTTTGCTTGTCTGTAAAGTTTTTATTTGTCCGCCGAATCTGAATGAGATCCTTGCTGGGTAGAGTAATCTTGGTTGTAGGTTCTTCCCTTTCATCACTTTAAATATGTCATGCCACTCCCTTCTGGCTTACAAAGTTTCTGATGAAAGATCAGCTCTTAACCTTATGGGGATTCCCTTGTACGTTATTTGTTGTTTTTCTCTTGCTGCTTTTAATATTTTTTCTTTGTATTTAATTTTTGATAGTTTGATTAATATGTGTCTTGGTGTGTTTCTCCTTGGATTTATGCTGTATGGGACTCTCTGTGCTTCTTGGACTTGATTTCCTATTTCCTTTCCCATATTAGGGAAATTTTCAACTATAATCTCTTTAAATATTTTCTCAGTCCCTTTCTTTTTCTCTTCTTCATCTGGGACCCCTATAATTCTAATGTTTGTGCGTTTAATGTTGTCCCAGAGGTCTCTGAGACTGTCCTCAATTCTTTTCATTCTTTCTTCTTTATTCTGCTCTGCGGTAGTTATTTCCACTATTTTATCTTCCAGGTCACTTATACATTCTTATGCCTCAATTATTCTGCTATTGATTCCTTCTAGAGAATTTTAATTTCATTTATTGTGTTATTCATCATTGTTTGCTGTTTAGTTCTTCTAGGTCCTTGTTAAATGATTCTTATATTTTCTCCATTCTGTTTTCAAGATTTTAGATCATCTCTAACTTTCATTACTCTGAATTATTTTTCAGATAGAGTGCCTATTTCCCCTTCATTTGTTCGGTCTGGTGGGTTTTTACCTTGCTCCTTCATCTGCTGCATATTTATCTGTCTTCTCATTTTGCTTAATTTAGTTTGTTTGGTGTCTCCTTTTCACAGGCTGCAGGTTTGTTTATCTTGTTGTTTTTGGTGTCTGCCTCCAGTGGGTAAGGTTGGTTCAGTGGGTTGTGTAGGCTTCCTGGTGGATGGGATTGGTTCCTGTGTTCTGGTGGATGAGGCTGGATCTTGTCTTTCTTGTGGGCAGGACCACATCCAGTGGTGTGTTTTGGGGTGTCTGTGACCTTATTATGATTTTAGGCAGCCTCTCTGCTGATGGGTGGGATTGTGTTCCTGTCTTATTCGTTGTTTGACATGGGGTGTCCAGCACTGGAACTTACTCGTTGTTGAGTGGAGCTGTGTCTTATTGTTGCGATGGAGATCTCTGGGAGAACTCTCTGCTATTGATATTACGTGGGGCTGGGAGGTCTCTGGTGGCCCAATGTCCTGATCTTGGCTCTCCCACCTCAGAGGCTCAGGCCTGACACCTGGCCAGAGCACCAAGACCCTGTCAGCCACACAGCTCAGAAGAAAAGGGAGAAAAAAAGAAAGAAAGAAAACAATAATAAAATAAATTTATTAAAATAAAAATTTTTAATTACCAAAATTAAATTTTAAAAATAATAAAAAGAGAAAAGAGCAACTAAACTAATAAACAAATCCACCAATGATAACAAGCACTAAAAACTAAACTAAGATAAGCATAAAAACCAGAAACTAGTCAGTTGCATACAGCAAACCCCAAGTCTATAGTTGCTCCTGAAGTCCACTGCCTCAATTTTGGGATGATTTGTTGTCTATTCAGGTATTCCACAGGTGCAGGGTACATCAAATTGCTTTTGGGGATTTAATCCACTGCTCCTGAGGCTGCATGGAGAAACTTCCCTTGCTATTCTTTGTCCTCACAGCTCCTGGGTTTCAGCTTTGGGTTTGGCCCTACCGCTGCATGTAGGTCGCCCTCTGGCGTCTGTTCTTCGCCCAGACAGGAGCGGCTGATTAGGGGGCTCTGGCTCACTCAGGCCGGGGAGAGGAAGGGGTACAGAATGCGGGGCAAGCCTGTGGTGGCAGAGGCCGGCGTGATGTTGCAACAGCCTGAGGTGTGCTGTATGTTCTCCTGGGGAAGTTGTCCCTGGATCATGGGACCCTGGCAGTAGCAGGCTGCACAGGCTCCCGGGAGGGGAGGGGAGGTGTGGATAGTGACCTGTGCTTGCACACAGGCTTCTTGGTGGTTGCAGCAGCAGCGTTAGCATTTCATACCTGTCTCTGGTATCCGTGCTGATAGCCATAGCTCTTGCCCATGTCTGAAGCTCGTTTAGGTGGTACTCTGAATCTCTTCTCCTTATGCACCCCGATACAGTGGTCTCTTGACTCTTAGGCAGTTCCAGACTTTTCCCCGGACTCCCTCCCGGCTAGCTGTGGGGCACTAACCCCCTGCAGGCTGTGTTCACGCCACCAACCCCAGTCCTCTCCCTGGGATCCGACCTCTGAAGCCCAAGCCTCAGCTCGCAGCCCCCGCCTGCCCCGGCGGGTAAGCAGACAAGCCTCTGAGTCTGGTGAGTGCTGGTCAGCACCGATCCTCTGTGCGGGAATCTCTCCGCTTTGCCCTCTGCACCCCTGTTGCTGCACTCTCCTCCATGGGTCTGAAGCTTCCCCCCCCCCACCCACCCCTCGTCTCTGCCAGTGAAAGGGCTTTCTAGTGTGTGGAAACTTTTCCTTCTTCACAGCTCCCTCCCAGAGGTGCAGGTCCCGTCCCTATCCTTTTGTCTTTGTTTTTTCTTTTTTTCCTTTTTCCCTACCAAGGTACATGGGGAGTTTCTTGCCTTTTGGGAAATCTCAAGTCTTCTGCCAGCATTCAGTAGTTGTTCTGTAGGAGTTGTTCCACGTGTAGATGTATTTTTGATGTATTTGTGGGGAGGAAGGTGACCTCCATGTTTTACTCCACTGTCATCTTGAAGGTCCTTCCAAATTTGGTTTTTTGCTCTCCAAACATGTTATACCCTCTATTGAACATTTTGAATATTGCATAGGTGTGTATTTATTCTGGGTCTGACAGCTAGAAATGGGAGATTTATTAAAGTAAGTTTCTTTCTTTTTTTTCCCAATTAATTAACTAATTAATTTTTGGCTGTGTTGGGTCTTAGTTTCAACACACGGGATCTTCATTGCAGTGCACAGGCTTCTCTCCAGCTGTGTTGTGCAGGCTTCTCACCAGTTAAATCATGAGGGCTCTGTAGTTGCGGTGTGGAGGCTTAGTTGCCCTGCAGCATGTGAGATCTTAGTTCCCCAACCAGGGATCCAGCCCTTGTCCCCTGCATTGGAAGGTGGATTCTTTACCACTGGACCACCAGGGAAGTCCCAAAAGTAAGATTATTTCTATCTGACCTCACATCCTCAGATACTATTTAATGTTGCTCAGGATTTAGACAGCAGACGTAACTTTATGTAAATAAGTATATATCTCAGGTTTCCACACAAGTATGCCTAGAAGAATTCCACTACCTACCAGTCTCCATCAAAATCCTTTGTTTCTTTGCAAATGCAACCACAGAGAGTAGATAAAAGATATAAATTCACACATTTCAAATATAAGGCCCAAGTTCACTCTTAGAGTCACTAGCAACTACTACCTCATGACACCACATAAAGGTCTTGACCTGACCAAATTTGAGAAAAATCATGCAAAGTTTATTTCAGGAAAAAAAAAAGAATAATAGAATTTGTAAACTATGCAATGATTCCCTAAAATATATATGAAAATAAATACTATCACATTATCAAGCTTTAGGGAAAAAACACACAAAAAAATAATTTCTTTCATTATTTTAAAATATTTAAAGCCTAACCTCCCTGGAGAAACTTTTGTGAAAGATTTCATTCCTGATGGTCCTAAATATTCACTTGAGAAAAAATTGGAAGTAATTGCAGATATTGTGAAGCACCATATTAATAATTTTAATAAGGATGTCAAATCTCAAGGTTTTCAAAATCATTACATTTTATATTTTAGGTTTCATTTTTGTTATTTATAAAGAATCATAAAATAATTTTCCCTCAATTCCTGTTTTATGTGGATGACATGACTAAATATCTCATTGAAGAATCAGCATTATTTTATAAATAAATGAAGACTACCATAAAAGTTGATGAATTCTTTGGATCAAAGGAGCCATAATTGGGATGGGGGAGGGTTGTACAAAATTGAACGCTAACCAGTACTTCAAAATGTTGGATTGGTGATTGACGTTTTTGTTAATATCAAAATTAAGACAAAAAAAAATACCCGTTTTCAGGATGAAATGTGTCATTTACCACCAAGCATTGGTTTTCAAAACTGCATGTTTCACAAGATCTAAGAAAATCTGAACTTTCTAATCAAATAACACAATCATACTGGAGGAAAAAAAGAGATTAAATACTGAAACTTTTGCTTTCTTTTTAAATATCATAATGTAAAATAAAAGTTTTTTATTCCATACCGAGGTTCATTGGTTTTTAAAAAGAAATATGCTAAAATATGCAATTATCCTATTTTTAGAATGCTGAGGTAGGATGATTGAACTGTTTCAGTTATACAGGTGCAGAGTAACATTAATTGACTAACTTAAACAATCTTAAAAAAATGACAACTTACAAGAGAACGAGGCAAACAGTAGTTTGCATGAAGATTTGAAAACTTGAAGCTTCGAGTATCAAACAGAAATATTATAGAACATTATTTATAATTCAAATTTTTATTGAAAAGTACTAAAAATTAGTGATACAATTCTCTTAATTTTATTGACTTGGTGAAGTGCCCAGGGACAAGACTATTTAACTTAATTTTTATGGAAAAAAAATCTAGTTTCAATAGCCTTGCTGCAGGATGACCTCAGATGAAATTTTTCTTGTTTTAACTGAGCATCCCAGTTGGCAGTTTGTAAAGAACCAGTTTGTGGGATAATTATTGTGAGATTTTGTTAAAATTATCTTTACTCAGTGACCTTTCATTTTATCTGAAATACATGAAGGCATATGTTGAATATAACTGTTATCTATCAATTGTTATAAAATAGATAATAAAATACATTATTCATGTTATTAATTTTATTTTCTTTCATTGCTACCTTTATCCAAATATTTTTAAGAGCACAGCAACTAAAACTGGTTTCATAACTTGTGTAGTGTAGTAGGTCGCATAAAATAATGAAACATATACCAAGTTTTATTCTATCTTATAAACCAGATTTATAGGAGTGTATTTATAATCAATGGAATAAAGCTAATGCTCTCACTCATACAATCCCTAAGTATTTCCCTAAACATGAGTTCTCATGGTCAAGTGTCTTTGTAAAATGTGCAAAAGCAGGATATTTTAATCACAATTTTTTAAGTCCTTAAAAAGACTCTGATTCAACTTCCCATCTGTCAGAATCCCCTATCAGGTGACTAATATTACAATTGAGATGGTGTGAAGAGGTGATTAAAGAAAACATACCTAAAAGTATATTTTTAAAATAATGTGTAATTAACATTTATTATATGTTTGCTGCTCTTCTAGGGTCTTTGGAAATAATCTCATTTATTTTCCATTAAAATACTGTGTATCACATAGTCTTATAATTATTTAAAGGAAATTATTTTCAGAATAAAGGTAATTATGTTTAATTTATTAATCAAGATACAGAAGCAGACTATATTATTAAAACAAACTTTTGACTTTGATGGTATATTAATTTTTCATGACAGATTAGACAGAAAATTTATATATCATTTGTTTTGCTCTAGTTATTGGTTCAAGTTCTAATTGGAATTAGGGAAATAAAACTGAGAACATGAGAAATATGTAGACTATCAATTTGCCATTCTGAGGAATTCGGAATGATAGAAAGCAGATATATGTATATTCACACATATACACACATACATTTACATATGTAGTATTTGTCTATCTATCTTACATATGAAATATATCTCACAAATAAAATAAGACATCATCCGGGCTTCCCTGGTGGCGCAGTGGTTGAGAGTCCGCCTGCCGATGCAGGGGACACGGGTTCGTGCCCCGGTCTGGGAAGATCCCACATGCCACGGAGTGGCTGGGCCCGTGAGCCATGGCCGCTGAGCCTGCGCGTCCGGAGCCTGTGCTCCGCAACGGGAGAGGCCACAACAGTGAGAGGCCCGAGTACCGCAAAAAAAAAAATAAAAAAAGACATCAAAAGCAGTTATGGGTCTTTCCAGGGAAAACATGGAGAGACCCCATAGCTGGAGACAATCAATACACAGGACTGTGTCTTTCTTTGACATTTAAGAACAGTATGGAAACCCCAGATAGTTGTGCCTGTTTACCTTTTCTCTGCAGAAGGTATCTAAGAAAGTGGGTTTGTGCTGGAAGAAGGTAGTATTAAGTAATACTTAATGGTAGTATTAAGGCCAAGGAGAGAGAAAAGAACCTCATAAGACTGCAACAAATTTAGAGCAGGAAAAAAATTTAAACTATAGCTCTAGCATGAAGTGAAGTACAAAATAACACGTAATACAGAAAGTTTTTTGGTTTATTTTTATCCAAAGATTTCACACCAGGAATTGAGTACTACCTAAATTTGAGGTAGTACCTAGGTAATACTCAAACTTAGTACTCAAATTTAGGTAGTACCTAAATTTGAGGAAACAAAAGATTAAGTATAAGTATACAATCACTGTAACCACTGAGAGATACACACTATGCACCCCCCCCACACACATACACAGAAGAGTCACGTCTGTGCAGTCAGCCAGTGGGAATGGTTTAGGGAATGGAAGCAGTGGCAAAGCTGAGAATCTGTCTCTTTTTTTTTAACCTCTGGTACTGTTTTACAATGTATCACTCTGTATATTTTGTTAGCTTTAAATTCCTTTTTTCACATTTGTGTACATCTGTAAGACAGTCTGCTAAGACGTTGCTTCGGCATCTGACCACTAGGGGGTGGCCTCATTGCATATATTACTGTACAATCAGTACAGCAGTGATCTTGATAGGGAGTGCAGTGAGATAAATTTTATTTTTGGCTAAATTCAATTCTGAATTTGTTTTGCTATTGTAATATTTTTAACGTCGGACCCGAGGATTTGACATCAGTGCATTCTTCACTATGAGACATAAAGCCACTTTCTCTAAGTCCTTTTAATGTTCAGACATGTTGGAGTGTTTCCTGAAAAGAACAGAAATCTAAGCTTAAATAGTTCTTACTAATTTTGCCTCAGTTTTTTGTTCTCTTCAGGAAACACATAAACCCTCATGGGTATGTGACATCAATTATTTCATTTTCACATAGTTGCTTATATTTATTTTGTATTACTTTAAGAAAATTTCCAAAATTTATGTAAACTGATTATAACATGTTATAAAATTTAAAATATTCGAAATTTTAATGTGAAAACAATTTGTTAGCCTATTTTTTTTTATTATTTTTTTTTTATTATTTTTTTTTGCGGTACGCGGGCCCCTCACTGTTGTGGCCTCTCCCATTGTAGAGCACAGGCTCCAGACGCGCAGGCTCAGCGGCCATGGCTCATGGACCCAGCCGCTCCATGGCATGTGGGATCTTCCTGGACCGGGGCACGAGCCCGTGTCCCCTGCATCGGCAGGCAGACTCTCAACCACTGCGCCACCAGGGAAGCCCTCTTAGCCTATTTAAAAGTATTAAATTTTACTCTCTTATCACTAGTGTGAAGAATCGATTCTTTTTATCTGTTAATCTACTTGCATTTTATACATTCTTAATAATTCATTTTCATTCAAATTTTGTATTACATTTACAATTACTAGTGACAAACAGCCTGTCATAATGTTCCAGTATGCCTTTCCTTAACAAAGTAATGAAATAACTTGCTGAAATTTATATGAAAATATTGAGTATTATATTTCCATGAGAGCAATGAGATTAAATGAACTCTGTTTCTTATATTTAAGAAATTATCAATGCAAAAATTCAAAATCATTATTAAATTATTAGTATAACATAAATATAATGTTTAGTCTTAGAAAATGTCAGGAAAAATTTTGAACAACTTTAAAATGCAGAAAATATTGGTGGTATATTGAGATTACCCATTCAAGTAATCTACATCTTTCATGGTCTTTGAACTATTTTGAAATTTTGTAAGTTATCGAAAAATGATAATAGTGCAAATGATTCCTGTTCCTAAAATGGCAGTTGTGTCCAGTGAAATGCAATTGATTATTGCCCTGAGGAGAGACCTTTTAAAGAATCTTTTCACAAATTTATTTTAGAATTTGGTTCCTATGTAGGTATGAATCTTCGAATTTTCCTTTGAACAGTTTTTAATGGTTTCCACATTCAGTATTGAGTTAAAATGTTTGACACATTTTCATCTTATATTTTTATAAGTTATGATTTTGCCATTTTCTAACAATTATCTATTAATATGTTTATGAGTTAAAACAATGGATGAAGATTCAGATCAACAATAGTCAGGTTCCATTAAAACACAAACTACCACAAAATTTTTAAAGAATTGTTATCAAGAAATGTCAGCTGGGCTTCCCTGGTGGCGCAGTGGTTGAGAGTCCGCCTGCCGATGCAGGGGACACGGGTTCGTGCCCCGGTCCGGGAAGATCCCACATGCCGCTGAGCGGCTGGGTCCGTGAGCCATGGCTGCTGAGCCTGCACGTCTGGAGCCTGTGCTCCGCAACGGGAGAGGCCACAACAGTGAAAGGCCCGCGTACTGCAGGAAAAAAAAAAAAAAAAAGAAATGTCAACTAAGATGTGAATTCTTTTAAATATATTAACATACAATATTAGTTTCACCAAGAAAAACCTTTTAACAAGTAATTTCTTTGCTGAGCCATGGGTTTGCGAGCTCAGCTTTGCACATAAATATTAATAACTCCCCACAATCAATATGTGTAACACATATCATATTTTTCAATAATTTAGAATTAAATACATATGGGTTTTAGATATCAGCATTATACTTAGATAGTGAGAGATGTAGAGATATATATTAATACCATTGCAATATAGTACAGTCATATTTCTCTTGTCCTCTCTTCCCCAACTTGCTCCCTTCTAAATACTATTGCAACAAGTCTAAAGAATAAATTTTATGATACAGATACAGGTATGGGGGAATTTACTTCCAAATATCCTCAGATTTGTTTTTCTGACACCATAGTTACATTTTGATGTATGACTGGGCAATGTATAAGTGTATCTACAAGAGTAGATCCTCTACCATATGACCCAACAATCCCACTCCTGGGCATATACCTGGAGAAAACAATAATTCAAAAAGACACATGCACCCCAGTGTTCACTGCAGCACTATTTAAAATAGCCAGGACATGGAAGCAACCTAAATGTCCATCAAAAGAAGAACAGATAAAGAAGATGTGATACATATATACAGTGGGATATTACTCAGCCATAAAAAAGGAACGAAATTGTGCAATTGCAGAGATGTGGACTTAGAGACTGTCATACAGAGTAAAATAAGTCAGAAAGACAAAAACAGGTATCGTATAATATTGCTCATATATGGAATCTAGAAAAGTGATACAGATGAACTTATTTGCAAAGCAGAAATAGACACACAGACATAGAGAACAGACGTATGGATACCAGGGAGAAAGGGGATGGTGGGATGAAGTGGGAGAATGGGATTGACATATATATACTACTATGTATAAAATAGATAACTAATGAGAACCTACTATATAGCACAGGGAACTCTACTCAATGTTCTGTGGTGACCTAATTTGGAAGGAAATCAAAAAAAGAGGGGATATATGTATACATAAAACTGATTCACTTTGCTGTACAGCAGAAACTAACACAACATTGTAAAGCAACTATACTCCAATAAAAATTTTTTAAAAATTAAAAAAAAAAGAGTAGATCCTCAGTGTTAGGGTGTGCTATGTGAGTGCAAAAGAGCTTATTCTCCCTGGGGATGGCCCACATTGCAGAGCCATTTTGAAATTTCAGCTTCAAACAAATACTATTCCTTCTAAACTGAACAATTCTTGAGCCTTGTATTACATGACAGCTCTACTGCCAAAGTTAGATCTATGGTGGCCCATGGTTGCTGGCTGAGCCGCATTAAGGTTCAAGCCAGTGAAGCACTCACCCATGTCAACAATCTTTAGGGTACTAAACTCTCCCTGGACTTCTAAAAAACCACTGGAAGTAGCTGCTGATGAAGAAATGTAGTAATCAGCCTAAGAGGATGTTAAGATGGGATTCTTAAAATTTGTGTCTACTGAAAAGAGATCATTTAATGTGACACACTCCACATTCTAAATCAAGTGCAAAACCTCTGACGTGGACTTGTAAAGTAGGTGATGTTCAAATAGTCCCTTAGTTCAGTGATTGTCAGTTAAGAGCAATTTTGCACCCTATGGGATATTACCAATGTCTAGAGACATTTTTGAAGTTCAAGACTTGGGTTTTGGGGGAAAGCTGCTACTGTCATCCATTGAGTAGATTGGGAGATATGTTAAACATTCAATAATGCACATGATAGACCTCTATAAAAAATTAGCCCAAAATGTTAGTAGTGCTGATTTTCAGAAACCCTGGCTTAGCATAAGAATTTTCTTTGTTTGTTGAAGTATAATTGACATACAATATTATATTAGTTTCAGCTGTACAGCTCAACATTTATATACATTACAAAGTGATCACCACAGTAAGTCTACTAATCTATCACCATGTAAAGTTATTACATTATAGTTGACTATATTCCCTATACTGTACATTATATCCCTATGTCTTATTTATTTTATGACTGGAAGTTTGTATCTCTTAATCTCCTTCAACTATTCTGTTCATTCCCTACCCTGTTCCCTCTGGCAAACACCAATTTGTTCTCTGTATCAATTAGTCTGTTTTCTTTTGGTTTGGTTTGGTTTTTTGATGGTTTTCTTTGTTAGATTACACATATAAGTGAAATCACTTGGTGGTATTTGTCTTTGTCTGTTTGACATATTTCACTTAGCATAACATTCTCCAGGTCTATCCATGTTGTTGCAAATGGCAAGAGTCCATTCTTTTTTATGGCTTACTAATATTCCATTGTATATTTATATATCACATCTTCTTTATCCATTCATCTATTGGTGGACACTTAGGTTGCTTCCATATCTTGGCTATTGTAAGTAACACTGCTATGAACATAAGTGTGCATATATGTCATCCAATTAGCTTTTTAATTTTCTTTGAATAGATACCCAGAAGTGGAATTACTGTTTTAATTTACTATTATTTTAATTTTTTGTGCCACCTCCATACCATTTTCCATAGTGGCTGAACTAACTTACATTCCCACCAGTGGTGTACAAGGGTTTCTTTTTCTCCATACCCTCAGTAGCACTTGTTATTTGTTATCTTTTTGATAATAGCCATTCTGAAAGGTGTGGTGTGATATCTCATTGTGGTTTTGATTGCATTTATTTCCCTAATAATTAGTAGTAGTGAGCATCTTTTCATTTGCCTGTTGGCCATCTTTATGTCTTCTTTGGAAAAATGTCTGTTCAGGCCTCTGCCCATTTTTTAATTGGATTTCTTGTTCCTTTCGATATTGAGTTGTCTCAGTTCTTTGTATATTTTGGATTTTAACCTTTTATTGGATATATCATTTGTAAATATAATTTCCCATTCAGTAGCCTGTTATTTTGTTTTGTCGAAGGTTTCCTTTGCTGTGCAAAAGCTTTTTAGTTTGACATAGTCCCATTTGTTTATTTTTGCTTTTGTTTCTCTTACCTGAGGAGACAGATCCAAAAAGATATTGCTAATATTGATGGCAAAAAGTTTACTGCCTATGTTTTCTTCCAGGAGTTTTATGGTTGGTTTTACATTTAAGTCTTTAATCCATTTTTAGTTTAATTTTGTACATGGTATAAGAAAGTGCTCCAGATTCTCTTTTACATGTATCTGTCCAGTTTTCCAACAGCATTTATTGAAGAGACTATCTTTTCCCCATTTTATATTCTTATCTCTTTTGTCATAGAGTAATTGACCATATAGGTATGGGCCCAGTTCTGTATTCTATATTCTTTTCCATTGATCTATGTGTTTGTTTCCATTGATCTATATGTTCCATTGATCTATGTGTTTGTTTTTGTGCCAGTGCCAAACCGTTTTGATTACTGTAGCCTTGTAGTATAGTTGAAATCAGGAAATGTGATGTTTCCTGCTTTGTCCTTCTTAAGATTGTTTGGCTATTTGGGGTCTTTTTTTGATTCAATATTAATTTTAGAATTATTTTTTCTACTTGTATGAAAGTTGCCATTGGTATTTTATAGGGATTTCACTGAATCTGTAGATTGCCTCTTTGTGTAGAAGGGTGCTATATAAATAATAATTGAAGTAATTAATAAATTAAGGAATCCTTAATGTTGTGTGTTCAGTGATAGGTGAAAGAGCTCTGGTCTCTCCCCTTATTATGTAGCACACAGCCTATTAATATAAACAGATTGAGTCCTAACAATGTGATTGCTATTGTACTAGAGATTAGGTATACACAGACGAATAAAACTAACATTGACCTAACCATGATGGAGTTTATAATCTAAAGTTCCAGATTAATAGTGAATCATGGCAGAAAAATAATGACCCTGATATCAGTTGAAATATTATCAGAGTGTCACAATCAAGCATGATAGTTTCTGGAAGTTTCTAGTAGATACTCTATATTGTCATGAAAATCATTTGAAACTTTCAAATAAGGCATAAAGGTGGGCAGCAAATCCTTCTAATACTGTGTATGGCCAAAGTCACCTGATGATTATCTAGGGGAATGTAATTAAATCAACTCACAGTTTACTATTTATTAAAGGTCCCAGATTCCATGTTAACTTGTAGACTTTTGGCCCTTTTGTAGAGATGCAAATAATTTTCCTCTGGTTAAACAGATAACTCTAAAGATTTATGGCCCTTTTAGACATAAACCAGTTTTGTATCTAATCCAGAAATCTTTTCCTAGCATTGCTTATATACACCTAATCCATAATGCTCTCCAAACTGGCCATAATATCTTATTTATTCTCTCTTTAAATAATGAGTTAAATAAAAGATTGATGGGTGTTTGTTTTATATTTTTCTGAGAGTCATGACTTTTACCTTTTTGAAAATTACACCTAACAATATCAAGTTTAAGGCAAATACATTTTTATAACTACTTGACTAATAGGTTTTTATTTTAATCAAGAATGATTATCAAAATTTTATCAATTTATTATCTATAACATCTATCAATATGGTAAAAAATTTCATTTTAATATCTTAAATATCTCTTAAATTAGTGAAATATTATGTAGCTCTTTTTAAAGCTGAGCAACCCTTATATTTATGATATAAATAATATGTTTTAAAAGTATTATTTTAATATACTCCTAGATTCAATTTGGTAATACTGTATTTAGAAATTTTTGTGTCTAAATTAGTACTTGTTTAGTTTCTTTAATTTTAATTTTGTGTATGATACTTGTGATTTTTGTTTTTGTAGAAATGGTTGGTGAACTTCTATCCCCCACCCCCACCCCAATATTCTGGAATAGTTTAAGCAAAGATGAATCCTGTCCTATGTCTTTGATGATCTGATAGAATTTTCCTTTTTGAAAAATATAAATGTATTACATTTTTAATTTTCTCTATGGATATTGGCCTACTCAGTTTTCTACCTGATATTAAGTCCTTTTAAAAATATAGGTTGTTTTAGTACATTGTCCATTTTAACTAGATGATCACATTTATTGATATCATGATATAAGTGGTATTCTTTTATTAATTTAAACATATTATGTAAGAAATACTTATACACATATCTGTGTATAATTCCATCCTGATGGGTGTTTATGTGTGTATGTGTGTTTTATTTTATATGAATGGATAAGAATAAGCATATTTTTCTATAACTTGCTGGTTTACATGTCTCAATTTAGAATATGTCCCTCAAATCTCTCCATGTCAGTTTATGTAAATTGCCTTCATTTTTCTTTTAATGGTGCATGTTTTACATAGGGTCTAGATGTTATCTTTATAATTACTTTTATTAGATGCAATATGCTTTTTTTTGGACTTCTTCAGAGGTTAATTTTCATCTTTATATCTTATTTTAATATTTATTAGCAATTTTAATATACCTTCCATGTGATATTCTTAATTACATCCCTTTTAACAAATCCTTATCCTACATGGTTGTAAATATATAAGGCTTGTAATATCCAGTTGGCAGAGAAAATAATGTGCTATTTTGCCACTACCTTTGATTTTACTTGGGTTCCTAATGTTTCTGCCTCATCTATGATTTTTTCCATCTTTTTAAAAAATTATCTTTGCTTTGAATCAGTGTCATTCCCTGGAAAAGAAAGCGACATAATTCCATAGAAGGATTGCTGACTGCAAAATCACATTATGCTTCATATCATCACATTTTAAAAGTAACAATTAGAGGTGATGACAGAGTGTTCTACAAAATATATATTGCCTCATAATGAAGCAGACATATTAGAGAAAAACCTTGACAAAATACCACCCCTATTCCCACAATAACTCCCTGCCTGGATTTTTCATGCTAGCCAAAAAAATGTTAACACATAGTCAACACTCAGAATTGACATTTCCATGCTGAATAATTACATTTTTAAGCCAAGATTATTTTAGTTATAAGTAACAGAAACCGATTTAAAAATTATTACAAAAAAGCAGGAATACAGGGAAATCCTATGGATTTTAACTGCAGGAAGCTTTTCCCAGTGTCTGCGGTCAGGTACCAGGAATCCACCAGTAATTGAAACTGCTGTTTCTGTTTCTGTTTCTCTTTTTCTTTCTCTCTCACTCATGGAAACTTACCACTTATCTCACTTATCTGTTTTTCTACCTCTTTCATTTGTTTTTCTGAAGAATGTTTTTCTCTACTTCCCCATACCAAACAATCATTTTACAGGTTCTGTTTTCAAAAGTAACTAGTATTCACTCATAAGCCTATAAAAAGAAAATTGCACTGGAATAGTTAAACAAGCAAGGAAGAGTTTATTCAAGGCTACTGTAAAAGGAAGTGAGATTGACCTCAACTCTGCTGCAACAAAGGATAGTTTTAAGTGCTGGGGTGAGCTAAGTACTAAGTACTGGGTGGAAAAGGTACTAGAGGATGTTAGTGGGGGTGTTGATCAGTAGGATGCGTTGAGCGTGATGAGTTATTCCTGAATTTGCAAACGTTTTCTCTGCGATTAGGCCCCATAAGTTTGCTAACTGGCACCCACTGAAGTTAGCCTTGTCATCTTCCAAAGCAATTGGGAGAGAAGGGTGCTGTCCTCCTTGATGTTTGCCTTTCAAGTGGTGGCTCTCTGGTCCTTGAGAAAAATGTTCCTGGGTTATAAAACTGGCGGGAGGCTGGGAGAAGATTTATGCACCTTTCAAAGGGGCAGAGAAATAGTTTTAAATTACAAGTTTTCTAAAGTAAGTGCTCTAAGGAAAGGGAGGTCAGTAGCCTATAGTCTGGAAGCAACATCGCTAATGTTTAGTCAAGCTGAGGGGAATGTTAAGACCCTCTTGGGCAAGTCCAAAGTTGCAAGCATCTTTCAGTCAGGATTCCAGATTCTCAAGTGAGTAAAATTGATTTGCTCATGAGAGGTTTCATGTCTAACCCAGGTCCAATCAAAATTAGCTATTCAAGTAGTATAACATGGCTTTCAGAGGAGGGCAGTTCTCAGAGGCATGGTTTATAGCTGTGCAGGTCTGCAAAGGCAGATACTGCAAACATTTGCTGCACTATTGCCCTGAAATGATTTTTTATCATTTTGCAAGTTTAAAGCATTAAAGTTGAATCTCCCAAGAAGCCCATAGAATAAGAAATTTTAAGAAGCAAAGATAATAATGTGCCTTAGTTCTCTGCAACCAGTTAACAGAATATGCATGTTGACAAAATGTGGTAAAACTGGGAAAAAAATATGTAGTTTGTGTATAATCTAATGAGTACTTGAGATTCTTTTTCTTTACTTCTATGAGATGGTATTGTGTTTCTCTGAGATTGAATCTCTGAGATTTATTGGCCACAGGATACTAGATGATGAATATATGAAAATATTGATCAGTCATACTTTCAATAAATATATGAGTGTGTTTGAGCTAAGAACTGTGTATACACAGATCAGAAGACTCAGCCTCCCAAATGGCAATTTTAAAACACTGTGGAAGAACAAAATAAGACAGATGCCAAGAGTCAGATGGAAATAAAATGGAGGGCTATCCAGTCTAGCTGGAAAGGCAGAAGAGAAAGGCAGTTCTCTGAAGGAGGCAATCCTGAACTGAATAAGGGCAAGAGGAAGAGTACCACATGTGGAGGGTACAGAGTGAGTAAAGAGACAACACAAGGTGGATGGAGAATTACAAAACTTATTGTGCAGCAAGAAATTAAATTCCAAGTCAGGAAGTGATGAGAAATGAGACTGGAGAAATAGGCTAGATTACAGAAGACTCATATATGTCTTATTAAAAACTTTGAATTTTTATATGCAGATCTCACCAGGTAATGGCCATTTGTGAAAACCTACTTTAGCTCTTGCAGTTGTTCCAAATGTTGTTTCCATCATGGCATATATTAAAAGTAATAAAATTCATGCATCACCTGAAAAAGGGAAGAGGCCTCAATCTGTCTTGCCTCAACCCCTCTCCTGCCTCAGAACCCCATCTGGCTGCACCAAGGACAATGGTAATCAGTTGGCATAACAGTAGTGTGCTGTAGTTGTCCAGTTTAAGGCTTTGGAATGCCACTACTTAGAGGGAAGATTGCGGGTTACAAGCTGGAAGGCAAGGAGAGAAGTTTGGGGCAAGGTAATGGCTTATAAGAGCTCACGCTAGAAATAAGAAGTATGACTAAGAGAAAGTAATAAATGTGCAGAAGATGTATGGACTCATTTAAGAAATGTTTAGGAGTTAAACTTGACAGAGCTTAGTGATTGATGGCTGTGCAGAATGAAGGATAGGATGTAGTCCAGGATGACTCTGCCCTATCATTTAATAGCAATGCCAGAATATTTTTACATACCAGGGCTATAGTGTTTTTCACATTGGTTATAGACAAGTTGATCCAAAGTATAGTGGGAAAGAGAAGTGTCAGCAGAAAAAGAGTATGCAGGAAAAACAGAAAGAAAGAAAGAAATCATGGGGTGTGGGGGGATAATGTAGAGACTTAAAATGCAAGGCATATTTAGAGACGACAGCAATTAATTCCACAAGATTAAAGTGGGTGAATATGAGGCTTGGAAGGTAGATTTAGCCCTGCTAGTTGAAAGCTAGAAAGTTCTGCTATAGAAATAGCCACCTGGGGCTATGGGACTCTCTTCTCATGGAGAGGAAACAGGATTAACTTTGTTGCATTGCTGGACTGAAGAAGCTCCTAGGATCCTTAGATTATTTGGAAGAAGTCCAGATGTTCAGAGTATAAAATTCAGTCTCTCTTTCTCTCTCTCTCTCTCTCTTTCTCCCCTGCTTTCCTGTTAGTTTATATAATGTCAGGTAAACTATTCTTTACACAGTGGCAATGCAACCCTTCACCCCTTGCTTCTTAATAACTGCCATCTTAGAAAGAAAGAGATCTTTACTCTCTCTGTAAAACTACTCTGAAAATTAGCATGCAAATAATGTAACAAATTTATTCTCAGTTTCTGTATTTTTCTACCCTCATGGACCCAAAACAAAATTCATGCACCGGTATAGTTTTGCAGACCACACTTCGAATTGCATTAGGTCTAGTGATATTCCACCATTTCAAAAACCATCAAACCCAAAGCTGAACTTCTCTGAATGTAGTGGGAAAGGTGTCTGAATAGCCTTACTTATTATTTGCCTCATGCTATACAGAAGGAGGCAGAGTCCCAGTTTTATAGCCTCACTGGATGGGAAAGTGGTCGGTCCTCAAGATCCTTTCTTTACCAGAAGAAAGGTTTGGACAAAAACAGCAAGTGCCTTTACAGTAAGCATAAGGAAAATATACATAGGCCCTGCCCTTTCAGGGTGGATTCATTAGAATATGACCCAGAAACAGATAACTAGGTGCAGAGCAGTCCTCTAGGTCTAAGACCTTAGGACAAGTTCGTTCTTTTGCCTTTTTACCATGAAAATGCCTACCTATGATTTTTTCTGCCAGTTACTAACTACATACATAGATCATAAGAGGATGTTTGCTGCTGAGGGCTGATGAAGCGTATACTATTTTATAATATTTTAAACTATTTCCTGGACTCTTCAATTTTAAGTATAAAAAATGAATAAAAGCAGGTACAAGATTAAATATTCATGTCAGTAACCTTACAACATAACAGATTTTACTTATTTTGCTAAGTGGGAAGAGTCAGTAAAAATGGTCCCCAAACAAAAGAAGCAAATATTTGTTTCATTTAGCTCACTACTTGACTGATGGAAGCATATTTCTCATGAGATAGTAAGCAAGTAAGCAAGTGTTTAAGGGAAGGACATTTTGTCTTTGTTTACTGCTGCCCTCAGCAGCTAGCTTCGTGCCCGTCACATATACAATAGAGATGGAATGAATAAATGAGAACAACTTTTTTTTTAGCATCTTTATTGGAGTATAATTGCTTTACAATGTTGTGTTAGTTTCTGCTGTATAACAAAGTGAATCAGCTATTTGTATACATATATCCCTATATCCCCTCCCTCTTGAGCCTCCCTCCCACCCTCCCTATCCCTCTAGGTGGTCACAAAGCACTGAGCTGATCTCCCTGTGAGATGCAGCTGCTTCCCACTAGCTAGCTATTTTACATTTAGTAGTGTATATATGTCAGTGCTACTCTCTCACTTCGTCCCAGCTTACCCTTCCCCCTCCCCGTGTCTTCAAGTCCACTCTCTATGTCTGTCTTTATTCCTGTCCTGCCCCTAGGTTCATCAGAATCATTTTTTCTTTTTTTTTTTTTGATTCCATATATATGTGTTAGCATATGGTATTTGTTTTTCTCTTTCTGACTTACTTCACTATGTATGACAGACTTTAGGTCCATCCACCTCCCTACAAATAATTTCATTTATTTTTATGGCTGAGTAATATCCCATTGTATATATGTGCCACATCTTTATCCATTCATCTGTCGACGGACACTTAGGTTGCTCGCATGTCCTGGCTATTGTAAATAACGCTGCAATGAACATTGTGTTATATGACTCTTTTTGAATTATGGTTTTCTCAGGGTATATGCCCAGGAATGAAGGAGTACTGCAATCTTCCTCTTTCCTTATTGAATCAGTCAAGGCAATATTTTTTTTCTTTTAAAAAAGAAAATAGAAAAAAATATACCAAAGAATAAGAAAAAGTCTGTCTCCAGAAGCAAGATTTGTTTCCAAATATTTATAGTTTAATTTTCAACTGGACATATAATGACTGAACTTCTTTTTCACATTTTGCTCTAATAAATATGAACTTTATGATGTCTAGGGGGGCAAGACAGCTGCCAGTCACAGGATAAATGCTTAAAGCTTCTTTTATTATTTTTCATCTGGTGACCATTGCTGAAGGATATCTCCTATTTTCCTCAGTGGCAGAAGCAGAATAAAAACATTTCATTTTATGGAAGCAATTAGATACACATCTGTTCCTGAACTTCCATCTTTTTTTTTTTTTTTTGCGGTGCGCGGGCCTCTCACTGTTGTGGCCTCTCCCGCCGCGGAGCACAGGCTCCGGACGCGCAGGCTCAGCGGCCATGGCTCACGGGCCCAGCCGCTCCGCGGCATGTGGGATCCTCCCGGACTGGGGCACGAACTCGTGTCCCCTGCATCGGCAGGCGGACTCTCAACCACTGTGCCACCAGGGAAGCCCAGAACTTCCATCGTAAATGCTTATCCACATAGTCTCTGTGAGTTTCAAAATGTCTGTTTGCAACAAGGGAGGTTTTAAGTCACATTGATGTATAAGGCCATGTTGTGAGACATGGCCCTCTTTCACTTTGGTTCAGTGAAAACACAGCCTTTCACTCCTTGAGTAGTTAAAAACCTCTGGTTATTTCTGTTGTGACCAACCTAAGACGTATTATAATAATCCATTTGGCTTTTCATATCTGTTTAACATGTGGTTAAAAGATGTGTTTTCACCTCTATATTCCTAGCATTGAGCTTGGCCAGTATTCAGTAAATCACTGTGGAATGACTAAGCAAACGAATGCATCTGAGAATAGGAAGAAAACTAAATCACTGAGACTCTTACACCCAGATATCATATTTGAACATATAGACTCTATTTGGGGATGAAACCTGATTTTATTCCCTGTACTAATATAATTAAAATAATTAATAAGATAAAATTAAGTATTTTTAAACAAGCACACACATGCACATAAACATTGTCACATATGTATACATTGTGTAATAGCTATTCATTACCACAAATTGATTGGGTTTTAAGAAATAAGATTCTAGGTAAGATATCATAAAACTATTTAATACAAAGTAAAAACAGTAAAAAACTAAAAATAATACATATACATATACCAATATAATTTTTTTTAAATGCATAACTGAGCTCATTATATATCCCTTTTTAGTTAGTGCAGTTTTTTCTTTGTTGGTAGATTCCTGCCCCCCACCCTTTGTCCATCTCTGTATCACCCTAGTTATGGAATTCATTTTAACAACTGACTTATATTCTTATCTCCATATTCAGAGTAAGATGTCCTCCTATCCAGGAATACTTAAGGGAACTTTGTACTCTTTTTTTCTTCTCTCTTTGCTTCTCTAGAGGAAATAACTTCCCATCTAGGTATGGCAATTCCCCTTTATTGATGGAGTCTTTATTTATTTATTTTTTAAACATCCGAGTACAGTGTAATTGATAAACTTGGTTACAGTAACCAGAATTACAACTGATTACATTGAACTTAACGTACAAAATAATCCTAGTTGAATATTTCTCTTTAAGATACCTCAGGTGCCCTCTAAAGTATCCCAGAGTTAGCTGGAAATCAAAAAAAACTTTAAGGTTTGATATTTGGGAAGTTTGTCAAAAAGTTTTAAAATACTTGGTCAAATAAGATCATCAGTCACTGTGAGACAATACTTACTTCTTAAACCAAAGTAGCAAGAGATCTCAAAAGCAAATACAAATCACTTAAAGGCAAAGAAACTCACACAATCTGTTGTCAAAAGCAGCATTTCAAGAATACTTTGGAGGGAGAAACCAGATCCAGTCTTGTTCTAGCCCATTCCTGATGAAATCCATGTACCCAACTAAATTTAATCCAATCTTAGAAAATCTTGATCATGTATATAACTCTTTTCAGTATTTTTCATTCTTCACACCTTTTTTTTTTAATGCTTTTTTAAAAAATTTATTTAATTTATTTTTGACTGCGTTGGGTCTTCATTGCCGCGTGCGGGCTTTCTCTAGTTGTGGAAGTGGGGGCTACTCTTTGTTGAGGTGCGCGGGCTTCTCATTGTGGTGGCTTCTCTTGTTGTGGAACACAGGCTCTAGGCACGTGTGCTTCAGTCGTTGTGGCTCGCAGGCTCTAGAGCGCAGGCTCAGTAGTTGTGGCGCACGGGCTTAATTGCTCTGCGGCATGTGGGATCTTACAGGACCCGTGCTCGAACCCGTGTCCCCTGCATTGGCAGGTGGATTCTTAACCAATGCACCACCAGGGAAACCCTTCACACCTTCTTTTACTAAAAACACATATCTTACTTTCCTTAAAAGTTTTTTCCCATTGAGTTCCTTTTCTTGTTGACAAATATGTAATAGATATAGAATAAGGTCTTATTTGACCTCTAGTAAACCTAGGTACAACAGGAGTATTATACTTGACACTGATGATTCTAACATACCTATATTAATCAAACCAACAAGCTTAAGCCACCCTCAATACCGGATATTAGTTTAGTACTGAATATTTTCCAGATGACATGAACCTGAAATTCATTCTGGCCAGATTATCTTCTATTTCTGAGTATTTATATAAGCACTTAATTTTTTTAAAGCCAATTAAGTAGCGCTCTTTTACGAATTCATTTTAGGCAATACCATACACCTACAACACACATATAGACACATACAAACACATAAACAAACATAGAGGCCTCATAGTTTCCATTTGAAAATTTCAAGAGTCAGGTACAACATAAAAGCCATCAGTTACAAGGGGTTGGACTCAAATTGGGCTTCTAGCAGATGGAACACATCAAGGTCACCTATCTAGATGGTTAAACCCTTTTTACTAGTGTTTACAGAAAAGACACTTAAGATTTCTATTTATCCTTGACAAGCAAAGTTGTAAATTACTTTACCCTTTTTTAAATTTCCGGTTTAAAAAAGATGGCAGAGGTAAGTATTCCTGAGAAGACCAGATAGGACATTTGCATCTCAATGGTACAGGCAAGTTCCTCTTAGGATGACTTTGTTTCCCTTTTGTTTAATATTTACAACCCTCTTAAGATAAATAGGGAAGGTTTTGGGAGTGGTAAAAGAGATTGGTGGGTTTTGGGTTATTTTGGGAGCCACACCTCTGGTCCTCTAAAGACTACATTTGTAAAACAAGGACAGTTTTTTTTTCTTTTTCAAAGAATTGGGTGGCTACCTCAATGATATTGAAGGACTGACATACCCATTCACCCATGTTGGAAAGTTTTACTTTTCCTCCTTTTGCTTAGGGGAGAAGGCCTCTTCCAAAATTCCTATCAGGCTCTGAATATCAGCTATGATTAGTTTAGTCAGACCAGTGGCCTCCTATTTTGGTAATCTATTTACAAACATGTTCTGAGGATCTTCCCTAGGTTCAAGAAATTTGTACCTTATATTTAGACACTATATAACCCTTTTTACTTAATAATCACTTGGTGGATATCTTTGGCCAAGCCCGGAACCTCGATATTCCACGTTCCAGGGTCTACTAAGGCTTATCAAAACAATCTGAAGGAGTAAGGGAATGTGCAGAAGTCGGGAGGCTTGTTTTCCCCCCTGAGAGGAAAGTTTTTCTGATTCCTTAGGCTTTAAATTACAGGAGAAGTCCTGGACATAAGGGAACCTCAGTCCATTTTCCCATCCTGTGGCAATAAAGATCTAATTTTAAGAGACCCATTTTTAGGCCATTTTTCTTTGTCATTGGATCATAGCTATAGGTTGACCAGTCATTCAAAATTTTTTCTAAGGGGTTCCCAGGTGGGGGTGGAACCTTAGAGGAAGCGCTTCCCATTCTAGCTTGAGCAGTTAGTAACACGTCTACACGCTCAAACCAAAGTAACCAAACGAACCCAAACTTCGCCAGCTGGAAGCCACACTCAAATTAAAAATAAAAAACCAGCAAAGAGATGCCTAGAAATCAAAAACCAAATGGCAAAAATGCCCCTAATGTGACTTCCCAGTCCCACTAGACCTGTGACCTTTGTCCAAAGCGGCGCCTTACAAATGGAATTTCCCTTCACAGGGAGAACTCCCCAAACTGGAACCAAAGTTCCCCAAACGAACAAAGTCAAAAAGGCTACGGTGTGCACTCCGGGGGACTGGCAGGTGTGTTGCGATGTACCAAACTCCCTCTTTCTGATCCTCCAAGAGTTAATGTCTTAGAGTAGATGTCCGGCCTGATGCAGAGAAGGGAAAAGGAAGGTGTCCTCAAGGCATAGAAAGCCTCGGTAGCTGCTAGGGCAACCTCTCCCCCGATCTCCACCGCAGCCATGGAGTTCTGCAGCTGAGACGGCTGGTCAGGTGTGGTCGGGGCAGGGCGCAGTGGCAGGGGAACCCTGGCGATCTGGCCTCAGAGAAATCCTCCAACCCTCTGCTCTCGTTGGGGAGGGTGGTGTGGAGAGAAATCCCTGAGCAACAGATCAAACCAAGGGCCCTACGGGGCCGCCTGCCCATGAGTCAATCCCGGACAAGCCCCCAAATTTGTTGCCAAAATCTTGGCTCTCTGTGCAGCAATGCCAAACAGAAATATGGAGACAGTGTTATGGAGGAGAAAGAGTGGCTCTCTTCCTTTGCCAGGCAAAGGGGGAACCCAGTTGGCTAGCGCCTCAAGAACTGTGCCACCCTCTTTATTTTATTTTATTTTTTTAAATGAAATGTAGTAGATTTACAATATTATATTAGATTCAGGTGCATAACATAGTGATTCAGCATTTTTACAGATTATACTCCATTAAAAGTTATTACAGGGCTTCCCTGGTGGCGCAGTGGTTGAGAGTCCGCCTGCCAATGCAGGGGACATGGGTTTGTGCCCCGGTCCGGGAAGATCCCACATGCCGCGGAGCGGCTGGTCCCGTGAGCCATGGCCGCTGAGCCTGCGCGTCCGGAGCCTGTGCTCTGCAACGGGAGAGGCCACAACAGTGAGAGGCCCGCGTACCGCCAAAAAAAAAAAAAAAAAAAAAAAAAAGATTTGGATTTAATTAATGTGAAGGAACTATAAATAATGACCATGAGTAAGAGCAATAATTCAATGACCATAGTTTTTAGAGAAAACTATTTTATTTATGTTTCAAAACAAAGCTTTAAATGATTTGGTTTGTTTAATGATAGTATATATAATGATAATTAAAATTTTACTTGAAATAATATAAATTATTGAATAATTGAAAGCTATATAAAATATTAATTAAAAATAGTTATCTATCACATGCTGAAATATCTGTGACATAATAAATGTAATATTTAACTTTTCTAATATTTGTGTATCTTACCCATAACTGCTTCCTATCCTCCACATGCCTCTCTTTGTATCCATGAGCTTTATATTTCTCCTGTGCCCTTTATTGCACACATAATAAAATAAACAATGGGGAATTGAATTCTCCTTTTAAGGAATTAGAATCATTCACCTTTTAATAAATTATTTATTAGTACTTAATATATGTTAGATCTAACCAGACAGATATTTTAAAGATTTGTATGAAGAGGATTAGTGAAGTATTTTTTTAAAATCTAAAATATACTTTATTTTATTTTATTAATTTTTTATTGGAGTATAGTTGATTTACAATGTTATATTTGTTTCTGCTGTACAGCAAAGTGAATCAGTTATACATATACATATATCCACTCTTTTTTAGATTCTTTTCCCATATATACCATCACAGAGTACTGAGTAGAGTTCCCTGTTCTGTACAGTAGGTCCTTATTAGTTATCTATTTTACATATAGTAGTGTGTATGTCTCAATACCAATCTCCCAGTTTATCCCTCCCCCTTGCCATTCCCCCCTGGTAATCATAAGTTTGTTTTCTACATCTGTGACTCTATTTCTGTTTTGTAAATAAGTTCATTAGTATCATCATTTTTTTAGATTCTACATATTAGCTATATCATATGATATTTGTCTTTTTCTGTCTGACTTATTTCACTCTTTATGTCAATCTCTAGGTCCATCCACATCTCTGAAAATGGTATTATTTTTTTCTTTTTTATGGCTGAGTAATATTCCATGGTATATATGTACCACATCTTCTTTATCCATTCCTCTGTCAATGGACATTTAGGTTGCTTCCATGTCCTGGCTATAGTAAAAAGTGCTGCAATGAACATCAGGGTGCATGTATCTTTTCGAATTATGGTTTTCTCCAGATATGTTCCCAGGAGTGAGATTGCTGGATCATATGGTAGCTCTATTTTTAGTTTTTTAAGGGACCTCCATACTATGGAGGGTTCCCTTTTCTCCACACCCTCTCCAGAAATTATTGTCTGTAGATTTTTTGATGATGGCCATTCTGACCAGTGTGAAGTGATACCTCATTGTAGTTTTGTTTCTCATTTCTCTAATACTTAGTGATGTTGAGCATCTTTTCATGTGTCCCTTAGCCATCTGTATGTCTTCTTTGGAGAAATGTCTATTTAGATCTTCTGCCCAGTTTTTGATTGGGTTTTTTGTTTTTTTGATATTGAGCTGCATGAGCTGTTTGTATACTTTAGAGATTAATCACTTGTCAGTCGATTCATTTGCAAATATTTTCTCCCATTCTGAGGGTTGTCTTTTCATTTTGTTTATGGTTTCCTTTGCTGTGCAAAAGCTTTTAAGTTTAATTAGGTCCCATTTGTTTATATTTGTTTTTATTTTCATTACTCTAGGAAGTGGATCAAAAAAGATCTTGCTGAGATTTATGTCAGAGAGTGTTCTGCCTACGTTTTCCTCTAGGAGTTTTATAGTATCCGGCCTTACACTTAGATCTTTAACCCATTTTGTGTTTAGTTTTGTGTGTGTTAGGGAGTGTTCTAATTTCATTCTTTTACATGTAGCTGTAAACAAACAAACATTAGAACAAAAAATTCAACAATTTTATTTTATTTTTAGTATCTTAATTTATTATGTAATGACCATCAGTCTCTTGGAACTTTGCAACTTAATGGTCTTTTTGAAATCAAGGAATCTTTCATTCTCTCTGGTTATGGAACTTAACACACTCTTTCTTTTCTAATATGCCCTTGAGTTAATCTTGTTGTTAATTAATGGCAAATAAATTAGAAACCATTTGGGAATGTGTTTGTTAATATTAATAAAGTTTATAATAAATGCGTATGGGCTTTAGTAAAGATTTTAAGCCATACAATTATAAGCACAGCGTCAGAGTCTCTTGACAGAAATGAGGACTAAAAATCTATTAGATTATGAGATATGAGGAGGTCTTCTAGTAATTGAAAGTGATCCCTGGGTTCTTCAGATGTCACACAACATCATATCTGTGACTACTTTAAAAGCCACTTTTTTCAGTCTCTGTGAAAATCTTGTTTGATTTGTTAACCTCTGAATATTACTGCCTGGAGTGGAAAACAATTAGATTCATTAATATGTTTCCCTCACTTGATGTAATACATCCTCAGTAATAGAGCTCACTAACAATTGTAGTCTTGACTTTAGTACTTATTAGCAAATAATACTTTAAACTGAATATTAAATTATCATCAAGAATTGTGAATAAAGAGAGCACTTCAAAGCTGGAAAAAAAAATAAAATCCTATTTTTGGCATATACATTCAGAGGCGTAGGATTTTATATACTCAGAATTATTTAAAAGATAAAAAACCCTGTGGCATGACTTTCTCATATGTATTTTTGCTAAGTTAAAAATAGTTTGTATAGTGAAGAAAGAAGTGTTCTTGAGTATAAATTATTAAATAATTCTGTCATCCCCTAAGTGAGGGCTATTTCATATAGTTGATGTGTATTGATGAGCATTGAGTCTTCTAATAAATTAAATGTGTCCATAAAGAGTCTTGGTTGAAAGAGTTTCAGTTTACTTTAGTGGACAGCTAGTTTTTAAACCAAACATCCCGCTGTAAATAATTAAAATTTTGGATTAACAAACACATATGCAATATCCCACAAGAGAGCAAGAAACTTGCAGGCTGAATTTTGGCTCAGAGGCTAACTACAGAGGTAGGGGGAGTAACAAAAAGGAAAGTCACTTTTATTTTGAACACATCTATCTGGAAAATACACATTCGAAAGCCAGTGGGCAAAGATCATAACCCAGTATACAAGTAAGGTAGGTGTTGTTCTGGGCGACATTTCCTACTTTCATATGAAAACCTGGAAAGTTGCACCTCTTGGGGTACTGGCAAACCTGCTTTTAGAATTGTTTTCCACATTCCAACCTCAATCATGTGAAACTTCTATAAATGCTGCCATGACTTCATACAGAAGAGAGTGGAAAAAGGGAAGAAAAATGAAAAAAGAAAAAAAAAAGCCTTCCTCAAACTACATTCACATGGATTGGTTACATAGTTATATGTGAAGTAGGTGGGCCAGTGACTGTCAAACCTTGAATTTCATTTAAGTTTATTCCAGCTGCTGAAATATCATTTTTACACAAAGACTAATAGACATTTGAATGCCTATAGCTATACGACAAAGAAACAACTTGACGTAAACTAGAAGCAGTAATAACAAGAAGATAGTAGCATTTGACCCACATAGACTTAAAACATTAGATGTTTTAGCAAATTGACTTCGTCCTTTCTTTTAACAATAGATGACAAACTTTAACATTATCTGATAGGACCATGAAAGTACAAAGATTACATAGGTAAAATTGAAACATAACCCCAAACAACTTGCGGATATGAATACAGTGACTATAAAATCTCGGGAGAGCACTCCAGCACCAGGTAAGAAAGAACAGTTCACTACATATCCATCTCTTCCACTGATCTCAACTAAAAATTTAGGGCAATTTTCAAAAGCAACTACATGAGGACCCTGAAGAGTAAAGAATGGTGAAATATCAAAATTTGAAGAATGAACTGTACTGTAGGGTGTGTCATCTTTATTTGCTTTTTTTGCCTTTATTTTTTGGTTTTATCCCTAAGTTGGCTCACGTAACTGTAAATCAAGCATAGACAACAAAAAATCTAAGAAAAATCTTTCCTTTCTGACTAGAGGGCTGGTAAAAGAGCCCCTATGAGCTGGAGAGTCTGAGGGGTATTCTCATTTTATTTATTTTTCATCTTTTCTTTCCCAACTGGGGAAAATCCAAAAACAAAACAAATCAAACAAAATTATTTAACTCATAAACCATGAAAATGAGTCTCTGGTACTTGCAGAGTATGGGGAAATCCTTGATTGAAGAGAGCTAGAGAATCCTCTAACACAGTATATAATCTGAAATAGTCCCAGGTTCACAGAGGAGCTATGCACACATGAAATGAAACATAAGAAGCATTACAAAGGTTATGAGAACTACACCATAAAGCACCACCTATGTCTCAGACTAAACCTGGAGTGGCATATGTGTATAGTGAACCCAGATAGCCTAGCAAGAATTCTGAAAAATGAACTAACATTGGGATCACTGCCCACATTAGTTGTGATCTGAACCCAAGTTAATCACCTGCTAGACTGAATAAATCAACACGCTCCAAAAAATTTAGCAGGGACCCCATATTCTCACAATACATTTAAAATTTCCAAGATACATTCCAAAACCAGTTGATATACAAAGAATCAGGAACATCTAGCTGCTCAAATAAATCTAATCAATTGATTAAATCTAATATTCTTAAAGGAAAAGTCAGTGCCCAATGATGATCCAGATGTTTGAATTATCAGATAAATACTTTAAAGTAGCTATTATAACTATGATTTATAAGGTAAAGTTGAACACCCTTGAAATAAATGGAAAGATAAAAGCTGAAAAGATATTATGCAATGAATAGGTATTATACAAGAGAACAAAATGGGAATTTTATAACTGAAACTACAATATATGAAACACATCTAGGGAACTCAAAAGCAGAATGAAGATGGCATAAAAAGAAAGATAAATCAATAAAAATATCCAATCCGAGGAGCAGGGAAAAAAATGAAAAGCATTAAACAAGCCACAAGGATGTGTGGAATAATATCAAAAGATATAACATTTGTGTCACTTGAGTCCCTGAAGGAGAGGAGAAAGAGATTGGTACAGAAAAAATATTTGAAGAAATGATGGTTGAAAAAAAAAACCCAGATTGGTATAAGACCTACATTAAAGATTCCAGAAACTAAGAAAAACCCATGAGAGATAAAGTCAAAATCACACCAAGATATATCAAACTAAAACATCAGAAAACCAAAGGTTAAGACAAAGATCTTTTAACCATCCACAGGAAAAAATGTTATAAACAGGAATAATGAGTGAATAAATAAGGATTTTACACCAGAAACCATAAAAGAAGACAATAGGGCAATATCTTTAAAGTCCTGAAAGAAAAAAAAAAGTCAACACATTCTATACCAAGTGAATATGAACTTCAGGAATGAAGAAAAAAAAAAAGAGGCATTCTTGGATGAAAGAAAACTAAAAGAATCTGTCACCAGTGTGCCTGCTTTAAAATAAATGTTAAAGGAGTTCTTCTGGCTGAAGGGAAATTATAACAGAGGGAAATATATATTTTTATGAATGAAAAATGAACAATTCACCATGAATATAAAAGACTGGATAAATAGAAAAGACTGTCTTAATCTTCTTAAATTCTTTAAAATATGTATGACTATTGAAAGCAAAAATATAACATTTTCTGGTGGGCTTCAAGATACAAAAAATAGTATATGTGAAAACTAAAGCTAAACAGAAAGGATAAAGTGATTGATATGACAGTAAAGCATCTACATTTTCTTTGAAGTGGTAAATGATAACTCTAGAGTATAAATTAGGTGTGTATAGTGTAATCCTTAGAGTAACAACTTAAAAGAAAATACAAAAACATGAAGCAAAAAGTAAATAGGTATATTAAATTTGGAATAGTAATGAAATTTAAATAGCCCCAAAGAAGGAACAGAGGGTGAATGGCATGGGAAGGTCAAACAGAAAAATAACAAAATGGTAGACCTAAGTTTGCACTTTATCAGTTAAGTACATAAAATATAAGTGAGCTAATTGCTAACACAAGCAATGGGAAGAGTATACAAATTTGCCATTACACTGAAAATTTTAGCACTCCTTTCTCTACAATTGATAGAAAAAGTAGACATAAAATCAATAATAAAATAGACCTGAATAATACTATCAACTAACTTTTATTATGTGGCATTTTAAAACATTTAACCAAACAAATGTTGAATACATGTTATTTTCAAAGGCACACAAAACATTCACCAAGGTCAATCATATAATAGCCATAAAATAATCCCAAAAAATTAAAAACAAATTGAAGTCAATTAAATTTTGTACTCTTACCATAATCAAATTTAACTAGAAATAAATAATAGAAAAATACCTCTACAGTTCCCAAATAGGACATTAAACACATTTCTAAATAACATATGGGTCAAGGAGGAGTGCCAGGAGAAACCAGAAAATATTTTGAATTGAATGAAAATATAACATATCAAAATTTGTGAGATGCAGCTAAAGCAGAGCTTAGGGAGAAATTTTTTTCACTAAATGTTTACATCAGAAAAGAAGAAAGGTCTCAAATCAATATTCTAAGTTTGTACCTAAAAAGAAAAATATATTTTAAAAAGTGAATTAAAGGTAAAGCAAGGAGAAGATAGAAAATAATAAATACAAGAACATAAATAATGAAATTGAAAATAGAAAAACAATAGAGAAAAATAAATAAAACCAAAAGTACTTTCTAATGAAAGATCAACAAAATTGATACAGCTCTATCCAAACTAACCAAGGAAAAGAATGGAAAGAAAATTTCCAATATCTGGAATGCAAGAATTGATATAACTACAGACACTGAAGACTTTGAAGAGATAATTTAAAAAATATATCCATAAATTTTTAAAAAACTGATGAAATGTACCAATTTCATGACAGCCATAAAGTACTAAATCTCTCTCTTTTTTTAAGTAATCTGAAGAGCTGTTTGAATTTGCATTCCCCTCATGAGATATGATGTGCAACATCTTTTCATATGTTTATTTGCATTCTCTATGTTCTTTGGTGAGGCATGGACTTCATACATTTTAGGTGTATACATCTTTATAATTTTATATCCTCTTTACTACTTCATACCTTTATCAATATATAATACCCTATTCATATATTTATGTGATTATTAACATAACCACACCATATTTCTTATGGATACTATTAAGATAATGTATAATCTGCTATTTGCTTACTTTCAGCCTATCTGTATCCTTATATTTTAAGTGATCCTTATGGGTGGTCCTTATTGTGTTAGGACTTGTGTTTTGTTTATTTGAGTGTTTGATCATGTTTTTTTGTTTTATTTGGTTTCTGTCTGTGGCTTTTAATTAACATTTTAAGCACCTTTATATTTAATGCAATTACTAATAAAGTTAGTTTTCTAGTATACTTCTAGTACACTGTTGTTTGTATGTGTACAAACAACAATTATGTGTTTCATCATTTTTTGTTGTTGTTTGCTTAATATTTCTTTAAGCCAGTATTTTTAGTATTGTATTTTAATTCTTATTGTAACTTTTTCAATATGCCTTTTAATTTACATTTTTTGTGGCCACTCTAGAGATTTTAAAAAATCATTAATTCATCATAGTCCATTTTACATTATTTTTACATCACTTCAGGAAGAATGTAAGGAACTTACAATAAGTATACTTTCACTTACAACTTGGCTCCTCTTTATGCTATTATTTAAATATATTTTATTTCTACATATGTTAAGCACCCTGATCTATGTTAATTATATTTGCTCCAAAATTTCAATAGTCTTTTAAAGGAGATGTTTATACTTGTCTTTCATATTTAGCCAGTTTTTCCCTTTTCTGGCTCTTCATATTTTTTCTTACAGATTCAGTCTTTCACTAAGAGATAATTCAGTCTTTCATTAATGGATAATTAGGGACTTCCTTGTCAGTCCAGTAGTTAAAACTCTGCACTCCCAGTGCAGGGGGCATAGGTTTGATCCCTGGTTGGGAAACGAAGATGCCACATTCTGTGTCCTAAAAAAAAAAAATAATAAATAGCCATAAGCAAAAAAATGGTTCTCTACTATTTCTTATATCATGGGTCTGCTCAACTTTAGTTTGCCTGACAATATCTTTCTTTTATCTTTAATATTGTAGAATATTTTTACTTGATAGTTAAAGGCAACTTTTATTTTTTCTTTCTAATTTTTTAAAGACTGCTGCCTTGCTTACAATGTTTCTGGGAGAAGTCAGCCTTATTTTTTATTGCTGTCCCCTTGCATGTACAGTTGGCCCTTGAACAACATGGGTTTGAACTGTGTGGGTTCCCTTACAAGTGAATTTTCTTCAGTAAATACAGGACTAAGCGATCCACAGTTGGTTGAATCAACAGATGTGGAACTGTGGACACAGAGGGCCCACTATGGGACTTGAGCATCTGTGGTTTTTGGTATTTCTGGTGGGTCCTGGAACCAATCCCCCAGGGATATTGAAGGACAACTGAAATATTCTTTGAATATTTCAAATAGTTGTGTCTTTATCTATGGTTTTCAGCGATTTGACTGTGATGTGCTTAGATGTTTTCTTGGTAATTATTCTGCTTGCAATTTGCTGAGCTTCTTGGAGCTGTTGATTGATATCTTTCATTGTTTTGGGAAATTTGTGGCCATTATGTTTCAAATTTTTCTTCTTTCACTCTGTTCTTCTGAGATTTCAGTTACGTGTGTTTTTGACCATGCAAAACTTTACCAACACGTCTCTGTCTCTGATATTCTTTTCTTCTTCTTCTTCTCCTTCTCCTCCTATTATTCTCTCTTCAATCTGGGCAATTTCCATTGACTTGTTCTCAGTCAGACCTTACTTGTTCTTTGTCATTTCTGTTATTAATTTCATCCAATTTAATTCTTCATTATAGTTATTTTATTTTTCAGTCCTAGAAATTTGGTTTACAGTTTCATTTTTCTGCTTTATTACTTCATCTTTCCATCCACATTTCTCCATCCTTTCATTTAAACCACCTAACATATTTAAATAGTTAGAGTCTTTGTTTTCTAAATTCAACATGAGCCATTTGAAGATGTGGTCTACTGATAATTGATGGCATTTTTTTTTTTACTATGATCTACATTTTCCTGCTTCTTTGCACATCTCACAGTTTTTGTATTTTGTACTAGACATTTTATATACAAAGAACAGTAGGGACTGAAGCAGATAATAATTTTCCCTCAGAAAGAACTTGTTCTTTCCACTGTCAGGCAGCAAGGGTGAGGATTTGTTTACTTCCTCCTTCTAATCAGAATTTGAAGTGGCTCAGACCTCAATTAGAACTTTAATTATTATTAATTCCCTGATGATTTACAATATCTTATGGGTGGTTTCAGACCATTTCCTCCAGCCAGGCTGTGGGATGTAAGTACTATGAGACTCAGGATCTTTTGCTGTTTTCCATCCTCTTACTCAGCAAAAGTCCCATCGCAAAAATTAGGAAGTGCAGAGAAAACTAGGCCTATGGTTTAGACACTTCTGGATTCAGGTCTTCCACGCTAGTCCACATGTGACCATTTTTCATTCAGCTGATTTCTCCTAATTGCAGCAAGATTTACTTGCCTGGGATAAACTTACTTTTCCAATGTTTCGTGCCCCAGACCCAGTAAGCCCTCCAGATTTTAATGTGGCCTCTCATCTCTGCTTGCCTAGTAACAGTTTGTCCTTCTCTGGAATTTGATTATTTGCTTCTACAGCTTTTCTCTATCTCCCCTTTTTTTTTCTTTTCTCTTTTTCGTTCATTCATTTGTTCGTTCGTTCGTTCATTCCTTCCTTCCTCCCTCCCTCCCTTCCTTCATTTCTCTCTCTCTCTCCCCCCACTTCTTTCTTTATGATATTTCAGTTTATCTGGTATTCACTTAATTTTACAGCTGGTAATACATACTGGTATTTTGCAATCTTTTGTAAGCTATCTAGAAGGGACAATGTCAAAATCACTTTGATTTTGAAGTTCATTATTTCTACTCTGTAAATATATGCCTTTTCAGTGAACACAGTGCTTACAGAAGTTCTATTTGTTACCTAACCAGTGGAGTAAGCAGGTATTTTTTTGTACCTATACATTCATACAGTTACTTATTCTTGGAAATATTTATTTACTATCCTATATCCCAAAGTCCTCTTCTAGGTATTGAAAATGCAATAGTAATCAAATCAAAGGTAAAACAAAACAACAATCACAGTGAACAAAATTTTAAAAAAGAAAAAAGAAAACAACAGCAAAATGCCAACACAGTGGGTGATTGGTAAAATGCTGTTGATTTGGGATACTGAGTTAGCTACCTCATCCTTCTGAAAAATGCATCCTGTAGCATCTATTTATTTACATATTGTTTCTTTCCTTTATTAGACTTAAAATTTAACCAGATTAATATCTTTGTTGGTTTCATTTAACATTTTATCTTTGATGCTTTGAGGGCCATTATGCTTTCTGTATACTAGCAATCAAATCATTGTGTAAATATTTGCTGGATGAATGAATTTAGTCAAGGTTGAAACCAAACAACTGGGAGTTTATAATTAAAAAAAAAACAACTGAATGCAAATAGTCTTAAATAAATGTAATGAGAGTGGATGCAA
Source organism: Monodon monoceros (assembly GCF_005190385.1). Classification (NCBI taxonomy): domain Eukaryota; kingdom Metazoa; phylum Chordata; class Mammalia; order Artiodactyla; family Monodontidae; genus Monodon; species Monodon monoceros. The sequence continues at coordinate 87,219,980 of NW_021703784.1, read as the reverse complement.
TAGTATTGTAAAAAATGTGTTGATATAATGTGTAATTTAGAGTGTGACATCTGTAGTCTGATTGCCTCAGTTTTAAGACCAGTTCTACCACTTATTACCTTTGTTATTTGGGTAAGCTACTTAATATTCATGTACCTCAGTTTCTTCATCTATATTTGAAAAAATTATAGTACCTTTTCTCTATGTTGTTATAAGCAATGATTGATGTTTGTGAAGCGTTTAGAAGCGCACCTGGCATTAAATAAGCACAATATGTGTTTGCTATTTGTAGTAGTAGTAGCAGTAGTAGTGTTTCTAAATATTATGCTACTTTTCTATTGCTGCTTGGAAAATTATCACAAACTTAGTGGCTTTAAATAATACCCAATTTATTGGTTCACAGTTCTGTAGATCAAAGGTCTCAGTAGTGTTACTGGTTTCGCTGCTTAGGAGTTCAGAAGGTCAAAATCAAAGTGTTGGTCAGGCTGGGTTTTTATTGGAAGCTCTCGACTCTGAGGAAGAATCTGCTATGAAGCCTATTCAGAGTATTGACAGACTTGAATTACTTATCTTTGTAGGATTGAAGCCCTAATACTTTGCTGGGACTGCTCTCAGATGCTATAAGCTATTCTCAGATCCTTGCCTCATGACCTCCTCAGCAAAGGAAATTTTCCATCCCATCAAATCCCTCATGCTTGAAATCTGTCTTTCTCTTCTGTAACCAGCCAGAGAATACTCTGTTTTTAAAAGACTCGTGAATAGATTAAATCTACCCAGGTAACCTCTATGTCTTAAGGTTAACTAAGCAACATTAATTACATTTGCAAAATCCCTTTTGCTGTGTAACATGACATAATCAAGGTTATAATATCATGGGGGCCATCTTAGAATTCTGCCTGTCTATTCTCACACCAGGCATCTCACAAAAAGGCTTACTGAGATATTTCAGTTAGAGAATTGACTGTAGTAACGACTGTCCAACCTACCCCTCCAACCCTTGTTGTACTTGTTCCTTTAGCCCAAGTGGAGAGTTGGCAGAGATGAAATGACCTTTTTTAGGGAGCGGAATGTTTTTAAGGAAAACTTATTGTTTCCCTTTACTCACACTACCATTCTTCAGAGATTACATAAGACTTCCACGGGCTTACTTAGTGAAGTTTGAATTGGTGCTCTCCCCGTGATCAAACTAATGAGCATCCTTCATTTGATAGTTGGCTAAGCTACTAGAACTGCAGTAAACTGAGGATGCTGGGGTCTAGGGAAAAGGGCTGCAGAGATGGCTGAGATCAGAGGTGAATTGCTTGTGAATCAGCCAGCAATTCTGCTGTTGGGTTGGGCAAATATACAAGCATTTCTGGCCCAGTAAAATCTTGTATAAATATTTTCCCATATCTAGGTATTGCCACAGCTTGTGACTAAACATCAGAGAAATTTTTGTTGCTTGGTAGAATTGAAATATTTTCATGGTAAATCAAACCCAACTCTCTCAACAATAAAAGAATTTTACTGACCAAAGCAAGTTAATGGTTACAAGATACCATGTGAAGAGCCACACAGGACACAGAGGTAGATAAAACTTGGTTGCAATCCCTTAAAGTATTAGTTTAAGCCTGTGAAAATAATATGTGACCTGTCAATAATTCAGATACTTTAATGAACAATATGCAATGACTATAAAATTAGGTGTAATTATAGTATATACCATTAAAGTATAGATGAGAGGAGTTAGTAGGTGCATCAGGCTAGAGAACATTTCATTGGAAATGTTAATTCTTAGAATTTTATAGTTTTCTCAAGCATCGATTAGAATGGAGGATATTACATTACAGCCTTATATACAGTTGGCATTCGGTAATATTTAATGATATAGTTGATTTACTTCTATGTGCCCAGAAGCAAAGAGTTGTGTGTTGTTTAAAAGAAAAAAAAAATCAGGATTAGGCAGTGAAAGAGAATAGCAATTTGCCTGAAGTGGATGATTTCTATTTGCATATAGGAAGGAGTCTATACCCTTAGCAGTGTAAGAGTAGGAAAGGCAGGAAGATCAGATCCGGCAGAGGCTGTAGAAGACCATGAGTGCCAGGCACCAAGATTAGATATAGACAATTCATAGACAAAGTGAGAGGAATAGGGAAGTGGGAAGGATGAAACTTTTTGACCAGGGAATTGAAGTTTGGATCAAAGTACAGGATAATAAATCTCTTTGTGAACCCATATGGTGTAATACAGAGGGAAGAAATGAAAGTATATTCAGAGAGAAGAGTATTTAAACTGATTATGTATTAGGTATAAAATAGTAAAAGTGATCCTCATTTATTAGGAAAGGAAGTTCATTGCTTAATCAAAGAATATTATCCTCATCCTAAGATCCCTATAAGAATGCTTGTAAAATATTTGACTTAGAGATTTAAATGCAGCACATGCACATGTTTTAGCATAAACTTGTTTTTTGTATGCAGGGCTACCCAATCGAACTTGCTGTAACTGTAAAAATGTTCTGTATCTGCACCGTCCAATAGTGTGGCAGTCACAAGCCACATGTGAGTTTTTAGCACATAAAAGATGGCTAATGTAACTATATACCTGAATTTTACATTTTATTTAAATTTAAGTAATTTAGAGTTAAATATAAGTGCCACGTGTGTTTTGTGGCTACCCTGTTGAGCAGCACAGGTTGAAAATAAAACATATAAACTCATAAGTCCTAATTCTGAAACTTATTTTTTTAGGGTAAAAAATTAATAGGTGGACTAAGAAAAGATGCAGGTGGCTTCTAAATTTCAGAATACTCAACTCTAATGAGCTAGAAAACATGAATTATTTCCTAATTTATAATAGGTATTGTGGATTTGGTATTAACATTACCTGCCACTTTGCTGTACTAGAGTTTTTGGCTCATAGCTTCATTTTTTCCCCAGTGTCACCAGGCTTTTCTTACTTGAGAACCCCATACTGTCCTGAAACTGGTAGCGTAAGGATTTCTCTTATACCTAGATTTAAGTCCAGCTGCAACAGTCCGGCGGTCCCCAACCTTTTTGGCACCAGGGACCGGTTTCCTGGAAGACAGTTTTCCTACTGACCGGTGGCGGAGGCGGGGGTGGGGAGTTGGTGGGGGCGGGATGGTTCAGGGGGTGATGTGAGCAATGGGAGCGGCAGATGAAGCTTCACTCGCTCGCCGCTCACCTCCTGCTGTGCGGCCCGGCTTCTAACAGGCCGCGCACCGGAACCAGTCCACAGCCCAGGGGTTGGGGACCCCTGGCCTAGTCCATCAATATTTGGCAACATTATTTAATTCTTGCTTTTATTCCGCAGTTGAAGATCTTTCCCAGAAATCAAACTCAGAGACATGTTCTCTTACTTTGTCAGTGTTAAAAGAGATTGCTGGATTTCTGAATTGCTTCTCCAACTTTTTGGCTACATCACTCACTGTTATCTTTGTCACAGTATATATTCCCCACGGAGATGCCAACATGCCGCTGATGATTATTTTTTATTAAAAAACTTAAAGAATTTCTTAACTGTCTATAAATTAGTAGTGATAAAAATAGTCATCTTAGCAGCAGCAGCAACAATGCGGAAAACGAACGCATCAACAGCAAGTTTTGCTTTGGATTTTCAGTTCCCAGCATGCAAAATGAAACTTTCATACAGTGTTTTAAATTTCCATTATACATCAGAAAATCCTGGATAAATGTTTCTAGCTCCCTAATGAGTGAGCAGGCCTTGAACTAGTAGATTGATTTCAATATCATACTTTTTTTTAATGGATGTCTGGGGTCTTTCACTACTTTTTAACGTCTAAAACCCTATGCTCACTTTAACAACTTTCCCAAAGGAGGTATCAAGTTGTCTCATAGGTTTAAAAATATGGCACAGATGACATAAATAATATATAAAAGGACCTCTTAGTGAGACGATGTGGGAAGAGGGAGAAAAAGTAATGAGTAAAATATTATATATAGAATATGTTAGCATTCTCAGCATCTTCACTGAAATACTCTCTTAGTCTATCCACCAAGCTAAGAGCAATGCTTTGAAGGGTACAGCACAGGTGTCATATCCTTCTCTGAGGCATTTTTTTTGTTTGTGAGACAAAAACATAACAAGTTGGGAAGTAAAATATATCCGAATACTCCCACACGTCTACATTAAGGCCATAATAAATTCATGTGGCAAGAATTTTTCTCAAATTTTAAAGCTCTATTTTTTCCTTCCTGTTTCATATGTAAACACATCCATTTAGTTATTCAACACAATCAGCAAATATTCGTTGAACAATTACCAAATGCCAGGCACAGTGCTAGACATTGGGATGCACCAGTAAACAAAACTGACAAAAATCTCTGACCTTTAAAGTTCACATTCTAGTGGATTCCAAATATTTTCATTAAGAATGTTTGGAAATATTAATTTCTCAGTTCATGGAGTTTTTAACTTTCTAAATGTATAAAGTTTGGAGAACAGAAAAAGATGGCCATTAAACTCTTCCCTCTCTGTAATTAAATATGGTTCGCCCTGAGATCTTTGAGAAGTTAAAATGAACATTTTTAGGGTGTTTGTCTTTCTCTGCCTAACTTATTTTACTTAGCAAAATGCCCTCCAAGTCCATCCATGTTGCTGTAAAGGGCAAAATTTCATTCTTTTTTTATGGCTGAGTACGGTATTCCAGTGTGTGTGTGCACACGTGTGTGTGTGAGTGTGTGTTTGCAAACATACATATATACCACATCTTCTTTATCCATCTGTTGATGGATACTTAGGCTACTTTCATACTTCGCTATTGTAAAAAATGCTGCTATGAACATTGGGGTGCATATATCTTTTTAAATTAGTGGTTTTGTTTTCTTCCGATATATACCCAGGAGTGGAATTGCTAGTTCTATTTTTAGTTTTTTGAGGAACCTCCATATTGTTTTCCACAGTGGCTGGCTGCGCCAATTTACATTCCCACCAACAGTGTACAATGTCTCCCTTCTCTTCACATCCTCGCCAACATTTATTATGTGTAGACTTTTGAATGATAGTCATTCTGACAGGTGTGAGACTTTGATGTGCATTTCTCTGATGATTAGCAATGTTAAGCATCTTTTCATGTGCCTGTTGACCATCTGTATATCTTGTTCAGAAAAAATGTCTATTTAGGTCTTCTGCCCATTTTTTAATCGAGTTGTTTGTTTTTTTAATATTGAGTTGTATGAGCTATTTATATATTTTGGATATTAACCCCTTATCGGTCATAGCACTTGCAAGTATTTTCTCTCCTATTCTGTAGATTGTTTTTTCATTTGCCATGCTCAATGTGTTTTCTATTTTCAGTATATTTCCTCATGAGTAGGCTCTGCCATTTTAAAAGAGTACCTAATGGATATTTCTGAAGGTCATAAGAGCTCAGACCAACAAAATTCTATAAGTTCTCATATGTATTCTCCTATACCCATAGACGTAGTGGGTTTTGGGGGGAGGGCGTTTTTGTACTCACCAGAAATTTAGAATGCGTAAGGAATTTTCTCGATTTCACTGATTGACTTTTGTGCCCCTTACCCAGGTTTCTATTCATTATGGGCAGAAACATTCCTTTATTTGGGGATGTGAGCATATGCTGTATTACATTAGTTTATAGGGTCCATTCAAGAACCTCCTTTCACTTCTCTCTGATCCCCAGCAGATGACTCCTGATCTTAGGATGGTCTTACTGCCCATGTTCTCAAGTTTGTCAGGCTTTTCTACCATCAAGTTTTGAAAGTATCATTTTCAAGTTGCTGTTTCTTTTGCTATCTTAGTTGGTCTATTACTTTTTTCTGGAAAATTTTGTGTCAATTCAAAAACTATACTTTTGCCCTCACCACACATCTGAAAGGCGTATGCATTTTTTTTAAGTGTAGAAAATTCAGGAGGATGCTATGTGATTACTTTTGGAGAAAGTAAGAAAGCTGAGAAGTCAGAAGAATAATATCTATCAGCTTAGTGTGCCTGAGAGTGAATGGGCAAAGGTGAGCACAAGAATATTCTGGTTACTGAGAAAAAGGAATACAAAAATGTCTGAATAACTGACAGCTATGTAAAGAAAGAAAAAGAAATGGTTGGGATGGTCCTCAGAGACAATGAAGTTTCCCCAAGGGTGTAACTGTAAGCATAGCCTTTCTCCAGTAAACATGGAGATTGACCTTAACATTGGTCTAGTATTTTTAAACCATGATCTAAGTCATATAATACTATAAATTTATTTTTTGTTGCTGTTTAATTTCATTAAGGTCTCTGTGCCTACATGAAAGCATTAGTTTGAAAACAGTTTCTCTTCAGTCTAACTAGGGTTTTGTGTTTAATGATTTTGTTTGAAGAATCCTGAGCACTTTTGTCAATGGCCAGTTCAGTTATTGAGAGAGAAAGGCAATTTTTCACAGATTTGACTTAGATACTGATTTTATTTACCAGCCCTTACTACCTTGTTCAGTTTTTCACTATTTTGATATTTATTCCTTTCATCTCACTTGTCTAAGAGTTGCCAGGAAATTTCCCAGAAAATGATGTCTATTTCTCACCTAGTGAACCTTTCTTTCTGTAAGCATAATGGGAAATTATGTGCATACATTTTGTTGCACCATGTGAGACTGAACAGAAGTAAAATTTTTTTGTAATGGATTCTTTCTCTTCCTCCTTGCTTGTGGTATTTCCCTTGCCAGGAAGTTTGTGAAGGAGAGAGTGAAAATGACAGAAGTAGCAGCTTCTCCCATTGCAGCATATGCCTTCAAGTCATCCTCCTGCCAAAGGGTCTGGAACCAAACTAGCTCTTCTTACTGTACTAGAGTGACCTCAACATCTCCAAGCATGGTGTTGGTGCCTTACATCAGCTGATCTCCTGCATAGAAATGTCTGGTCAAAAGCAGAGAAATGCAAATGACCAAAAAAAATAATCAGAAGTAAAATCCAAATGTTATTACTGTAATGTTAGATGGAGTCTCATACGTAACCACAAAATGAGCCCAACGCGCACATTGGATGGCTAAATTTTATTTGAGCACAGTGGCTATGTTCCAAATGATTTCCTAAATTCAAAGGGAATCACAGCCAGACTCCCTGAATTTTCTCAAGCATTCCAATTTCAATCATGAGCTAGTTTAGCTGGAAGTTAGATTCTTCCCACCTTCACTAGAAAACTTCTTGGCTACAATTTTAGACATTCTGGCCAAAACTTAAGCTAGGTAGGCAAAGTTAAGTTTCTTCTATGGTTATATTATCATCTTTGTCACTTATTACCACTACTTGAATTTGCTGATGAAAATCATATGACTGATATTAAAAATGAATTTGAGGTATTTTTCTTACTCATTTTATTATTTATTCTTTCAATAATTTGTTTTCAGTGAGTTCTAAAGTAAACAACTATATAGAGTTCAAGAACGGAGTTCCTCCAATTAATCTCAGTTTAGGTGCTTGTTAACTTTGTTTCAACAGACTTGTTAAGAGATTCTTTTCGAAAGAGATGATGCCACTAAGATGAATGAAAATATCACACCCACAGACAAAACAGTTTACACACATATATCATAACTTTTCCTTCACATACATTTCAAAAAATTACTTTTTTGAATAACAGAAATGTATCCACTTGGGGTAAGAAATTTTTAAATTATCTTTTAAATTTTAATCATTATAAGTGAAAAAATCACTCAAAATTATTTCATACATTTTCTTATATTCTTTATCATAGAAAATAAGCCTATATTTCACATTTTTTGGCATTAACAATGTTAGCACCGTGCACATCAGTTATCATTAAAATAATATGCTTGAAACTTTTTAGGCACTAAGTTTGAAATGCTTACCTCTTCATTATGTAACAACATTGAATATTCCAGACTGCTAAACTGAATGAATAGTTATATGTGTTAATAAATTGAGGGTAAAACCATTGCTGTTCAGTTGCCTGAGTTATCACTGTGCTGGATCTAGTGATCCCCTACCGTGAGTAGATTCAGGAGATTTAATAGAGATTTTTGCTGTTGTACTTTGGCTACTAATAGGGATTTCTACATCCTAGTTTCAAGCTAGATATTTGACACTATGCATGAAATACTAGGGAATATACAAATGACTACAGTGATGGTTGGCAATCATTTAATTTCTCTACTGCAAGTGAAATAACAGTTGTTTTTATTCTTCACTTTTTAGTTTTGCCTAAATTATGTCTTAACCGTCTTGTAAGTGAAAGAGTAAGCATGATGGGAAGGGAACATCGGACTTACCCCCAGGACAGGAAGTCAGGGGAACTGAGAACAGATTTTAAAAGTTTCCTTTAGGAAGAGAATGCTGTGATTACTGACTTTGGGAGGTTAAGAATTCCAAGACCAAGATAAGTTGACCTTTCAGAACTCATCAATAAAATTACACAGGTGTCTCTTAATAACACTACCAAGAGGCATAGTATTTTGTAGTCTTAGTGGCAATGGACTATGTCATATTTATTTCTGTAATGCCAATGTTTAGCACAAAGTCTAGCACAAACAATACCTTCACTTAATGACTGGAGAATGAATGGGGCATTATTTATTCATATTGAAGCTAGTGTTGTAACAGAATTCTCGCTAGTGGAATGTAGCTGTACTGTGACCTAGAAATCAATGATGTGCTCTGAGCAGACTAGCTTCCAAGTGGCAGAACCAAAGAAAGGGCCAAGGTGTATATTTCCTGGGCCTGGGAGCTCAGTGGAAGGACAGAACTCTGTTGGGACTCGCAGCTGAGGCTATGTAGAACCGTTTGTCTGCCACTGTCCACTGCCTTAACACCTGTACTCTTTGGGAAGAAAAACACTTTTTACAACACAGGTGGGAAAGCATGATTTCTCTGGTGGCCTGAAAGTTCTGTTTGAAAAGAACTCTAGGTTTGGAAACTTTCCTGTTGGATGAAAGAGAAAAAGGCCACACAGCAAGTTAGAGAGAATAATGGGAACTATCTAACAAACAAAGAAAGTGGCATCCTAGGAGATAGTCATTTCAGGGGATTGCATTTATACTCTTTGAGTGCCAGAAAGTTGCATTTTAATCCACAAACAGCTAACTTCTCTGTTGTAAAATAGAATATAAAAGTAATTAGATAAATCAACAAAGAAAAGACTTGGGGTTTCCTTATAGTAAAAAAGAGTTGTTCAATAAATGAGTGAGAGAGGGATCAATGAATACCTCTCTTTATAGATGCCAGGGCCATAAAACAAAACAGAAATGGGATACTGCACCTAAAATGCTGTTTTCTATGATTCCATATATTGGTGCTCACTATGCTAAAGATAAATCAAGAATATTCACAATATTGGCCATTCTATTTTATAAGCAGCCAAATGTTATAGATGCACTATCTCACTTAACCATCAAAATATTCTAGTATTGTTATTACAATATTAGATAATATTAATATCATTTCAGTTTTTAGATTAGGGAACTGAGTCCCAGGGAATATATGTCACTGTAACTATGATGTTTATAAAGACAAAGGATGTGTTTTCCATTTCCATCAGTCATCCCCAGCACACGGCATGTTTTTTAGTCCCTGGAAGGCACTTAGAAGATATTTACTAAATGGGTGGATAGATATTTATTAAATGGGTGGATAAAAAAACAAACTTTCCCAGATGATAATGTTCGATTCAAACATATGTCTTTAATTCTCCAGTATGCATTTCTAACAGAAAGAAAGAAAGTGATTTTCTTGGTTTGTGAAAACAACTCTATTTAGAGAGAAACTTGATAAAATTAATATACACATCCTCCAGGAGGGACCTTTTTTTTTCTACCAAGGGTTTGAGGCAGATTACTGAGGTTCAGCCTCCTGTCTACATACCTACTAGTTAGAGAAACATGTTCATATAATCCCTTTTTGGATTTTCTTTCATTCAGTCATTCAATCATTCATCAATTATTTATTGAGGGCGTCCTATGTGCCAGACACTCTTCCTAGCACTAGGGATACAGTGGTGAATAAGAGTCCCTGTCCTTAAATGACTCACATTTCATACTCTTATGTACTCTGACCTCTTAGGGATGTCATTCAATATAAATTCATGAATGTTACTTAATTATCAGAACTTCATTTTCCTCATTTACAGAAGAGATGGTAATACCTTCTCACAAGGTTGCTATGCAGATAATACATAAAATGTGTAAGAAACTATAAAAATTGAAACAACAATGGCAATTGAATTTTTAAAGTTTACAGATGGTCGTCTCAAACATTATCTTGTTAAATTTTCGACTAACAAGATTATGATAATATCAAGATTATGAAACAATATGGTCAGGCACATCACAGTTGGAGTCCTTCCATTGATATTATTAGCTATTTGACCTTGAGATATATATTAACCTTATTGACAAAAGTTTCTTCATCTGCCAAGGGAAAATTTCATTCTACTTTGCAAGGTTGTTATGAAGATTATTGATAATCTATGCAAATTGCCTACTCACTGAACAGTAACTATTATAAGTGCTCAAAAATGATAAGAAGTTACAATTACATTGAGCAATGAGAATTCTTATACTTTACTAGTCAGAATATAATTTAGTACAACTATTTTGGAAAAGTGTTTGGCAGAATCTTTTAAACATGAATATATGCATTTCTCATAGTATAGAAATTCTACTGTACACATGTTCACCAGAAGATATGTCCCAGGATGATTTTGTTAGCATTATTCATGATAGCCCAAACCTGGAAACTGTCTTAATTACCATCATCGGTTGAGTAGCTATTCACACAGTGGAATGGAATTCAACAATAATATCAATGAATCTCAGAAATATAATGTTGAGTGAAAGAAGCCACACTTAAAAGAGTACATACTCTATAATGCCATTAAGATAAGCTACAAAAACATGTTAAATTATGGTTTCAGAAATCAAAATTGCGGTTACCCTTAATAGGCTCTGGTAGTATAGTGATTGGAAGGGAACATGGAGAGGGCATTTAGGGTTCTAGAAAAATTGTTTCTTTTTTTTGGGTCCTGTTTTACAGAAGTATGTTCATTTTTATGAAAACTTAGTTGTCTACCAGTGCACTTTTCTGCATGTATATTTTACTTTAATAGAAAGTGAAAAATAGCAAGTATATTCAATAAATACCAATTCTTATTTTTTAATATTAAGAATATGAAACATTCATACACAATCTAAAGATTTTTTAGAACATTTTTAATCAATTTATTTTTATTCTAGCTAAAATTCTAGAGTAAACATCTAGATTTAGGAGACACTCATCTCTCACACACTTGAAGTCTCCTTCAGTTTATTTTTCCAGGCAAATCTGTAACAAGTGCCTTCTAAATCCAAAATACTATGTCACAAGATCTTCTGAGACAAGGATGCCATTGCTTGACATGACATGAATGCCAACTACCCTGTATACAATTGAGCTTTTTAAAAAGTACATGGGAGAAACTATTACCAGCACCACAATAGATCTCTTTTAAAATTCTATCTCTTGCCAATTTTTCAGAAGAGCAAACAAATAAAAATCATTCATCACATATTGCACTTGCTATATTTATGACCACTGGTATTTCTAGTTCTTTGTAGACAAAAATGTACATAGCAGCAACAAATAATTTTCAGTATTCTATTTTAAGATATTCAATATTATCAGCCCCAGTTGGAGTCCAACTCACATATTATGGACTGAATGTTTGTGTCCCCTTTAAGTTTTTATATTGAAGCACTCCCCCCCCACACTCACCCACCCCATGGTACTGTGTTTAGAGGTGGGACCTCTAAGGAAGAAATTAAGGTTAAATGAGATCTTAAGAGTGGGGCCCAGGGCTTCCCTAATGGCGCAGTGGTTGAGAGTCCGCCTGCCGATGCAGGGGACACGGGTTTGTGCCCTGGTCCAGGAAGATCCCACATGCCACAGAGCGGCTGGGCCCGTGAGCCGTGGCGGCTGAGCCTGCGCGCCCGGAGCCTGTGCTCCGCAACGGGAGAGGCCACAACAGTGAGAGGCCCGCGTACCGCAAAAAAAAAAAAAAAAAAAAGAGTGGGGCCCAGATCCAATAAGATTGAGTCCTTGAAGAAAAGACATCATAGTCCTTGCTTAATTTCTCTCTATCATGTGAGGACAAAGCCAGAAGGTGGCCATCTACAAGCGAGGAAGAGAGCTCTCACCAGAAACCAACATTGGCTAGCACCTTGATCCTGGACTTTCCAGTATCCCAAACTATGAGAAATAAATTTCTATTTTTTAAGCCACCCAGTCTATTTTGTTATGGCAGCCCAAGCTGACTGAAACACCACAGAAATGAGTTTTGACTGTCAGGTGCAAATGAAAGAGAGAGAGAGAAAGAGAAAGACAGTAAGAGAGAAAGAGGGAGAAAAAGAAAAAAAGGAAGGAAGGTAGGTCACTGAGAGTCTCTGAAATAGGTCATATTAAATGCCAGCCAAGGGTCTTCCCCAGTGCCACAGTGGTTAAGAATCCACCTGCCAATGCAGGGGACACGGGTTCAAGCCCGGGTCCAGGAAGATCGCACATGCCGCGGAGCAGCTAAGCCCGTGCACCACAACTACTGAGCCTGCACTCTAGAGCCCATGACCACAACTACTGAGCCCATGTGCCACAACTACTGAAGCCTGTATGCCTAGATCCCGTGCTCCACAACAAGAGAAGCCACTGCAATGAGAAGCCCGCACACCCCAACGAAGAGTAGCCCTTGCTCACCACAACTAGAGAAAGCCCGCGTCCAGTGATGAAGACCCAATGCAGCCAAAAAATAAACGAATAAAAATTTTAAATAAATGCCAACAAATATTTCCGAAGTTTTCAACTATAAAAAAATAATAATAATGCTACACTACTTAATTCAGAGGGATATTGTAATGATAAAAATAAGTATTGTAAGAAAAATATTCCACAATTTAAAATGTTATTCCTAACATATGTCAGATACTGTGGAATAAAAACATGAATGAAGAATTGTCACTAATATAACTTCCAATCTAAAACAAGAGACTGAAACATACCAATACAATTTCTACATGTTCTGTATGTCTAATAAAAAACTGGATTTCTAATAGAGACATATTGGAATATAATATGTGGGGCATTCTCATCCAAGTCTGAAGGTAATTGTATAACAATAGTTATCTGAAAGGAAGTTAGAACATAGCAGGGCACTAGATATTTCCTATAGGCTAGGTACCAGCTTCACTCACACAAAAATCTATGAAATAGCTATTTCCTCTTTCCTTTGATGAGAAAACTTAGGCTTAGAGAGCTTACGTATTTCTATCATGTCACAAAGTTGGCAATCAAACCAAAGTTGGTCTGTTTCTAACTTATTTGCTCTTAATCCAGCCAAAAGGAATCTAGGACCTCAGAGGAAGAAAAGTGGGACTATGACAAGAAGATAATTCAAAAAAACCAAATTTATGTACTACGATGAGTAATTTTATATAAAATAAATATGTTTAAGGCTCCAAATAGTATAAGAGAAACTCCTAGGTCTGTTTGGGAAGCTCAAGCTTTGTACATTATTTCTTTGTTTGCTAACACAGTGAAACCAAAATGAGAACCAGAATAACATTATGCAGGAATGTATAAATTTAAAGAGCCCATTATTTGAACTCAGCAAAAATTAATAATGCTGCTTGGATGATTATCATCTTATGTTTCCTTTAAAAATATCGTAATCCACTTGATCAAAAAATGTCATGAACTTTATATAGTTTTTGTGACTGGCTTACAATCAGGTATGAACTTTTACCTCTACTAACAAAGACAAAAGCTATTTTCTTTCAGAGTGTTATGGGGTTGATACTGACCTTTTATGGTGTGGGAAAACAAATGCATAAGGATAGAAATGTCAATATACTGATTAATTTTTTAAGCCAAAACTGACATGGGAACTTTCATACCATGGTGATAATTTCTGTCTTAAATTAACCAGGGTGAATTAACTAAATCCCCACAGCTAGGCATTTTTGCACTCTAATTTTGGAAAGACAGGTCACAGGAAGAAAACAAAATGCCATCAATTTGATTAACTTCTTGAAGACCATACAGGCATCTCAAATGTATGTATGGAGCATGAACTTAGTCAATAGCTCCTAAGTGGTGTCACTAAAATTGTCAAACATTCGAAATCTGCAAAAAAAAATAGTAGGTATCTTTTCAATGAATGGCTAGTCATATTATAGACTATCCTTCCAGGGTTTCTGATATTAATAGGGCCTGAAACTTTCATTGTCATTGAGCTATTTTACAACTTTGTAAGTTGTAGAAATTTGTAGTAATACAAAATTTTCTTGTCCATATGAATGCAAAAAATTGTGTCTGGTGGAATGCCATTGATCACTATCTTGTGGTTATTGGCTAGTTTTGCACTCTGTGTAAATTCATTTCAGCATTCCATATTGCCTATATATATGTGTGTGGTTCTTTAAATTCTCCTTTGAACCCATCGTAGCATCTTACTGAATCTCATTTTACTTAAAGGAGTAAATCAAATAATTAACATATGTCCATTTTATATTTATACGGGAGCCATAATTTTACCATTTTAAACAAATTTTCCTTTAATAGCTTAAATTCCTCTTCAGCCACTGACTGTGCTAATCCATGGTGTAATTAATTAACCTTTAAGCTCAGGTTCCTAATCAATAAAATGGATATTAAAAAACCACCCTCACAGGGTTGATAAGAACTTTAAATGAGGTAGGTACAGTGCTTAGCACAGTGCCTGTTACCTACTTGTCACTCAAGAGTTAGTTTCCTTTATTTCCTTATATACCAAACAACTAATTTTAGAACCAAACAACTAACTTTAGTTATTTGGGATGTAAAAGATGCTCAATATCTATTTATATTTTTATTGCTGATGAAGAGAAGTAGGGAAAATTTGAAATTTTTGAAGGCGATAAAAGAAATAAACGTACATAGGTAAAAGGGTGGAGTGAGTGGTTAATATAGATTTCACATAACCTACTAGGCATTTTAGAGGCCAAAGCCACCAATCATTCGTGACTTCTCTATTTCCCTCCCCAGCCTCAGTTCACAAACATAAGCACATAGCTCTTTCTTATCCAAAATAAAAATGGTCTGGAAAGTATGAGTCATATTCAATTTTTTTTTTTTGCAGTGATATAATACTACAGAAAATATTTCTGAATAGAAATGATCTTTTTTTTTTTTTTTTTTGGTGGTACGCGGGCCTCTCACTGTTGTGGCCTCTCCCATTGCGGAGCGCAAGCTCAGTGGCCATGGCTCACAGGCCTAGCCGCTCCGCGGCATGTGGGATCTTCCCAGACCGGGGCATGAACCTGTGTCCCCTGCATCGGCAGGTGGCCTCTCAAACACTGCACCACCAGGGAAGCCCTTTTTTTTTAGCTTTTACAAAGATGATGTATACATTGAATATGCCAGAGTAACATAAACCAGAAGATATTAAGCATAAGTAGCCATAGGGCTGGAAGAGCCTGGAGCACATGAAGACACTTTTAGAACATAAGTGCCAAAGATATGTCCCAATTAGATTGTAAAGTGTCTAATATTTCACAAATCATGAACGCTAGAGATGGGAAAACTAGCCCTTCAATATGGACTACACCAATAGGGCAGTTCTGTTCCTCCACAACCTTTCCTGAAGAATTAAGTCCTGGTTGTGAATCATTAATTCAAATTTAACCTGATTCTTTTTCCAGTCATTAATAGAAAGTGCTAGAATTATCTAGGTATTTATCTGGAAAATCAGTACTATGAAAAAATATATCAACAAATGCAAAAATAAATAAGTGGGAGTACATCAAACTAAAATGCTTCTGTATAGCAAAGGCAACCTATGGAATGGGAGGAAATGTTTGCAAATTGTATATCTTATAAGTGGTTAATATCCAAAATATACAAATAATTCTTACAACTCAATAACAAAAGAATCAAACAATACAATTAAAAAATGGGAAGTGAATCTGAATAAACATTTTTTCCAAACAAGACATACAGATGCCTAACAGGCACGTGAAATAATGCTCAACATTACTAATCATCAAGGAAATGTAAACCAAAACCATGATGAGATGTCACCTCATATCTCTTGGAATGGTTAGTATCAAAAATGAAAGACATAACAAGTGCTGGCAAGGATGTGGGGAAAAGGGAATCCTTGTGCACTGTTGGTGGGAATATAAATTGGTGCAGCCACTATGGAAAATATTATGGAGGTCCTTTAAAAATTAAAAATAGAACTACCATATGATCCAGCAGTTCTACTTCTGGGTATTTATCAAAAGAAAATGAAAACACTAACTCAAAAATATATATGCACCCCCATGTTCGTTAAAGTATGATTTACAATAGCCAAGATATGGAAATAACCTAAGTGTCCACCAGTGAATGAATGGATAAATACAAACACAATGGAATGTTATTCAGCCATGAAAAGAAGGAACTCTTGCTGTTTGCAGCTACATGAATGGACCTTAAAAGCATTATGCTTAGTGAAATAAGTATACAGAGAAAGACAAATACTATATGATTTAACTTGTATGTGGAATATAAAAAAATTCTGATAGATACAGAGAACAGATTGGTGGTTGCCAAAGGTGGGGTGATAATGATTGGGTAAAAATGGGTGAAGGTCAAAAGGTACAGACTTCCAGTTATAAAATAAATAAGTACTTGGGATGTATATAGCATGGTGACTATAATTAATAATACTGTATTGTTTGAAAGTTGCTAAGAGAGTAGATCTTAAAAATTCTGATCACTAGAAAAAAAATTATAACTATGTGCTAACGAACGTTAACTAAACTTATTGTGATGATCATTTTGTGATGTATACATTTGTCAAATCATTATGTTGCATACCTGAAACTAATATAATGTTAAATGTCAGTTATATCTCAAAAAATAGTATTTAATCTTAAATATACATATATTCAATGAGTATTTGCTGCAAACACATCTGTTCTAGGCATATGCAAATACATACATACATACATCCTTTACCTCACAGTGTAGTCAGTCTTCTTGGCAAGGCAGAGATGTAAACAAATACTTGTTGCATACTGTAATGCCAACAACAGAGATATACCAGGTATAAGGAGAGAAGAGTGGATGAATGGTTATTTTTCTAAAGGATGGAATAATTCTGGGAAGAAGTGACCTAGAATTAGAGAGCTGGAGAATGCAGACATTTTCCTTTCAAAATCTTTTCCTTTTCTTTAAGTAACTATATGCCAATAAAATGGACAACCTGGAAGATATGGACAAATTCTTAGAAAAGCACAACCTTCTGAGACTGAAGCAGGAAGAAATAGAAAATATAAACAGACCAATCACAAGCACTGAAATTGAGACTGTGATTAAAAATCTTCCAACAAACAAAAGCCCAGGACCTGATGGCTTTCACAGGCGAATCCTTTTATTTATCCAAAAGGTAAGTATAGTGTTCCTCTGGCTTCTTGTTAGAAAAATATAATCTTAATTTAGCAGGAGCTCTTCTCAAATCTCTTGGGAAAAATTTCTTGTGGGGTCAGCAAACACCAAGGTTAAAATTTTGCAAAAAAGCATTTCAAAGTAGCCCCCATTCAGAAAAAAAGTTATTAGGAAGTACTCTTAGAGATTTTTTTTTCCCAACAAATTTTCGTCTCAAGAAAATTAGCAAACAAAAGAAGCAGCAGATAACTGAGTTCAGCTGTAAATGTTAATTTATGACTTTTACCCTTGTCTCTGGCATGTTAAAAAGCTCTGATGTATGAATTCAGTTGCAGGTAAAAGGAAACTTGTTATGTAGCCTTCAGTAATAGGAAAATTGTAGACACCAGTGGAGAACTTAGTGCATTTGACGTCTAAATCAGTCACTTTAAATACCCATTTCTCTATATAAGAATCATTTTCCGTAATAATCATGAAGTGCAATGAATAATAACCACAAAAGAAACTGAGAAAGTGAAAATTTTCTTTATTGGGTGTCATATATATGTGTGCCTGTAAAACAAAGAAATGAAATAAAATTAACAGTGCAAAAGAAAACATCATTCTTTAACATTTGATATTTTAAATTAGTAAACTTTATTTTTTAGAGCAGTTGTAGTTTCACAGCAAAATTGAGTGGCAAGTACAGGGAGTTCTCATATAGCCCCTGCTCCTACACAGGTATAACCACACCACAGGGGTACATCTGTTATACTCCATGAACCTATATTGACACATCATCATCCAAATTCTGTAGTTCACATTAGCATTTTTTTTGTATATTCTATGAGTTTTGACAAATGTATGACATGTATCCACCATTACAGTGTCACACAGAATAGTTTCACTGCCCTAAAAATCTTCTGTGCTGTTCATCTCCTCTCCCCACTAACTCATAGCAACCACAGCTCTTTTTACTGTTTCCATAGTTTCACCTTTTCTAGAATGTCATATAGTTAGAATCATGTAGTACACAGTCTTTTCAGATTGGTTTCTTTCACGTTAGTAATATGCATTTAAGTTTCCTCCATATCTCTCATGCCTTGAAAGCTCATTTATTTTTAGCACTGAGTAGTATTCCGTTACATGAATCTATAAAGTTTATTTATCAGTTCACCTGCCAAAGGACACCTTTGTTACTTCCAAATATTGGTGATTATGAATAATGCTATTATAAACATTGCCATACAGCTTTTTGTGTAGATGTATGTCTTCAACTCTTGGGTAAATACCAAGGAGTATGATTGCTATATCGTATAGTAATATATATAGTAAAATACAGTTTTGTAACAAGCTGCCAGACTGTCTTCCAAAGTGGCTGTACCTAATTCCCACCAGCATGAATGAGAACTATTCCACATCCTAGCCAGCATTTGGTATTGTTAGTATTTTGGATTTTGGCCATTCCAGTATGTGTGTATCAGTATCTCATTGTTTTAATTTGCAAATGCCTAATGATATACTAACAGCTTTTCATATGCTTATTTGCCATTTTTATACTTTCTTTGGTGAGGTGTCTGTTAAGCTCTTTTGCCCATTTTTTAACTGGGTTGTTCATTTTCTTATTGTTGAATTTTTAGAGATCTTTGTATGTTTTAGATAACAGGCCTTTATCAGAGGTGTCTTTTGCAAGTATTTTCTCCTAGTTCGTTGCTTGTCTGTCTTCTCATACTCTTGACATTGTGTTTTGCAGAGCAGAAAATTTTAATTTTAATGAAGTCCAGCTTATCTATCATTTCTATCATGGATTTGCCTTCAGTGTTTTATTTAAACAGTCATAGCTATACCTAAGATAATGTAAGTTTTCCCCTTTGTAATTTTCTAGAATTTCTAGATTTAGGTGTATGGTCCATTTTGAGTTAGATTTTGTGAAGTGTATAAGGTCTATATTTAGATTCTTTTTTTGTGTGTGTGTAGATATTCAATTGTTCTAGCACTATTTTTTTAAAAGACTATCTTTTTTTTCCATTTTATTCCCATTGCTCCTTTGTCAAAGATCAGTTGGCTTTATTTATGTGCGTCTATTTCTGGGTGATAGTTTTTTTAATACCTACCTAAGATTTTGAACTTTGATCTCTTGACTGTAGTCTTGTATAATAATACTATATGAAATACTTACCTGGTAATAACTGGATTTTAATAAAACTAAAATAATTTCAATAGATAAAATTTTGGAAGCCAGTAAATGTACCATTGATGTAACATTTAATTTTCTTAATTCATTCTTCAGTTTTAAAATAATCAAAACATTGAAAAAAATTTCTACTTTATTTCATCTTTAAATGTTTTCAAATTCAGTAAACTATGTCATTTATGAACTAAAATTCTAATAATATTTCAGTTTTAGCAAATAAAATACAGGATACCCAATTGAATTTGAATTTCTGACAAATAAAAAATATTTTCTTTTTAGTATGTCTCAAATATTGAAAGGGAAGTATTTATATTTAAAAAAAAAATCAGTTTAACCAAATTCAAATTTAACAGGCCATTCTGTATTCTAAGCTCTTAGACACTTAACTTACCATTACTCTTCACATTTCATTTAAGTGTTTTACTTTTTTCACAAATAAAGACACCAAGTATTAGCATAGCATGGCAGAATTGATGTGAGTCAAGTTCTAATGCTTCATCTTCAAAATCATTGTATTATCACTGTTGATTCTAAATATCTTATTTAAACACAGAGATATGTAGAATCATGGTGTTAGAGATATATAATGTGCCCAAAGTGAGCTTGAAAAACTTGACAATTGCAATCTTATTCTCAAAAGAAATGAGACTTTCTTGACACATGCCTGAGCCTGCATGTGTCAGGGAGTCAACTGAATAAAAAAGTGTTTGAAGTTAACTTTTACATTGAGTTTAATTTTTGCTAAAGGATGTGTTTGAAGTTAACTTTTATGTTGAGTTTAATTTTTGCTAAAGGATAAGTAATAAAACTGTAGCTAAAATGTAGCTCACATATATATTACTGACATTCAACCTCAGTGTAACCAGAGCCATTGTTTTGAACTTAGACCAGGGAAACTCCAGACCCCCTTATCCCTCTAGTGTTTTTTTTGTTTCTTTTTTTAACACTGACATTGTTTAGATTACCAGTGCATTGTATAGATTGATAAACCGCTGTTTAGATTGTTACCAGGGAATAATCAAAATCACAGCAACTTTTACTCAGTTTTATTGTTGTTTTTAAGTACTGTATAGATAACCACCACTTTAGTCATTCTACACAAAGTGGACATTCCCAGCTGACCCTCCCACCACCCTAACTTTCGAAGGTCACTGACCAAGACCTTATACTTGTATCATTTTTTTCAAATCTATCTGTGGAAGAATGGATCTATTAAATAGTATCCTCAGCTTTGGCAATGTTCTTTGAAGCTTTCCTGTTCTGGGATGAGTAATGAGGGATTTGGAACTCTTTGGTTGGTTCACTGCGGTGCAAATTGTGATTTGAAAACAATGTGGATAACATAATAATACCCTGTCTGAAAAGCCCACTTGAAATTTGTGATTTTTTTTTCCTGTGGCTAACCCACCCTCTCCTTTCCATCTTTAATTAAAATCTTAGCACTCTTTTAACGTTCTCGCATAGCATCTTCATTATGGTTTTATCATCTAGAGTTGGAAGATTGCATTTAGATTGATGTAAATTCTTCCTTGGAGGTCATAGTCTCTAGAAATTTATAAAATTGTAGTGCTGAGAACATTTAAATATTACAGGCTCGCTTCTGTGGAAATGGATAAAGATTACCCAAATTAGAACAAGCAAATGCTGTTTATTCACAGCTTGCTATATATAGCAAGGAAGTCAGCCACCATCACCTATGTTTGACAGACTTATAGGCAGACAGGGGAGTATAAAAGTTTTATAGGAGAAAAAAGAGAAGGCTTAAGGTATGCCCTGATTGGAAGTGGTTGCCATGAGGAAGCTGGAGGGGACTAACTAGAGACAAGACACCCTATGGGGTTGGTTAAAGAAGCATATTTGTCTTTCTCTGGTTAGTTCTCAGTTGGAAGAGGAGGCAGAAATTAGGGAAACTGGTAGTTGGCTAAGTCCTGACAGTTTGGAGTCAACTGCTATTCAGATTATGGTTTGGCATCCTTACAAATTGTTGCAGATTGTGGGTCAGAGTTCTATTTTTATATACCGTCTGGCCGTTATTCATTTGTACATCAGTTTCTCCCTTGTCTTTGTCTTTTTCTACAGATGAAGAAACTGAGACTGTCAAGAGCAATGTTACTTAGGATTTATAGAGATCCTTCCTCCTCAGTTTGTGTGTTTGTTTCATTTATCACTTAGTTTTTTTTATCCAGTTCTAAAATTAAGAACACATCTAGGCTAAACAAGAGAGACAATGTCTCTACTATCATGCAACTCACATTCTTTTCACACAAATAAATATGTAATGTAATATAAGGTAGTTTCATCTTCTCAACCACGCCTCACTATGCCGTGTCTCAGATACATTCATTGTTTTCTGTAATATTTTCTCAGAAAAAAGAGAATAATCATATTTTGTTGACAGGTTTTTAACTGTACAGTATTAAAGGCAGCTGTGTGTCTATTCAATTAGAGCCTCATATCTGTCATCACTCTTCCCCAGAAGTGAATTAAACATTAACATCAGCTGCTGAGGAAATGTGCTCACATAGGCGCTTCTATTCTTCACCTGTATTGCTTTTTAAGTGTATCAAATGGAAACACTCAGGGAAATGAATTTGTTGCCTTGCCAGATCTTTTGGCATATAAACTCATAAGATGATACTGATATCTTGGCTGTAAACTAAGCAGAATAAAAATGTCTCTAGATAGGTTTTTCATCCTTGAGATTTTGAAGTGCATGTGTTTGATGAAGCTACCTTGTCTTTATAGAATGCAGGTGAAAACGGAGTCAAAGATGTTTTTGTGGGGAAGCTACTTTTTTTTCCTACAGACCTGAGAAAATCACAGCATGGGTTAATTGAAGGGCTATGAATGCTTTAAAGGCAATATTAGAAAAAATTAGAAAACAGCCATGGAGGCACATTTGTCCATAATGGCGAGTGGTGCTGATTTGCTGAATAAAGTAGAGCAGTGGTTATTAAACTCCACTGTGAGTCAGAATCGTCTTCGAATTCAGTAGGTCCAGAGCAGGGTTCTAAACTGCATTTATAACATGTCAACAGGCAGTGCTGGTAATACTTTTGCTGCTGGACTGGGAACCAAATGTTGAGAACCATTAGAGTAGGGGACTCATTGTGCATTATATTCCTGTCTGCCTTGGAAGTCCCACCATTCATAATTGGTCAAGTAGCTTAAACCAGTTTAGGATTGGACGAGGTAAAGTACAGGCCCTAAGGATGAGATCAATTTCTTTGGCTTGACATTGTGAAAGGAAACAGGATTTTGCCTTGTGTGGAAAATTAAATTTTCAAAAGTTAGTATTTAGAATAAATGTGCTTTTGAGGTGAAAACCAAGACTGTTTTCTTACTAAAGAGATTTAACACTGTATCTATAGAGGTGGAATTAATAAACAAAGCCATAGAGGCCTTAAACGTTAGATTAATGTCCATAAGCCTAACGGGTTCATTTTATAGCTCGAGTATATCCAAATTCTTATAACATTTAAACAAGTAAAACTTTCCATGTTAAGCATATTGTAACAAATGTGATTTCTAAAATAAATGTCTTTTACCAATTGTGTGGGTAATAGAAGATTAAAACAAACTCTTGAGAGTTCAAATGGTAATCTCAATAAACTGTTGCATATCTCAAAGAGTTTCATTCCATTACTTAAGAAACATTGAAAGAATTGTGAACATGATTACAAGGTGGGGATATAAATTTTAACTCAAATAAAACCTTTGGCCAATCTAATTAATACTCTTCATTTCTTGAGCCCCTGAGACAATTGGAATATAAATATTACCCAAGCATCTCATCTCCATTTTAGTAGTGTAAATTTCCAAGTCCTTTCCTCAATAAGACTATCCATTTTCAAAATTAAATACCATTGTGACTTTCGGTTTCTACTTTCTTATAATTTCACCCAAAGATAAATAACTTGTAGACTTATGTTTATTTATTTATAATCAAGTATAAAGTAAATATAAGTGACCAGATTGAATTCAATTTCTTAGCCTGTTTTACATTGTTGGTTCTTTTTATCAAGTTTTATTCAGTAAAGAGGACTTTTTCTTAATCTCAAAATTTCCACAACCTGAGGATCACTCATTTGTGAAAACCAGTAGATTATATAGCTTCATGAAAATTTCAGTGCACTGGGGGAAGAATGTGTTCCACAGCTCTGGGTATAAAAACCAGTCATATTTTTTAAGGGTTCTGAAGTGAAAAGTGACTCTATACACTTATCGTAGAGGATTCTGATAAATTCAATCTTATTCATGCTGTGTATAGCCCTTACACTTAACTACAGTGCCACAAACACATGGAGAGCTTTCATGTTGCCTGAGTGAAAACAGATTAAGAAACTCTAAACATCCACCTTATCTTCCCAACTGGATACTCATTAGACCAATCCAAGCCTCCAGTCAAAGTCAGCCTTCTGTACCTCTGTGTTCAAGTGCTGGCCTAAGCTTCTTTCCATGGCTCTAGGGAACAAGCCTCCTGTTTAGATTCTTAGCATCTCTATTTCTCTACAGCAGACATCCTGAGCCTCTCTGGGTACCCTCTGGAAATGGGTTACAGCTGATATCACCCCCCAACACAATAATTTATTCTACTACTATCATAGGGAAGCAATCTCTATACTGTGGTGACTTTAGTCCGCACACTTAATAGATAGCAAATGTACATTTTAAATGGTTTGGTTCTGAATCTCAGCATGTTCATTTTCCAAAAGGAGAACCTATTAGAGTCTTGCTTGTTTGCTTTCTGGTTCAGTGAGGTTAATAAGAAATGGGGGTGATGAGGAAGGGAAATATGAAACTTTTTCCATTCTTCTTCCGTGTGTGTGTGTGTGTGTGTGTGTGTGTGTGTGTGTACTACAGCCTAATGGAAGGGAGGGAGGAGGAAAGAAAGAAAGAAAAGAAAAGAAAGGAAAGAAGAAAGGAAAAAAGAGGTATAAAGACTAAGTTATTCTACTGAAGGTCTTCTATCTCCCTCTCCTAAAATAAAAGCAGCTTCCCATATCAAATAACTTTTTGATAGAAGAGTTTCCTTTTTGAAGGGACCTGAGGGAGATATTCACTAATTGGGCAGTTTTTCCACAATAACTCGTAGCTAGAGGCCTTTATTCTTCACTTAAATTCAAAGTTTCTGTCCTTTTCAACAAATACAAATAAGTCATAAGAAGTGGGACTCCCCAGGAACCTGTATTGGAAGACAAGTGTTTCCTGCATCTCAATACTGTGCTACACAGTTCACTGTAACCACACAATTATTTACAGTCTTATTTTTGAAATGGCTGAAAAGATGAAAGAAAATATGCTCACCCTGCTATTTGGTATTTTTTAAATGATTATTATGTTTTTTTTTTCCTTAAGGTACAAAATTCTAGGGTATTTTCCTGATCAGTAAAAATACAGGCATTACTCCTAACAGATAATACATTTATCTTATCTTCTATCCAGAATTATCAGTATGATTAATAGAAATTTCACAAACTTTTGTCTAAAACTGAGGTGATCTTTTTGAGGTGATCTTTTTGGGTATAAACCTGATATCCAGACACTTGGCATTCAATTCTCTTTAAAATTCATACCTTTTAAGAATTTCTGCTTTTTCTGAAGTTATACCCAATTACACTGAGAGCTTAGCAAAGTGCTTGGCATGTTTTGTAAAGGAACATAACATTTTATGAATGAAAAATTAAATAAATAACCCTGTGTTCAGCTAAACTGAGCCATCTTCTGTATCCCAAACCTATACTCTCACTTCATGGTTTCTAGATAGAACAGCAATTATTGATTATTTGAAATAATTTGCTTTATGTTTGTCTTCTCTGATTGATTGTAACTTCACAAGGGCACACCTGCATCTGTCTTCTTTACTATAGTGTCATCAGAGCCCCAAAGATAGCTGATGTTCAGTAACCATTGAATGAATGCACATTGGCTGATTCATTAACTGAATGAATGAATAAATGAATGAAATGAGCAAATAAAATAATGAAAAGGAGAATACCAGGGAATAGGACTGAACAGGTAATTAGAGCATAGGTTATTGTAAGTCTAATATGCCTTGCTTTACCCTTCGCCCAGTGTTTCTAGACAATTGGAAAATGAGCAAAAAGAGATGAGCATGTCTTGTTACTCTCAGAGGTAAGATGAAGAAGTGAATAAGGGAAAAAGCAAAGGTCAAAAACACAGAGATGATACTGACTTTGTATTTTCCTGACATACTTTAATATAATTTCTCTTACCCTACTCTTTTTTGCCAATACAGATCCTTTTCATTCTTCCATGCTCTCCTCAATCTTGTTTTCCTAGAGTGGTTCATCCAGTCACTTGTGGTCTTCACCCAGTTGAGACTTTTCCAGCATTTATCATGTGATCTAGTTTCCTGTCAGAAAACATGTACTTCTTTGAAAAAAGCCTTGAATATATCCTTTTATCTTCTCATGTATTCATGCTTCATCTCTCCAACTCAGTCATAAGCTCTTTAGAATTAATTTTGATTTGACAGCTTTCTAAGACTTCACTCAATCAACAGCCCACCTCTTCTTCAGATGGGTCTGAACAAGGAACAAAACATAACAGAAAGTTAATGTAAAGGCCATTATATAATGATGATACTGATATGGAGTCCAATTTGTCAGGAGTCTGGTCAAGATAAGATTTATAGAATGGAGGAGCAGAGAAAAACTCCTTTGTTGAGAGTCATCCTCCCAAAAGAATGGAACTGTTGCAGTTGAGATGAACATGTCCACTCTCCAGATTTACAATGCAGATATATTTTTCACATTTCCTTAAGGAGTAATGATCAAAGGATGGAGAGAATCCAGGAATGCATCTAGAGAAACTCCTTATGGAAACAAGAAGTACATAAAAGTGTTTTATATAACACTTAGCTATACAGATGGTCCCCGACTCAGGATGGTTTGACTTACATTTTTTTTAACTTTATTATGGTGCAAAAGCAATAGGAATTCTGTAGAAACTGTGCTTTGAATTTTAAATGTTGATTTTTCCCAGGCTAGCGATATGTGACCACATGCTCAGCCACATGATCATAAGGGTAAACAACTGATACACTTAAAGCCATTATTTACCCATACAACCATTCTGTTTTCCACTTTCAGTACAGTGTTCAATAAACTACAGGAGATATTCAACATTTTACTGTAAAATAGACTTTGTGTTAGATGATTTTGTTCAACTCTAGGCTAATGTAAGTGTACTGAGCACCGTTAAGTTAGGCAAGGGTAAGCTATGATGTTTGGTGTATGAAATGCATTTTTGACTATTTTCAGTTTACCATGGGTATATCAGGATGTAACCCCACCATAAGCTGAGGAAGGTATGTACTTTGTTTAGTTGATCTCATCCAAAGAATTCTTCTTAAATGGCACTTATTTAAATATGAATCACATACTTCTTACAATTTAGTCCCTCCCTTTTGTTTCAGTCTTGCATATCTTTTATTCAAATTCTCAACTTTAATATCTAGTGGGCATCTTAAATCAAAGAACTCTTAATTTCTGTTTTCACTGCCCCAAGCTTCTCCTCCATGGTCTTTCTCATATCTTTAAAGTGTAGCTCCATCATCTAACCTCTTGAGCAAACCTCAAATCCTGAGGGATACACATAAACCCTCCTGTTCTTTCAGCCTTCATATTTCATCAATCACTGAGTTCTTATGGTTCTTCTTTTAACTTATATTAAAATTACGTTTTTTTAAAATTTGCATTTCCACTAGCCATTGTTCTCTGAGAGTAAGTTTCTATATTATCACCATATTTATTTTATTCATATCACAATCTAATCACAGTCTGAATTACCCTATGCATTTATTTCTTTTTTTTTCTCTTTTGATCTCCCTGACTAGAATTTCAGTTTCATACTGGCAGTGTCTTCCTCGATTTCTACATTGCTCTATCCCTTGTACATTGATCAGTGCCTGACACCTAGTAAGTACTCTGTATATACTTGGCACATGACTGTAAATAATTATTTCATATTGAATAAATATATATATTATATATTATTTCATAGAAAAATGAAATATAAAGTTATATAACAGATATTTGCATTTAAACGTGAGTTAGTAACTATTTTAGGAATGATTTTATACACATTTTTGTCTGATATGATCCATTACTTTTATTATCATTAAAAAGGGTGTAAATACATCTTCTTTTAAAGAAATTCAAAATAAAACTAAAAATTAATTTTTTTAAAGCTTGGGAGATTTTTACTCAAATTGTGGTTAATTTCCTACCATATATGTGGCTATGAGGAACATTGATATATACTAATTCAATCCAGAACAAAAAAGTAGATAGGAGAGTAAGTGATTTTCTAGATCTGCACTTACACTAATTACTGTCTTTTTTATTTATATCTCTTCTTAGATTCTGTTAATTCCCCTTCTACTGAGCCACTAAGCAAATATCCTTACACACTGAGAAGGATATTCTTCTATGTGCCTAATACCAAAAAATACTTCTAACTTTCTCCCTTCCATTTTGAGGCAACTCTCCCTTACCCTCCAAATAAAACCTTTCTAAATGCTAGGTTTTTTATCCTAAAGATTCAGGCTCTATATTTTGACCTTTTGAAGTCTCCATCAATTCTACTAAGTGTATAGTTTTTTTCTCCCAATACACACTAGCACTTGTTATTCTATCTCAAACTGTATAAAATATGTTTACTTATTTTCTCTATTGTAAACATTATGTCATCATGAAAAGACAATATGGAGAGTTAAACAAGTGCAGGGAATCTGTAATCACATATACAGTTGACCCTTGAACTATCAATACATGAGTTTGAACTGTGCAGGTGCACTTATACACGGATGATTTTCAATCGTAAATGCTACAGTACTACACTGTCCATGTTTGGCTGAAACTGTGGATGCAGAGGAACCATAGATACAGAAGGCCAACTATAAATTTTATGGGGATTAACCCCTGTGTTCATCTGGTCATGACTATACACATCACTGAGTACAGTATATTCAACTCTACAAGAAGAATTCTATGAATATTTCTTAGAATGCATTTTGAATTTCACCTACCCATAATTGATGAGATGAAATAATCAAATATTTATCATAAGTTTAGCCAACAGAGGTGGCTCTTTTTATGTGTCAATCTTACTGAGCTAGGGGGTACCCAAATATTTGACCAAACAGTAAGCTGAATATTTCTGTGACAGTATTTTTAGATGTGATTTCCATTTGAATTAGTAGACTGAATAAAACATTGTCCTCCCTAATGAGCATGGACCTCATCTAATCAACTGAAGTCCTGAATAGAACAAAAAGGCTGAGTAAGAGGGAGCTTCTCCTGCCTGACTGCAAGAGCTGGGAAGTAGGTCCTCTCTGGCTTTTGGACTTGGACTAAATCATCAGCTCTTCCTGGGTCTCAAACCTGTGGGCTTTCAGGTCAGAGCTTAACACCATTGGTTCTCCTGGTTCTAAAGACTGTGGACTCAGACTGGAACTATACTACGAGCTCTTCTGAACCTCCATTTTGCCAACTGCAGATCTAGGAACTTTTCAGCCTCCATAATAACATCAGCTAATTCCTTATAATAAATTTCTTATAGATAAATGAATAGGGAGATAAATAGATACATACATACATACATCCCCTTGGTTCTGTTTTCTGTTTCTTGGGAGAAACTTGACTAAAACACCAAATGTTTCAAATAATTTAATTTATTAACTAGGAATTGAGAAAATACAATCAATTCTTTGTTATACAGAATGTGGGAGCATGAAGACTCAATTTGATGTCTAGCTTCTACTATTTTTTTTTTTTTTTGAAGCAAGGAATACAACTTTATTCGGAAAGCCAGCAGACCGAGAAGATGGCAGACTAGCATCTCTGAAAAACCATCTTATATGGGTCTGGATGCCAGTTTCTTTTATAGAATCAGAGAAGGAGAGGCGGTGAGGAAGTAAAGTAAAAAGGCAGAATAGAGAGGAAGAGGCGGTGAGGAAGTAAAGTAAAAGGGCCATCAGTCTTGCAAAACATCTCATGGAATGACCAACCTCCGTGAGGGAATGTGTTAATTTCTTTTTTCTTGCTTTTAACTCTGTGTTATCTGAGAGTAAGATTTCTCTGAGGCTAAATCTCTCATTTCTGAAATGTACATTGAAATTCCTTGCCTATTTCACAATATTGTTAGGTTAAGAAGTTAAGATATTTGAGATTTTATGATATACTTAAAAATCAGCCTTAATATTAAATAGTTAAAACATGCAAAGGCAATAAAAGTTTTTAATTTTAGAACAATCATAAACTTATTTGTATTCCTTTTTTTGATGATTATTTAACTCTGAGGTAATTGATTGTGATAAATCATTGTTATGGAATTTTCTATCAGACCTGTGAGTAGGTAGCTTCCTAACCCTATCCCTATTTCACTTAAACCTAAATGTCAATGAATATAAGTAGAATTAAAAGCAATAATCTCTTAAATAAAAACCCAGTTGATCTTATCTCTACAAGAGAGTGAAGGCATCCTTTTTTCTTAAGAACAAAGTCTTGAGGGAAAGACTAAAATCTAGCTTTTATTCCTTTCTTTTAGGCCCATACCTTTTTTATGGACTAATGATCTCAAAGGGAAACAAGACAAGGGAACAGAAAACAACAGTTTTTTTTCTAAAGGAATAGAACAGAGGTCTGCGGGTCAAATCTAGATTTTACCTGTTTTTTTACGGCCTCTGAGCTAAGGTTTTTTTTTTTAAAACAGGTGAATGTTTAAAATCAGTTTGATCACAAAGAATACTAACTTTAAAGAACAATTAAGCAAAATATTTTTCAAAAATTGTTCAATTCTTCTCATTATTGGACTTTTTTTACAACAAAAAATGTACAATTATAAATACTTTGAATTCCATCAATTACAAAAATAGTGGAAATTTGTTTTCTCTCTTGTTATATAAGTACCTACATAGTATCTTAGATTTTACATCCTGGCTCACAAAGCCTGTAATATTTACTGCAACTATGTACAAAAAAATTTGCCTCCTCTTAGACTAGGGCAATTAGTCAAATTCATTTATTTCACTTACTGTTTTCTTCTGACATCCAGCTATATCAAGTTGGAAGGCCACTGCTTCTCTGAATTTCCAAATACAGGAAGAGAGTGGGTGACTTCTTCCAAAGAAAAGAGGCACTGGAACCTCTATTTGACCAAACAAAACTCAAGGGATAACAAAGTCTCCAAAGGAAGTAGCTTCCAAATGAGAAAAATCCGGCTAGACCAGGAATCCAAAGAGATTTAATCTAAGGAGAATGTACCATTTAAGATCTTTCTCTTCACCCTGGTTTTGTCAGCCTTTACTACCATCTCCGATAGTATCTCTTGGGAGCCAATTTATCCCTGACTCATATCAACGACTGTCAGAACTATAACAAGAACATGAAGGAGTCAGAGAGGAGCTTCTCCTAGTTAGTTACTAGCACAGATTCATAAATTATAAATATCATAAAGTTCATGTACTTTCATCTAGCAACCACATTTTTGAGAATTTATAACAAGGAAATAATTTCAGAGGATAAAATTTTATGTGCAGATAAATATTGGAATACATATATAATTGCCAAAAAAACCCAGAATAATTCAAATGTCTAACAGTAATAAAATGTTTGAATTAAGGTAATTCTGTTAGAGTTTTATTTAGCTATTCAATTTACAGTTATGAGGACTACCCCCCAAAATTAAATAATCTTTATGATTTGATGTTGTTAAGTGGAAAACAAAACTGAAGATAAAGTGATATTGAAGTCATATATTCCATATATAGGTTACAGTAGAAAAGGTACTATGGAAGGGACTTCCCTGGTGGTGCAGTGGTTAAGAATCCACCTGCCAATGCAGGGGACATGGGTTCCAGCCCTGGTCCGGGAAGATCCCACATGCTGCGGAGCAGCTAAGCCTGTGCACCACAACTACTGAGCCTGTGCTCTAGAGCCCGTGAGCCACAACTACTGAGCCCATGTGACACAACTACTGAGCCCGCGAGCCACAACTACTGAAGCTGACGTGCCTAGAGCCCATGCTCTGCAACAAGAGAAGCCACCACAGTAAGTCCGCGTACCACAACAGAGAGTAGCCCCTGCTCGCCACAACTAGAGAAAGCCCATGAGCAGCAATGAAGACCTAACACAGCCAAAAATTTTAAAAAAAATAAATTTTTTTTTAAAGATACTATGGAAGTAAAGTAACTTTATTTTAGAGAGGTAGATTTTGTTAAAGTAGGGTTAGTTCTTTAAATTTCAAAATGTCATTAATGGTACATTAAAGTAACCTTAAAATAACAAAATATTATTAAACCTTAAAAATAACAAAAGCTGATTAAAACCTACATCTTTCACGAAATTTGTAAATTTCCTTATATTTCTGAGACAGGCAAAGAGGAGAGTTACTGCAAAACTGAGACAGCTAAGCAGCCAGAGGCACCATGAGAAAAAAAAAGGAAAGAAAAGAAAAGAAAAGAAAACTGCAGGGATAGCTTGCTGTATCTGATTTATTTAAGAACAACTCAAAGGATTTGATGGCTTAGAGTGGTTTTAGTAATGGTCTGGTGAAAGTGAAGGCATGACTGTAAAACAGAAATCCTAAGAACACACCAAGATGAACTCTAAGGAATGACAGATCCTGACACTGAGGAGCAAGTCTTTTTGAAGAGTCAGTGGCCCAAAATGTAGTAGGAACAGAAAAACACCACCACCACAACCACCACCCAAGGCATAGCAACTGTTTACCTTAATGTACCCTGAGTGTCAAACGGTGAGTTTCAGATAATATGTTGTACTTCTGGGGATGTGCGAGTCCACTGAGTAATGTTCTTAACTTGAGAATATGCCAGTGGGCATTATAGAGATTTATCCAGATCTGTGTTCTTAGGCTTGATACACTTAAGCACACTAACAGTAGGTAGCATTTGCTTACAGATATATTTTTACCTTTTATAAATGTATTGGTTTCAGAAAGCCCCAGGCCTACGAAATAGAAGGATTTCCTGGTGAAACTGCATTAAATGGTAGGACAACTCTGTAAAATGTTAAGCTATGGCCTTAGCAAGTTTTCCTGCTAAAAAAAATAAAATAAAAGCCCTTATGAGTAATAGCATACATAAACTAATTTCATCATTTAAAATTCCTGTCACTTTTGTTCTTTCTCATGTGTGCCATATATACGTATACACACATATATGTATAAACATATACAGAAACATACATATATATGTTTATATATAAGAGAGAAATGTTAGATTGATTCCAGTGAGTCTGGAATCCATTGATCCGTATCCTTAGTGTTTCAGAATCATAAATTGAACAAAAAACTATGTGTTACAAGAGAGTGTGAATGGGTTGTTAGATACCATCTCCCTCTTAAAACTTGGTGGATTAAATGGCCTCAAATTCTAGAGGGCGTGAGCTCTTTCTTTTCCCCATGCCCCTACCTGAGATTCAGATATTATCTAAAAAGAAAGCAAATGAGCATCTGAATTGTGACTCAAGCATTTTTTTCCCTTCCTCCTTCAGTTCCTCTGCATCTCTCAATTATTAGACTCCTAGCATCAGGCTTTGTATTCTTCTGCATAGTGTGCATTCACAGTAGGAAAACCTCTAAAAATGTTGAGTTTTGGGCTTCCCTGGTGGCGCAGTGGTTGAGAGTCTGCCTGCCGATGCAGGGGACACGGGTTCGTGGCCCGGTCTGGGAAGATCCCACATGCCACGGAGCGGCTGGGCCCGTGAGCCATGGCCGCTGAGCCTGCGAGTCCGGAGCCTGTGCTCCGCAACGGGAGAGGCCACAACAGTGAGAGGCCCGCATACTGCAAAAAAAAAAAAAAAAAAATGTTGAGTTCCTACCAAGAGATGATCTACTAATTTCCCCTTAATGCTAGCTATCTGTAAACAACAATTGATATGATATTCTTTTGCCTATATTGCAGTATCCTCCCCTATAAGATCCAGGGACAGATGGAGAAAGGGATTTTTGTGAGTGAGTCTATTCAGTTGTAGCTTGTGTTTAAACACCCATGAAATAATATGATGAAGTCAAGAAGGGAAGGAATAATTGCTTTCAAATATGAACAGTCTCTTTTACTGTACTTTGAATTAATTGTGGCATTAGGATAAATGATGAATTGATTGAAAAAATTAAAGTGAGTTAGTATGATTCTTGAAGGTGAATATATCCCACTTGAATTGCAGCCTTAATGGTTAGATATGTGTAATTTACATAAAATGTTATTTATGTATCTATATGTATTATATATATTATTTATCACATAAAAATATTTGGTGCTTATATTCCTTTCTCTCCAATAATTAAAATATAATTTCTGCTATGTATAATGATCAAAAACTTGATTTAGCTGATTGATAAGCTATTTAAAACAATACACTATTATCCTCTGTACTTTTATGGGAAAAATAAGTAATATTGGAAATAGAATACAATCTTCTGAATCATATCATTTTATTTTTTTCACTGGTGATTCTGAGTATACTGTATTGCTGGATAGTTCTCCACAATATGTTTATTTTTTCTGCAATTGATGGGGAACGGACTATTTTCAATTTTTGGCAATTAGAAAAAAAATATTTATATGAACATTTTAATTTTTGTTTTCTTGGGTACACTTGTGTGAGTTTCTTGAGGTGGTATGCCTAGGAGTGTATTTTTCTGGGTATCTTCAGCTTCATTAAATAATGTCAAAGGGTTGCGTGTCTGCTTGTAGAATGTTAGAATTTCCACTGTTCTCTTACCTTACTAACACTTGACATAATCAGGTTTTTAATGCTAGGCAACAGTAATTAATCAATTAATCAATTTTAATTTCCTTTTCTCTGATTCCTCACAAGATTAGGCACCGTTTGATTTTTCTCTTTCGTGAAATATCTTTCAATGATTTTTTACCCTTTTCTTTAACTGTGGTTTCTGTTTATGCATAGTGATTTGTGAGAAGTCTCTACATGGTCTGTTTAAAAGCCCTTTGTTTTTTCATGTGTTATTTCCTCAAACTATGTCTTGCTTTTTCACATCCAGTATATACTTTGAAAGATAAACTCTATGAATTTTAATATACGTAAATATAATAATCATTTCTTTAAAACTTTACCTGCACTGATAACATGAAAATATTTTCTTGTATTTCAGAAGCTTTATTGTTTAAAATTTTTGTTTAGGTCTCTGTTCCTTCTGGAATTGATTCTCATGTGTGGTATGAGGTAGCAATCCTATTTCATTTTCTTTTCCTTTCTTTTTTTTTTGGTGTGGGTACCAATTGTATCAATTTTGTGGAAAATACGTTCTTTGTCCAAGTGCTCTACCATGCTGCATGTCAAAAATCATTGTCTGTATGTGTGTGGATATGCTTCTTGTTTTGTATGCTATACCATTGGGCTATTTCTGTTTTTTCTTTTCTTTTTTTCTGGTTTCAGTGCAGTTGCTCCTAATTAAAATTTTAAAGGGTAGAAAAACATGAAGGATAAAAAAAGAGTCACCAATAACCACTGCTAATATCTGATATATATCTTTTTTTAACTCCCATGTATATATTCATATATTTTTCTTCTATAACAATTTTTTCCTTCTATAATTTTTTCTTCTATAAAAAATTATAGTTTACATAATTTAAACTGCTTTTCAATTTACAGTAATTACCTTAATTTTCTCCTGTCATTAAATAGTTTTCTAAGTCATAATTTGTAACATCGGATACATTCTCACATAGAGGGTACCATCATTTATTTAACTAATTCCTAATTAATGACATTTTCGCTTGCTCTGTAATTTTGATTGTTGAGCCTTACTAAAACCTTTTGAGGCAGGCAGTGGGTATATTTCTATTATTATTATTTTACTGATGAGAAAATTGAGGTTCATTCAGTAAGGTGTCTTACCAAATGTCACACATTTAGGATGAGGCTGAGCTAAATTTCAGACTCTAAAACCATTCCATTTACCATCTTCTGCCTCTTATAATGAACACTAATTATCTTTGTGTTGCAGTTGTAGATTCATGAAGTACCAACTAATAGAAATTAAATCCTGGTGAAAATCCCACTCGAGAACAGTATTTCCTGTGTTTATCAACTCCTTGTTGTCACTGAAGACTGGTTTAAAGGTTAAAGCCCATCAGCCACCCAAACTAAGCAGGAGCCAATCCATAGGTCAGCGTCAGCTTCATTTTTATTCTTGACGAGACATGTCTAGTCATTTTTTGTGTCTAACATTAGAATCCCTGCATAGAAATAATTTGCACAACTTTAATTTTTCCCCCCATTTAATCCATCACACACTGAGTCACTTGATATTCCCACTGATCAACCTGTGAAATTTGTCAGCTTTATCTCTGATTTACCGCGGATTCTGCTAATAATAAGTGTCATTGCTGAATGTATTCTAACTTTTCTAGAGCTGCATGATCAAAGCAAGTGCTATTTTCTTTTTTAATCAGTGCTTTTTTGTTAGATGAGCACAGAAAACACTGGGTATGAAAGTATCCAACAACATATGCAACAAAAACCAGTAGTTTGATGAATGCTGAGAGAGATGGTACCATATTATTCTCTTATTACAACTGCATGTTGGTCTTACCCAGGCCTCATATACATCCTTTTGTGACTCACTTTCCTGGGGAAGATAATATCAACTTTGAACTTCTTCCTGTGGTCATTCAGGAAATATTTTATAAGTAGATGTCATGTCAATCAAATAGACACTTTTGTTGCTTACAAAGGGGTTTAAACAGCATGCAATAATAATGTATAACATTTAATGTGTAATATATTTAGTATATGAGTATATAAATTAATAGTTATGCTCTACAAATGAAAGAGAAATGGAAAAAGCCTCAAACAAGCAACAGTTGATTAAATATCATTAGCAGACATTAGGGCCAATTACCTCTTGAAAACCGGCAATTAAAAAAGAAAGAATTTTACATTTATCTTGTGTGTCCTATATGAAACTGTTTTTCAGTTCATGAAGGAAGAAATTCCAGCTGGTAAATGTGGAAAGAATGATAAAATTAGAAAATCCCTATCATGAAATATGGATTGTTTATTTCAGCTAGCAGTCATCAATGAATGACACCAACAATAGAGGGATAGCTGTCACTCCCTGAACCCAATGAACATTTGTAGTATCACTAAATCAGTGCTACCAGATATTGTGGGCTTCCTGAAGGAAAACAGCAAGAAGCACACAGAAACAACTACAGTAGCCTTGTCAAAGTCAGAGTCTGGATCTAATCAAGCTTCTTGATTTAACTATCACAGGAAATACTGAGGATAGAAGAACAAGTTTGAATAAAAGTGCAAAGAGGCAAAAAGACAAATTCAGAAGGCATAACATTCCACAGGAAATTTTAAGTCAATGGCATAAAGAGCAAGAGGAGGTTCTAGATTTAAAAGGATTTAAGAGACATGTAGCTACAAGTTATAGTAGATGGATTTTGTTTGGATAGTGAATCAGGCAAACTTGCTGTAAATGTACTTTTCTGAAGCAATTGGGAAAATGTTTTTATGTACTGGGTATTATTTGATAGCAAAGAATTTGCATTAATTCTCTGGGGACTATATTAGGATGGTTATATAAAAAATGTCCATATTTTCAGAAATATGTAATGACTGAATGTAGGAGTAAAATGACATGATCAAGATAGAATCCTTCCATCTTTTTTTGTTGTCCACCTTAAAAATGTAGGAGGATCACACACAGTTTCTAAACCTCTGCATCTGGTGGTGGCTTATCAAACTTCCACCAACATTCCATTGGCCAGGACTCCGTCATGTGGTCCTCAAGTACTCTACAAAGGAAGATGGAAAGTGTAGTTTTCTTGAATGCCAAAGAAAATTAATAAAATGTTAAATATATATCATTATCTCTACCACTTCCTTTTTTCCTTATAGGTAAACTTATCTTTTTCCACAGAACAGGGCATTACTGTAAGTATTAACACGTTAGCTAATTTACACGGTGTTTACTATAGATCTAGCCCTCTAAGTTCCTTCATATGGATTAACTCATTAATTCATACCCACACCTATTTTAAGATAAGAACAACTAGCTTAAAAATGTGCTGCAGTTAGGGATTAAACTAGGATGTGAAAGCAGTCTGATTTCTTCCTAATACCTATGCTAGGATAATATATTAGCGTGTTGCAATATGCTTCTTGTTAAAAGAATTATACTTTTTAAACCTAACCTTTACAATTAAAATCTATTAATCTAATCAAGATTCTCAGCCGAAGCCCTGAATTTTGGTTTCTACACTAATGTATAAAGGAACATATTATCCCTTATAACATAACTCTTATTGAGGGGTAATCTTGAAGTAAAGATCTCAGACATCAGAGTAAGACAAACTTTGGTTTGAAGCCTTGCTTCATCACTTATTACAAGTGACTCAATTTCTTGAGCCTTTAAAAAAAAAATCTATAAAGGGGATAATAAGAGCCATCTTATAAGGCAGCTGTGACAATTAAGTGTAACGTAAGCCAAGTAAATGTTTCCACGGTAAATGAGAAACAGATTCATTATAATAAGTTCAATTTATATTTACTTTGAAATACAGAATATTAAGTATGCATTGTGT
This sequence comes from Monodon monoceros, assembly GCF_005190385.1. Lineage (NCBI taxonomy): Eukaryota > Metazoa > Chordata > Mammalia > Artiodactyla > Monodontidae > Monodon > Monodon monoceros. Next base: position 87,181,818 of record NW_021703784.1, on the reverse strand, counting down.
TATTCATTCCTCATAAGAAACTCTAAGAAATAACTACAGAAACTATTATGATTTGCATAAGTTAGATAAGAAAACCAGGTCTCTCGGGGCATAAATTATTTCTTTATGATGACACAGTTATAAAGGTTGGGCATGGGGATCACTCTGTTTTAACTTCTATTGCAGTGTATCTCCTTTTCCACAATATATCCTTGTCCAGTTCTTTCTTGCACATTTTCTTATGAAAAGTAAAATCTCCAGCTCTTCTCATGTACCTGAAATAGTACCTAGAGAACCTAAGTGCACTGAAAACTGCTAGGGAGTCTTTTATTAGCTAAGTAGATACTCAAAAGAACCTGGTCAATATCCACTAGAGCTATAGTATAAAAGGAGAAACTAAAAACATAATAATTGTAGATCCTCAATCAGAGTCTCTTGGAGTTAATAGATGTCAAACCACAAAGAAGTTTTAACAACCTGAAATCAATCAGCATTCTAAGAACTTTAGGCCAGTGTTTGAATCAGGATATGTAATGCATCTGAGAATACTTATAAACTATTATTGGGACAGATTTAATTATTTTAATGAAACAAAAACTCTTTTAACAGAGTTTTCATATATACATATATATGCATGTTATAGTGTGTGTATATATTTATATATAATTTTTTTTCTTTCTGAAAGCTTCCAATCTAATCGCATGTGATTCTAAAACTTGATAACATTTATTGAGCGCTTCCTATGTGAAAAGCACTTTCCAAGTTGATAATTTAATTGTCAGAGCAATTTTATGGGGGTTGTTTTCATTTTACATATAAACTTATATTTAGAATAGTCAGGTGACTTCAAGTCATACAGCTCATTGGTGGTGAATGCAGAACTTAAACCAGATCTGAAGCCAAAGACCTAGGTCTCTACCACCAAAATATAAGATCTTGTTTTGAAAAACTATTTCTGAAAAAAAATAGTTTAAAGAATAAATATATTTTTTAAATGGTTAAAAATTCTCCATTTTTGACCAGGTGCAAAAATTGCACAGTCGTGTGTACCAAGGCAGCTTAGATGATCTGAGTGTCTTTTGAGTTTGAGACTGTATTGGATGTATGTTTCCATATTGATCAATTCCAATAGTAAAAAGAGTTGCAAGTTTTTTTTTTTCAGTATAATGTGCTATAGTTTGAAACTTCTCCAGGGTAAAATACTGTGATTTTAACATTACACTTAGAACTATGATAAACATTTAAAGTTATTAGGAAATATTTCCACTTTTTTAAGCTACTATCTAAATTTTTATTCTTCTAATTTATCTTTCTGAGAATTTTATTTTATTGTAAAAGAATTGTAAAATTGTAAAATTGTATTTTATTCTTTGGCCATGCTGCGCGCCTTGCAGCATCTTAGTTCCCCAACCAGGGATTGTATCCGCACCCTCAGCAGTGAAAGTGTGGAGTCCTAACAACGGGACTGCCAGGGAATTCCCAGTTTATCTTTCTGAGAATTTTAAAACCTGACTTGGTTGTACCTGCATGAACTGATGGTATTATAATGCTTGTTGCTGATGTGAATTTGGAAATTTCATTCTTTATCTGGATGATGCACCTTTAAGCTATCTACTTTGACTAGCCTCTATTGTTTTATAACTCACATTTGGTTTAGTTTGGTTTTCAGTGTCTCACAGAGAAGTTCACTACTTCTTATAAATATCAACACAGTTGTTCAGCCTGATATTTCATAGGTCATTACTGAATCTGACTTTCCAAAATAGAATAAGACCAACAGTCTCGGGACTTGTTTCTTTTGTTTTCTTTGGGAAATAATTTATTTGGTCCCCTCAGTCCATCCACTCCAAGTGCCCTTGCTTCACCCTCATAATCGTCTGTGAATACCCTATAATTCTGTTGTACCTTCTAGTCCATTACCTCTCAGGCTTAAAAATTAAATGTGAAACTCTGAAGTTTTGTGCATAGATATTCTTTTCATATTACTGAGTTATGTAATTATTTCATGAGGTTTTACATGTCTTTAAAACTTGAGTGGGAGCAAGGACCATGTCTAAATACCTACTGGTATTAGTAATTCCAGTTCCCTGAATATTAATTAACACAATTTAGACATTTGGTAGAAGACTCGCATGATGGCATGAGAAAGAGAAATTAATCTATTTTATCTTTGTGCAAAAATTCTACTTAATTAAAATAACATTATCTTAAATGATTATAAAGTATTAAAGATGCCAATAATTTTGATATAATAGAAAATCTAAACAAGCTACTTATAAGTGATCAGTAGGCTAATATCCTAAAATTTATAGAGTCATATTCTAAATAATAAAATGTAATACTTTGTTGAATATCTACTACAGATACTCAAATGGAGAGACTTAGTGTACATACTCCTAATAGCTCTGATCTTCATAGCATTTTGCAAGGAGGATATTGTTGATTTTTAATGGTGTTATGCCTGTTTTTCTGAGGAAGTATTTCCATTCAAGATGACCCTCACTTCACTTCGATATTCCTGGTGATATGAGGCACAGTGCCTAATACAAAATAAGACAACAGATTAGTAGTTCTCAAACTTTGTTTTGCCTTAAAAAAATCACATGCTCTATTGATTAAGAAGGAAATTCCCAGAAACTCAGTGGTTTTTGTGAGATGCCCATATTCCCTTTTTTAAACACATGATACAGGTAACTTTGAAATTCAAGCTCCATGGACCATACTTTGAGAAATGTTATAATTTACTGCAAAGCCTTGGTTATATATTATTTAATAAATTGGCAATGAAGTTTGATAAATAATTCCTATGTTTTGAAGAAGATACAAAAATTCTAAAATGAAAAAAAGCTTAAAAAATAAAATACAATGATTATTTAAAAGAAGCAAGAGAAAGTCCTGGCAGAAAATGGGAAGGATGCCATTCAGCAGCAGTATAGTGGTTGGCATTAAACCATCATATTTATTCCACTACAGTAATTGTCAGCATTTTCTTTTATAGTATTTTTTCCCTGATAGAAGAAAGCCCTGGGTGTTAGTCACAGCCAAAGAGCCACTGGGTGCCATCCTTGGGAGCAAGCTGCCTGGCAGCATCAGTGTCAGTCAAGAATGATGTCCCCTCAGTTCCTGCAAAAGGTCAAAAAGAGAAAAGTGACGGTGACTCAGGTTGAGAATGGGAGGATGTGTTGTGTCATGCTCCAAAGAGCCTTGTCCCTGAGGTGACAGGTAATGAGAGAGCATCATTCATGGTGTCTTACCAAGCCCTCAATGTGGATTAGCTTTAACCATAAGGAAGACCTGAGCAGAGAAAACACATTGAACCATTTCCTGCTGAAGAGTATTTTAAGAAGCAGTTTTCTTAAATACAGAATATATCTTAATTTTCGTCTTGGCCTCTCAGAGAAAACAATTCTGATGTTGTTGTATCTATTCCGTTCATGTGAACTTACTCTTACTTCTTTCTTCTCATGTTGTGTTGGCAAGGTATGATTCTTCTCGACCTGAGGTGGCCTCTTCAAACATAGGTGATAGAATTCTGGCAAGGCAAGCCTAGACTATTTTTAAATAGTCTAAAAACTGCAAAGCAACCCCAGTTTCTGCTAAAATATCAAAATGGCTCCAAGAAATGTTGGAAAATCTGTGATGCTTGCTTTGAGCATCCCTCTCTTTGACGACCTTGCTAGAAGCCTTCTTTGTCTGGCTGCCCGCTGACTCCACTGGAGCCAGAGACCCCCTGCTAATGCCCAAACATACTATGTTACCTGCTCAGTTCAGGTAATTTGAATAGCCACTCATTAAACATCAGCTGTAAGCCAGGCATCAGCTATAAGAATCAAATAAGACGGACACTGTGGCCTCAGGAAACATATTTTAGAGGGAGATACAAGCATCTGAACATACAATAAACTGCACTTTAAATCCTCTGATAGCAGAACATGCACGGTGTTCTGATTACTAAAGGAAGAATCTCTGCCATTAATGCTTTTTAGAATAAAAATCATAGGAAAACTAAGTCCAAGTTGGCTTAAGAAAAGAGGAACTTACTGAATCACATAAGAGAAAGTCCAAAAGTGGGGCTGGTTTTAGGCATGGCTTTGTAAGAAAGTCCGATAATATAGTAGGAATATAATTCTTTCTGTAATGTGACTTGACTTCACTTGTGTTGCCTCTGATTTTAAAATGGACATCGCTCATGGCAACAAAAAAGCTTCCAGTAGCTACAGAGCTATCTCCTTTCAGCTACAAATAGTTTAATAAGGTGAAAACATTTTTATCCCAGCATTACGAGAAGGAGTTTTGAGATTCATGCTGTTTAGAATTATTTAATCAGTTACCCACATTTGAATCAATCACTGAGAATGTGTTGCATTGATTGACTTTGGGTGCATCATATGTGCCTGGCCTCAAACTGGGGATAGGTTCACAGAAAGATCTTGTAGACTGAAAAGGTGCTGTTATACTCCTGAACAGAAAGTATGGATGTTGGCATTAAATTCTGAAATGATCACAGCACAGGCCTCTATCTCAGCCTATGAAGTTTCAGAACAGGGGAAGACAGCTATGTTTTATTTTCAGGCAGGAAGGAATTGACTACTCTATAAGAACAAACCACCCCCCAAATCTCAATGGCTTAAAAAACACTATATTTCTTGCTTACACAACACCTATTATGGGTCTGATGAATTCTCCAGAGCAGTGGTATATCCTGAGGTTGCTCAGATTCTAGTCTGCGTTGATTTTATTGAAGCTCCATTGCAATATATGCTTTCACAAGAGGGCTGGAAAGTATGGAACTGTCAATTAAAAGCCCCATTTAATCACCACTAAATAAATATGTCATTTCTGTCCACAACATATTGAACAGAGTTGAAAACATGCTACACAGAGATGTGTAATCCTCCCATATCAGACATTTCCAGAATCTGCTTATAATCCATTGACCAGAGCTAGTTGCATGGCCTCATGTAACTACAAGGCGATGCAGAGTGGTAAAGTCTTCTCCTATGCCCAGAAGGAAAGGAAAACTAGACATGAGTGATCATTTGAAGCCACTGCAACAGTCTAGAGTCATCCAGGTGAGGGGACAGCAGGAACAGAGACATGGAGATTGAAAGAGTGTAATGAGTTCTGGGAACAGCACAAATTCTGGCATTTTTGAAATGAAAAAAACACAGAGAATGTGGAAGAAGAGGCTAGAAGGTTGTACTTTTATTGTGTTTTATTGTGCTTCACTTTATTGCGCTTTGCAGATACTGTGTCTCTCATAAATTGAAGGCTTGTGGCAACTCTGTGTTGAGGAAGTCTATTGGCGAAAATTTTTCAACAGGGTTTGCTCACTTAGTGTCTCTGTGTTACATTTTGGTAATTCTCACAATATTTCAAACTTTTTGATTATTATTGTAGTTATGGTTATCTGTGATCAGCGGTCTTTGATGTCACTATTGTACTTGTTTTGGGATGCCACAAACCACGCCCTTATAAGATGGCACACTTAATAAATATTGTGTGTATTCCGACTGCTCCACCGACTGGCTGTCCCCCCATCTCTCTCCCTCTCCTTGGGCATCCTTATTCCCTGAGACACAACAAAAATATTGTGATTAGGCCAATTAATAACCCTACAGTGGCCTCTAAGTATTCAAATGAAAGGAAGAGTCACACATCTCTCACTTTAATTCGAAAGCTAGAAATGATTACGCTTAGTGAGGAAGGCATGGTGAAAACCAAGATAGGCTGAAAGCTAGGCCCCTTGCACAAGCAATTAGCAAAGTCTTGAATGTGAAGGAAAAGTGCTTGAAGAAAATTAAAAGTGCTATTCCACTGAACACACAAATGATTAGAGAGCAAAACAGCCTTATTGCTTATATGGAAAAAGTTTTATTGGCCCTCTGATTCTGGGGTCCATATTAGGATCCAGCATAGTCTTTATCATTTCGTTAGATTTATCATTTCATTTGCTGGATAACTATAGTTTCCATTCTGTCAGTCAGGCACATGAACCAGGATTACAATTCATTTTAAAATGTTAAAAAGGTGAAAATTCAGAGATAAATGCTAAGAATGAAAGGTCACATTTGATTATGTTTTGAACTTGCTGCAAATTTTGTTGAGGAATTAAAATTTACTCACAGAGAATAAACTTTTTAAAGGACCGCTTATCCACTAAAGAAGATTCAGAATATTTAGCTTTCTAGAAGAATGAAGGAAGTTAACAGGGAAAAGAAATGTAGGGAGAAGTAGAGGAGGTTTTGTAAAAATTTTGCTAAAAGTGAAAAGTCTTCTGGAAACCTTTTTTGGCTGATGTCTAAGTTGGGACAATGGGTATCAAATGTGTACAAGTCATTTACTTCTTTGGGTTTGTGTTTTCACATTTACACATGAAAGGTATAGGACTGGACCATTTCTAACAGGGATTTATGAAGGCATATATTTTCCTTTCCAAGTTTAATATTTATTGAACACTAACAATATTTTGGTTTGGTTTGGCTCTGAGTTTACCTGGTTAACATCTCCAGCTATCGTTTGATTTGAAAGAAATTTTCACCAAACGTCTGAATGACCCCCTCCTTGCTGACTGAGTGTGGTCAGTATTTGGATGTCTTTAGAAGGGATGTTTGCATAACTTGAATATGTTCTAGGGCTTCACTAGGCTTGTTTTCTGCATGGAGTCATTACAAAATTTCACATTCTGATAAATAAACAAAAAAAAACCATAAGGTACTTCTTATCATTATTTGTCTCTTTAAGAGCATTAAAGTGTATATTAGCAAACCAGAGTAAGAATTCTTAAAAATCTTGTTTTCCAAACCCAGGTCTGCCATAATCCATGGTTGCTCCAGAGATTCCCCCACAAAACCCCTCTAGTGTGGTCTGACTTTTCTCTTTCTTTATTCCCCCATGCATGCTACAGCTGCACCATCTCTCTGATAGAATGGCTACCGGTAGCCTCACTCCTGCCTACTGATGGTGCCTGGCTACTCCAGGATGGCTCTACCATTCTTACCTTGTTCCTCATGGACAGCAATGCAGAGGACCTCCTGGGATGAAACACTTTATTTCTCTCTTGAGATGTTCTTGGTGAGAATTTCTGATGACAAGAAAAGAGACACACTCTCCATCTCACTCATGGGTTCCTCTAGTGAGTGGTAGATCCTCTTCCTGCTTTTCGTTTTGTATTACTGGGATAGAAGGAATTTCCTTTGAACAGTTCTGGGAGCATAGTCAAGCTTAGACTGGCTGGTTCTATTAGATAATCCCTCATAAACTTGCAAAAGGAAGAAAGGAAACTTGTCAGTGAAAAAGTTTAATCCCTGCTCACTTAGCAAGCAATGACTAAGGCAAGTGAGGAAAGATGGTATATTATGCCACTCATAGTTTAATTATTTATCACTTCCACAGTTGAAATCGCCATAAGATTATCTTGCATTCCCCCAATTCTGGGGAGTACAGGTTTCATTATCAAATTTGTCCCACCTCTGCTGTTTCTTTAACGGGCCAGAAAATGAGCAATTGAGAAGTCAAAGTTATCTTGTTAGTTCCCCTTTGTTCACACTGGAAGCAGACTATAAATCTAAGATCGGGTAAAACTCCATCCTCAATTGGAGAACCCATTTATGCTTCCTGCTGGAACCTCACTTTGGGAGATCTAACTTCAAAAACAATTGAGATATTGTTGTTTATATGTCTCCCTATCCAAATCTGTCCCAGTGATTAAGATGTAAGATTAAGTGTGGTCTTGGTCTCCATGTTTTTCTTCCTTGTTCTCGTACATTCACAAACAAGTGCAATTGATCTGTCCCTCCAGTGTTACCTTTCCTTTCTTTTTAAATTAAAGCAAGATTGTATAGCAAACCTTGCTATGGAGAGCTTCTGCATGGACCTAACTTGATTCCCATTCATCAAACTGTTTTTTCCCTCACCTTACAAAAATTATTGTTATCTTATTATTTTTTTCCAATTTGAACTAGACAGAAAGAACAGTTTTTCTTTTCCTGCTTATCTATAAACTTAACACATAAATGCTAAATGAATTCTGCTGAGCCAAATATATCTCCTATGAAGTGAGTCCACATGGAAATGGAAACCATTATGTCATTATGTCTTTGAGTCCATGGATGACTTTTGTAGGCTTCCACTTACGTAGTGGGCCATATGAGCTTCAAAGAATTTCTAATGCTGAATTATGCTAATAGAAAATTTTAACTACAGTTGAAAAGCATTTTCCTTGACTTTTGGCACTGTTACTTTCTGTACATCTCTCTAGAAACTATGGTCGATGGAGCTCTCCAAACCATTTTTGTGAAGGTGTAATACATGCCAAAATACTGCTCCCTTCAGTCCTTAGGGAGGGCAGGTAAACTCTGAGGTCACTTTTAGCTAAAAGCAACCTTGTTGCTTCAGGCTGAAGCAACCTTATGAAGCAGATTGATAATTGTCTTCTCATACCTTTATATCCTGTGCCTGGGAAACACTTTGTGCACATGGCTCATAGCCTTATTCCTTTCAGTGAAGCTTTCTCTGACCATCCCATATAAATTAACTCCTCATGCCCGTATGTCCTAATGTCCATACTCTGCTTTATTATTTGGCATTACATTTGTGACACACGAGACTTGGTTATTTCATTTTTTTCCCCCTACTAGAATATACATTCAGAAGACATGGGCCCTGTTATGTTCATTAGGCTATTGCTGAGTTTAGAACAGTACCTAATCAGGAAATGTAGAGTATAAATACAAAATGGATATCGAATCAATTAGCTTGTATTTCTTTTCTTTTGTCAAATATCTATTCAGCTGTTTACCTTTTTGTTGTTATTGTTACACTTTCTCTAATAAATGTGTCTGGGGTTTTTATACTAATGATTATTAATAGTTTGTCTAAAATGTGTTAAATTCCCCAGAGTGCTGATCATCTATTCTTATTATTTGTGATATATGATGACACCGATATTTTAGATTTTTATTTATGGGTTTGTAAATAGTCTACTTATAGCTTCTTTCTGTGATTCTGTTTTTAGAAAAGCCCTTTCTTTTCCAGGATGATATAACTATTTATGTTTATTTATACTTTATTTTTATAGGTTATACTTCATATTCATACTTTACTTTTTATAGGTTATACTTCACATTTAATTTTTGAATAATGATGAATTTTTGTTTTACTATGTAGAGTAAGAAACATAGCAAGTTTTCTCAGTAGTGTTTATTGAATAAACTATTCTTTTTCCACACTTTGAAATACCACCTTTACTACATTCTAGATTCTTATATACTTTGGGGTCTGCCATAAACATTCCTCTTATGTTCTTTTGGATGATCTTTCTGTTCCTGCAGCTGTACCAAAGTCTTTGCAGTATCCTAAATGTATAATGTTTTCTTAATTTAGGGTTAAAACTCATCCCTGTTTCCCAAATTTATTTTAAATATGATAATATTTAAATACATGTATTTATTTAAAAGTGATAATTCTTCCAGATATAATTTAAAATAATTAAATTCTCCCTAAACCACCCACAAGAAATCTGGGAAGTTTAATCTGTACATTTGGTAGTGACTTTGGTGAAAACCAACATATTTTCAGCATTACATTTCCCTATTTAGAGATACGGCATGCATTTCTATTTTTAGGGTATTAAATAATATTTTGTCCTTTAAATTCAAAGTTTAGCATTAGATTCTTCTTAACCACAACAAGATTATTATTGCAGAACACAGGAAGTAATAATCAAAAACCTAGCGAAAAGAACGTGAAAAGTAAGTGGAACTTAAATCCTTTTTCCTCATCTCTTAATAAGCCATGGAAAGTCCTACCCACTCCTCTGAGGTGAACACGGGGAACATTTTATAGTGTAGCATTCTAAACTTTTCTGTATGTTTAAGCAAATATGGGTACATAAAGCATATATCAAAGCATTTTAGAACTTGTTTTAAACTTGAAATCGTTTTTTATAGATAATGGACATGATTATAAATCATTACCTGTAGTTCTATATCATATGGTTAATACTCAGTTGTGTATATCAGTGGTTCTCAACTCTGGCTGCGTATCAGAATCCTTTGGGAATGTTTGCAATAATACCAAAGCCTAGACCTTATCCTGACTACCTTTAAATTTCTGATGATACTGGTGGGTGGTGAACCCCAAACACTGGTCTTTTAAAAAACATTTTTAGTGATTCTAATGTGTACCTAGGGTTGGTAACTGCTACCATGCATGAACCATGATTTCTTAACCAGTTCTCGTTTAATGAATATTTGGGCATCCCCCTGGATTAACTCTATGTAAGGTTACAGTTGATCCTTCAACAGCTTGGGAGTTAGGAGACCCAGCCCTTCATGCAGGCAAAAATCTGGTATAATATATAGTCTGCCCTTTATTACAGGGTTCCGCCCTATCTGCAGTTCAACCAACAATGGATCGTTTAGTACCATGGTATTCACTATTGAAAAAAAATCCACTTGTAAGTGAACTCATGCAGTTCAAACCATGTTGTTCAAGGGTCAACTGTATTTCTTGCTTATGTTATGTTTCTAGTACAGGGACGTGGGCTAGAGGCTGTGATTGTCATTAGTACTGGTCACAGATATCTGGTGCTGTTTGTCCAGGCAGATGGCAAAATTGCACTTCTCCACCCCCTGGAACTCAGTCATCGCCATATAAATTGCTTTGACCAAAGCAAAGTGAACAGAAAATTTAGGAGCCAGTCAGCACTTTGCTCTCTTTTCCTTCTTCCATAGTTAAAAGCAATGCAACAGGTGGTAACTGCTCCCTCACTTCCAGGTGCCAATGTAAAGATGATTACAACATGAAGCAGTAGCCCATGAATATTTTGCATGAGTGAGAAGTAACTCTTTATTGGGTTAAGCCATGGAGAGTCTGGAGGTGTTTTATTATCACAGCAAATTCTGACCTGGCCAAACTAAAAAGCGCATTCTCTTCATTGGAGTTACTCAGAAACCCAGGTTGAAAAATGCTTCATCTCAACCACAACAGTCACACAAGAATGGAAAGGGGATGGAGTGAATTGGCACTGTTTTTTTAAAGTTTAACCCAGAAATAACACATGCCACTTAATCTCATATTTCACTGGGCCAAAGAACAACCTAACCCTCAAAAAGTTTTGAATTCATTATGTGTTTGGAACATAGAAAGCCAGATATCTTTTGTGAGCAACAGTAATGACAACCACAGGTCAATGCCCTTCCTGTGTGCAAGAGGATAACAAACAAAGGATGCATGTATTTACATCTACATGTTTAGATTGTGACATTAAAAGAATTAGGATCTTTTTTCAGGGATGTCAAGTATCCCAGCAGCTGGTGGTAAATTGGTTGGAAAAAAACATTAGACATAAGGTGTTATTCTTTTTTTAGGAAGTAACAAATAATAATCAATAATGATTTGCCTCAAAATTAAATACATTGTATAGGCTTGAATTACCATAAAGTAGGAAGGTAATATAAAAGAAGTAAAAATGTATGGATTATAGGGCCTGAAAACTTTAGGCCCAAATTTCACCTCCTTGTAGTTACTAATTAATAACATCAAGCCATGAACTTCTTACCAGGATGCAGGGTAGCTCTTTCAATTATGGGAGATAATGTATATAATACACCAAGTACACAGTCTACTCCATAGTAAAAGCCCAAGAAATATTGTCCTTTCCCCCAACCCCCATCTTTCTCCCACCCCTCCTGACCCTAATACCCCTTAAATAAATAAATAGGAATGTGATTATCATCTCATAGCTACTTCAAAATTCAAAAAGTATTCAGTGTTTTGTTGTATATTTCCAAAAAGGAAGAAAAAGAAAGAATAACGTGAGCAAAAGTAAATTCCCTTGGCACGAGAAGGTCAGGCCACCTGGCAATAAATACCCCTACGAGACATAGGACTTCCTCCACCTTTTAAATTAGATTGGTTTATTTACAGACATAAAGAATCAACAGAAAATGCAGACCAGTATGTGCAAGAGAGGAAGGTAAGGTCGAGTGATAGTTCCACGGGAGCCACTGTGACCTGTCCTCAGTCCTGACAAAGTGGCGGGACATCTGAGAAGTCTTGATTCTGATTGTGCCATGAAGGCAACCAGCAACATACTTGGTATAAAGGCAGATGACACCTTCTGTTTATCACGTATTTCTTTCAATACTTTTTCCCCGTACAGGCAAGGACACAGAATTAGAACACCTTCTTTTCCCCTCTATATACATCGTGTTATTTTGCCTTTGTTTGTGACAAGGTCTTTTTCTTGTCACTTCAAGAATAATTTCAAAAACTGGCTAAAAACCAGCTGAAACTGATTAACACTGTGTCCAAATCAAATCTTGCATGCTTTCTGTTTGACTCTACATTTGTGAGGCACATTTTCCTTATAAATGCAACAAATGCTTACAATTAGTTCTGAAAATCTGATTGAAGAAAAAAATGAAGTTACACACACAATTAAGGAAATAACCTCACTAGAGTTTCATCTAAACATTGAATCAGGAAATAAAAAACAACAGCAATGAGTTTTATTACACAAAACATGAGTAGGCATCTTTACTATAGTAGGACAAGTAGTAAGTACTTCAAGGTTATTAGATGTTGGGCAGTGATAGTTAATGACCAGACAATTTAATTAGGCTGCTTTGGAATTCTGTCCTTTGTATCACTAATATTTTCTCCTAATCATTGTCTTGCTCGAAGGTAAAGATGGCTTATTTATTAAATTCCTTATAGCATAGGACTTAAGAGGAGAATCAGTGTGTGAAATTGCAAGACAGAATTAGTGTTCTATATCTCCACCTGCTGGAAATGAGGGCCAGGCCAAATAACATGAATTGATGAAGATAAATATAAAGATACTAGATCAAGGAATTTCAGAGCAGGAGGGGACTTATAAGATTAGATAACAGGGCTTTATTTTTTTTTTTAAGGTAACAAAATTGAGGTGAGAAAGTAAACCACAGTTCTAGATGTAATGTAAAAAATTAGCTTTTTGAGTTTAGAAGAGGAAACGTGTTAAGAAAGAAAAGGTAAGAAAGACTTCTGCTCAAAGTGAAAAACAGTGCTAAGCAACTGGCTATAAGGTCAGTTGGTGAAATTTGAAATATTGGATTGGCCAAAAAGTTCGTTCAGATCTTACGGAAAAACCCAAACGAACTTTTTGGCCAACCCAATAGAAGCATAGTATCCCAAAAGAGAGATGTAATAAAAGTCCTATTCTCTTTTGCAACAGGATATCTGTATTCAGGAAGTTCTGGGTCACACTTTTGTGAGGAACATTAACAATCTGGACTGTGTCTCAGAGAACAATAACCAGGAAGATGCGATTGGCTCAACTTCACATTATGTGTGGGAAAGCTAAAGGAACTTAGACTAAAGAAGGGTAAATTTTTTTTAAAAAATGTTGCATTCAAAAAGTGTTAGGGCTGCCTTTTAAAACAAAGACTATATATATATATATATATATATATATATATTTTTTTTTTTTTTTTTTTTTGCGGTACGCGGGCCTCTCACTGTTGTGGCCTCTCTCGTTGCGGAGCACAGGCTCCGGACACGCAGGCCCAGCGGCCATGGCTCACGGGCCCAGCCGCTCCGCGGCACGTGGGATCTTCCCGGACCGGGGCACGAACCCGTGTCCCCTGCATCGGCAGGCGGACTCTCAACCACTGCACCATCAGGGAAGCTCCAAAGACTATATTTTTAATGTAAATTCATATTAGTGAAAATCATGGAAACTATAGGAAATGAGTCTTACTATAATTATAAGGGAAATGCTTTAAATAGGATGATAGATAATATGCATTGAGAGCTTATACTGTTTGTGGCATCATTCTATAAATTTTAGATATATTGATTTAGATCCCATTTCAGCTTTATGAATTAGGTACTAATATTTGTGCCATTACACAAATGAGGAAACTGAAATTAAAAGGTGTTAAAATATTTGCTTAATGTCACACTATATGATAGAGCCAGGATTTAAACCAAGGCCATCTGACTGAAGAGATGGTGATTTTTAACTACTTTTTTATTCCAGCACTTGATGTAGTCAGGGTGATGAATCCAAGACGGTTAACTACTGAGCTTAAGCCCTATCCAGAGTGAATATGTGATAGACTTTCAGGGTAAAATATAAACTTTTAAGTAAAAATTTTTTCTCTAAAACTATAAGGTATGCCTTAGAGCCCATGTGACAAGGTGCAATCCCAAAGGTAGAGAGGACGTCTTTCCTTTCAGTTGTGCAAAAATTCTAATTTTTTCATGTTGAACCAAGGATTTCAGAGGATATATGAGCACTTACTCAGGCCCATATACTTATGTGACTGACTTTCATCTTTAGTTAATTTAATTTTCCAAACAACTCCATGAAGTAGGTGTTATTATCATTCTCCTTTTATAAACAGAGAAACTGAAGCACTAAAGAGCTAGATAATTTGTCCAAGTTCACACAGCTAGTAAGTAGTGAGGCCAGGGTACGAATACCTGCTTTAGAGTCCTTAAGCTTAACCACCAAGCTGGATTGTATCTCACTATTTTCAGCTTTTCTGGAGTAGCCAGCACAATGGTGATAAAAACGCCTGGGAGAAAAGGTATATATGTGCTAGCCAAAGTTGACAAGACCTAGTGGATGAGAGCTCAAAATTACAGCTACCATGGGGAGGGAGGGAGGTAACTTTTATTGGGTTCTGAGACAGTGGACACATATATTCTGACATTATGGAAGGCAGTAATAATTCTTCATGTCAACTATATATAGACTGCCTTAATATGTTGACCACAGATACCACATTTATTAGTTCTCCTAGAGTGACTGGAAACCATTGGAGCTAGAGATGAAAAAAATCACAAATCCTTTCAAGAAAATCTGTAGGTACTCACAAAACACATGGACAAGTGCACAAATAATTCTCCAAAGGAATTGGAACCCTAAATAGCAATACTCTTGGAATTCTTGAACCCTTGGGCATGATCTTTCCTGTGTCGCCCCTCTCTTCTTCTCCCTACTTAAAAATTGCATTGAAACCTTGTTAAGGTTGTAGAGTGTGAGAGCTGGGATGGTTCATATAGCTTAGAGAGCCATGTCCCTTAGTGATGTGGGCATCCAGTGAGTGAAGTGGCATGTTCAAGGAATACAGGAATACAAGAAAAAGGACAAGAACCCCAGAGTCTTGAATCCCAGGCTGACAGATTTTGTTTTTCCTTATCATTAGTATGTTCCATTCTGTTTGCCTCTGTTGCCTTCTCTGACTTATCTACATGGCACCGTTTAAAATACTAAGCCATCCATGACTGAAGAGGAAGCAGGTGCTTAGGAGTAAATCCAAGGGACTGCTCAATGGCATTGTTCAGTATGCTACTAAGAAATGAGAAAAAGCTCAGCAAAATAATCTCATATTACTGAGTCTGTATGAGTTAAAGATTGTTAGGCTGTGAAAGTCTTCAGAATGGAGGAAGGAGGCTGTAGTTTCTTATGTGATTCTGATATTTTAGATGGTATGCAGAACCAGACTATACCCGGTCAGTGAAATCAAGGAAGAAGAAAAAAGACAAGGAAAAAGAAAAGGCAGGAAAGGAAGAGTATCTAAGGCAAAAGTGAGCGTGGAACATCTAGATTTCACCCTCCTCACTTCTTACTCTGAAAACTACTTCGTCTTCCTTCTTTCCTCTCTTCAAAAACAGTATGGATTTAACCAATAATATGTGCCAGGCAGAGGTAAATATGTGAAGAGTGCAGACCTAAATGATTCAGTTACCTTACTGTAGGAAGCAGCTACAGAAAAGGACAAAATATAATTTAGTAGTAGAGGTATGCATATTATATACAAAGTGTTGCCCTCTCCCTGTATTGAAATGGATAGTAAATAGCATGATTATTTCAACAAACATGGCATAGCATTAGCCTGTGAGTACAGACACAGTCCTGGCTCAGGTTGCAGTAGATAAAAGAAGTATTCTTTTCCACACAAAAGTCTCACAAAGAGGAACCTCTCAATTTTGTCACTTGTAATTGTCTGGCTGCATCTTCATGAAAAGCATTTTTTTTCTTTTTTCAATAGTTGAATAGATTAAATTCTGTTATACCACTATACCTTTTTAGTACAAACTGACCGCCCTACAACTTGTCACCATAAAAGTCCCTATGTATTGCATCAGAACTCTTCATAGTCAGCTTGATATCTGTATTATATATCTAGGAACTAGTACTTATCCTGGGGAATGGTATCATCAAATATAATTGTTAACCATATTTATTGCTGATACATGAACATTCTTCTTGGTAAGACCTGTGGGAGTTGATTCATCCCGAATTTAGCCAGAAATTGGAAGAGAGTATTAGGATTTCATAAGCAAAGTTCTGGATCTATTTTGCAACTTGACTGAATTATCTTCTTCAGTAAGAGAGTCAGAAGAACATGCAAGAAGTATTAAGAGCTTCAGAAGGATTTGGGGTTTCAATGAGGTCAGTTAAATGATAGCAATCAAGGCAAATTTGTGTTGTGGGGAAGGAATTTACAAAACTAGGAATCTGAGTGTTGGGGATGTTATCACAGCCCAGATATAGGCATAGAAAAGACAAGGTTTATTTTGCTTCTATAGGTTGTAACTTTAAAAATAAAAGAAATTGTCTAAGGGTTATGCTGCAGTAGTATTTCTTAGAGGAAACTGTTCCTTAAAGCCAGGAAAGGGAGTAGGCTTGTGTTGGCAAAGGTGTTAAATATAGCAGTAGAGTCTGTTATGCTAATAGTGTAAGTGATATGACTGTTTTTCTTTAATCTTTTCATGGTTACACGTGTGTAGTGCATTGTATTTTATTTGTCCTTTTTTTTGTTAAGGAAATTTGCATTTCTAAAAGCAAAAAAACGCAACCCCATTTCAAGTTGTGCATTAATTCTGTCACAGCTTGAACATTTTAGTCATTTGTAAATCTCTCCATACTGTAGTGTTTTCTCCTTTTTTAACAATATATTATCCTAATTATGAGGTTATTTTGTACTTGTCTTAATACTTTGAGGGTAATAAAAATGGCTTATGGAAAAAATTGTTACATACAAGTAAAAACTTTGACCAAAAACTATTACATAAACTTGGAGTAGAAGGAGAGTCAACCTCATCCTGAATTTGTGAGTAGTTCAAAGAGCTTCTCACATGCTTTCTTTCTACAGCCAGGATTGACCCCAGAGACAGTTGCCTGCTGATATCTGCAGGTGGTGGTCAGTGCAGGAGTTATATCTTACTTATCTGTCTAAGAAGGCAAGACAGCACTTAGTACATAGTAAATGCTCAAAAAAATTATATGGAATAAATACTAAGCAGGTGTGCCAAATATAATAATTAACCATATGTTGATCCTGAGCTATTGGGAAAAGAAACAAACAAGTCAGTCTGAGATGGGTCTTTGAATAATCATTACCACCGAGATGATATGGAAACCAAAAAAAAAAAAAAAAATTAGCAACTAAAGGGGACAAATCATATACATGGCACAATCAAGTCAGGAGGGTGATGATGGTAACTACATCATTACATAATGTGCTAAATATGTTATATAAGTTATGGCATCTAATACAAAATCTTATTACAAAGGAAGGTAATATTTTATTTACGTGTTAGGAAATTGGAAACTTTTGAAACTAGAATACTCACCCATGGTCACTAAGCTAAAAAGTGGCTGACCCAGAAATCTAACCCAGATTTGTCTTACTTCACAAGTCTGGTCAGAGTTTACTCGTCTAGAAGGGGAGATCTGCATTTCTAATCAAACTTGAGGGCCATTTGGCATATGTAGACTCTGGATCTCACTGAGAAACATTGCGTTTCCTGCTGCTGAATGCTGTGTTTTCAAAGTGCTTTGTTCCAGAAGAAGTCAGTTCCTCCTTAGCTACCTAGGCAGCGAGCTGTATGTATTATGACTCAAAAGCAAAGAATCTCTCTTTCACCATAGATAAGCTTCCATCTGAGCAATGCAGGAGAAAAATAGGACAAAGTTAAATATGGCTGAGGGCATCAATAGGACAGACTGCTCAGATACAGAACTAGAATAAGACTTGTTAAATCACTATCTCTGAGTTCTAAATGTATAGATAGACATTTTAATGGTATATATTTCCTTCTCAAATTTGGCTTTTGAGGGGACAGAGGTTGGAGGAAATGAACTAGTGGTAAGTGGCTAGTTGTTTTTTTTTTTTTAATTCATGGAAGACAATAATGACAGTGTAGTAGTATGATGGAGGTTGTGGTTGGCAGATGTCTAAGGTAGCCTCCAGTGATCCCTTCCTTGTGGTAGTAACACCCCTTGTGGAATCCCTCCATTTGAGGGTGGACTAAACCCAGTGACTTGTTTGTAACCAATAGAGTACAACATAGGTGATGAGATGTCACATGATTAGGTTACAAAAGATTATAATGTCTTTCTTGATGGTAGACTCCCTTCATTGCAGTTTTCACTTGTACACCTTGATAAAGCAAGACATCATTAGGGAGAGGTCCACATGGCAAGAAACTGAAGGAGGTCTCCAGCCAACTGCCATCAGAAACTGAGACTCTCTGTCCAGCAGCCGTTGAGGAACTCAATCACACCAGCTGCTACCTGAGTGTGCTTGGAAGCCTGTGCTTCTGCAATGGAGCTTTCAGATGGGACCACAGGTGCTTTGTGGCACATTGATTACAGCCTTGTAATAGACTATAAAACAGAAAATCCAGAAAAGCAGTGCCCACATTTCTGACTCACAGAAACTTGGAGATAATAAATATGGGTTGTTTTAAGCCAGTAGACTTAGGGTACTTTGCTATGCAGCAATTGATAGCTAATACAGAGGAATTTACTGATAATGGATGGTTAAGTCAGCAGTCCTAGAGTTAATTGTCTTTCTCTGGATTGATTATGTATCAAGCCCAGTTTCAACCATCCTCAAAACCTGGTGTGGACTCAACAGCAATTGCAAACCACTTTCAACTATCTTCTGTGTGTATCTTGGAAATGAAATATTTCTTTTCCGTCATCTCCATTTTGCAGCCTAACCTGAACAAAGCACACAGAGCCTTTAAAAAGGAGGAAGATTGAAAACGGAAATGAGATGTGAAAGCATGAATTCAAAGAGAGAATATCCCATGTTGTAGCCTGTAACCGTGGAAACAGTAACTCCAGTACTTGGGGTTCCTTCCAATCATTTTACCATAAATTATAATTGGAATGCATTATAAAAGAAAAATTGGAGTCAACTTACATCACTAATTTGGGAACACATTCTTTGTGTAGAATTAATTGAAAAATTACTTTTAAACAACAGACAGTTGTCTTATTGTGTTAGTTCATAATTGAGGAAGTGCATAACAAAAGACATTTCCTCTGTCAAAGAAAAATTGAGGTGAGTTAAATATTTGATTATATGGATATTGTCCTCTTTTATTTTTTTGTACTAAATCCATTTTTAACCTATTATAGGAAATGATATAAATAGTAAATGAGAGCCTATATTTTATGGGGTTATATAATTCAGTTTCACAGCCCAACAGTATCTCTTTGCAGTTTCCCTTACAAATCTAACTTACCACAACAGGCAAAACTTTTTAAAAAGCTTAAATGGATAGCCTTTTTCCTTCAGAATTTCATAGATCTTTAAATATCTCAATTTTCATTGTGACAACTTAAAGGAATACGTTTTTTTTTATGCAGATTCTCCAGAGTGGCTCTCTTAACAACCCTCTGAAGTAGTATTTTATTGATCTCAATTTACATATGAATTGGCATACAGAGGCATATAGAGAATAAACAACTTTCCAAGGTCAAATAGCAAAGGATAAATTCATACACAGGCAACCTGTTCTCAAAGCCCATTGACCTAAGCTTTATGGCATACTGGCCAGTATCACACATTGAACACTGATTTTTTTTACCTGTGCTGCTTCCTCTCTCTTGATCGCCTCTCCTTCCCTCCCTTTCCCTCCCCTCTCCCCCCCACCCCTTAATCTATGTATCTATTTCCACCCACCCCCCTTCTCTGCAGTTTGCAAACTTTGTAAACATCTCTTATTTTACCTATTTTTCCTGGTTATTTCAGACTGTCAGCTTTTACCAATAATGAATAAACATGATCTTACAAAAGTTTCTACCACCAACAATATTCATGCTATTTATTTATGCTCTTTATTTTGATATCCACCATTAACTAGAATCTTAAGATATTTTAACTATGAGCAGACCCTGGGCTGAGTTAATAAGGAAGATAGCAGTTTGGTGTTTCTAAAAACTGAGTAAAGAATATTATAAATTACAAGCTCTGCCCCCACCCATTACGTCTACTTGTGTCCCACTTCCAGCTCAAACAGCTAGTGCTCCTGTAACCTCTCAAATATCCTCCTCTTTCAAATATTTGAGATGGAAAGCTGAGAATAAAGTCTTTCAGGGATAACCTCTAAATCTTGATGTAGGTTTCAGCCTAATGAACATGCTTGGCCAAAGCAGTTGTACAGGTCCATTATTAAGACCAGGAATATGAAGCTACACTGTCTGGGTCTAAATCACAGCATCTCCCATTCTAGCTGGGCAACCGTGGGCAAACTACTTAACCTCTCTGAACCTCATTTACATTTATAAAATTAAGATAATGGTCTTTCCCTCTTAGTTTCATTATGAAGGTTAAAAGGGGTTGATAACAAGTGCTACGTAAGTATTTATAACATAAAAATATAAACTTGTACATGATGAAAAAGTAGAAGATATCAATGAGAGAAATGGACATGAGTAGAATACGCAGCCCTTGTAAGATAGGCAAGTAGATTTATATCCCGACTCTCCAGTTTCTGAAGCCAAAAGATGTAGTACTGGACTCTTAGGAGCTTCCTTTGCCCTACTACGATAAATTCTCCTTTTTTACAATTTAAGCTATCATGGATGAGTTTGTCTTACAACGAGATAGGATTTATTGGAGTAGAATATTACTAATATAGAGTGAGAGGATTCAAATTGTTAATGTTGATAAAATGCTTAGCACAGTGTAAAGCACATAGAAAAACTGTAATAAAAGACGAAGTGTTGTTTCTCCCAATTCACTTTACTAATAGATTCATCTAACGTAGAGAAACAAAATCTATGATTTTGTCATGTCCTGCTCAAAAACTGCAGTGTCTCAATATGGCCTAATGAAAAACATATAATCTTAGTTAGGTTTTCAACAATCCATTTCCTGTTACTTTCCCAGTAGTTAATCTTTTTTATTTCCTTAAAAAGGGCTCAATTGTGCGTCACCTGTCCTGCTCTGCCACACATTCTGCTTCTTCGCCCAGTCTTGATTTTTGTGATTTCTGAACAAGAAAGACATTTTCTTTGTTATTCCTGTGCTGTACCTTTTTGCTCTTTATCTTTGACATAATTTATGCACCTTTCCTTTACTAGAAATTAAAGTTTATTGTTCTTAGCCACACATCTAAAATGCCTTGCCCAGTCAAGTCCAAACAGTAGGTTGTTGTCATACTGTAAATCCTCAAAACCTGACTCAGCACTGTATTTAACATCATTTTGTGAATAGGACCAAGGCATAATCAAGAGATTTCGCAAAGGACCAGTCATTTCATTGAACTGTTACTCCTGGTAAATGCTTGGAGGAGGTTCATTTATTTTTTAATGTCCTCCTACCATGGGTCTTAGGTTATCAGAAGGTTTGGGAAATCAGTATGTATACTAAGCTCTAGTTCTCTCCCTTAACTGTACTCGTGAGCATAATGAGGTTGGCATTACGAGTGCTTGTAATCAAGAAGTTGGCTCTCGAGGGTGCTTCAAAATCTTGAGCATCTGCTTTATTTAACTGCTCACAGAATGTCATGTTAGCATTAGCACATTTATCCATTTATAAGCAAGATTTTTTTTCATTAAAATCACAATTATACTTGATCCAGCTTCCTTTTTTATTCACGTTATATGGTGATTTATTATTTGAAAGTATTTAATGAAAATATTTATGGAAGTGTATCAGGAGGTAAAATCAGAATTGCCCAAACTGAAAACTATGAATGAATAAAGGTGATTCTTTTTTAAAAAGCTATGCAAAAACAACCTTTCCCAGATGGAATTTATTTTCTAGTGAAAAGCAACCCCATGGATTGGTGAAATGCAGAGATCTGTTTCTTGATTTGGCTGAATTCTTTATTTTGCTGTGGCAAGTAAAATATCTTATTTTGAAAGTTGAAAATGTGTCCAAGTCATGTCAATCTACTGGGAAAAAATATAAAAATACAGATGCTAAGGATCATGAAGCTAACTGAGTAATTTGACTAACTCTGTCTGGACAAACAACTTTTTTAAACCATTTAGTCACAGTGATCTAAGATGGGAATGACAGATCCATTTATAAATAGTTCTTTCCTTGGTCTGTAGCTCCTCTGTGATCTCTGCAGCTCTTGATTTGATTCATTCAGTAATTATTAAATGCAAATATAAAGGACAATTATTCTTGCCCACATTACTAAATTGCCCACTTTGACATTACATAAGAGTAATTTTGATAGTTATCATCCAATAATACCATCCTTAAAAGACTAAACCACTGTAGATGTTTTTAGAACATTGGCTAAATATGTCTTTATCTTTCTTGTATCCCCAAGCTTAGAAAGCATCATAGAAGAATTTTTTGGAAACTATTTATTCAACAGTTTCTTAAACCATCATTATATTTTCTAAGGTATATATTTCACATTTCTTATCAGATCACAGAACACATCAATCCCAGTGATTTCCCTTTTATTTCTCTTTATTTTCCCAGATCTAGCTTGTATCTTTGGGGATTTTCCTCTTTTAAAATTTAAGTCAGTGCTTTTTTCCTTGTTATAAAATAATATTGGATATCTTTTTGCAAACTCATAATTACCATAAAATTTCCAAGGAAGAATTTCACTTCAAGAAGTCTTGGATTTCCTAGCTCATCTGCTTTTATCACCCATTTGCAGTTTGTATCTGTTAGGGAATGACCAGAAACATACAACATACACTCAAAATAGTTGTTAGAATATTTACATTGTAAATAATATACACATAGTTTTCTAAGACAAACTATATCCCTCACCCACAACGCACACACACACACACACACACACACACACACACACACACACACAGCCCTACCAACCAATTCCTTAGAATTCTATGATACCAATTTTACTCTAGAGTGAAGGGTGTATGTTTGCTGTAGAAATGACATTTAGCAATATCCATTTGCCTGATGTGTATTAAGAAAGCAAAGATAAGACAGTTCTGCTCCTTTCACGTATATCTGGTACAGCTTTGTCAGACATGTGAAAGATTAAGCACTAGGACTGAACTGAAATTTCTAAGGCTAGAAATAATAACAAACTTGTATGGTATAGAGACCAGAACCATTTGTTTTTCAGCTTTTACAATACTACCCATATGGTATACACACTGTTTTGTTTTCATGTTTACATTTTTCTACTTCTTCCATACACATGGTGTATATGGACCTACTTTGAAATGTACTTACTTAACATGTGGCTGAAGAATATGATTGAGACAAAATACTGTTTTTTAGATGAAGTAAATCCAAATAGCTCACAAGACAGCATAAAACCACTGCATTTCAGTGGGTGGTTTTCCCAAACATATACCTTACATTTATGTATGACAGAAAAGTATTATCAATGTTATTGTATATCATCTAAATGGTTCCGCCCTTTGATAAATATGTAACTTAGAAAGATACTCTTGTCTCTTAAATTTATAATTCTTGCAAATCATTTTGTAATAGAGTTTGGTAAACTGATGTCTGATGAAGGAGGTTTCTATAGGTGCATGGATTTGGCTCGTCAATGTTTTACATTCTGCTTTATCAATTATATCTTTTCCCCTAAGGGCAATATGATTCCATTTTAAAAGTAAGGCACCTTTAGGGAAAGTAGCAGTGGAATAGGAAAAAAGAAATCTTTCTTCAGTCTCAAAGGAATCTGAGTTCAAATTTTAACACCACCAATGCCAATTGCCAATGTGAGTCAAGTCACTTGTTCTCTCTTATCTTTAGTTTCATTAACTGCATAATAGGGCAGTGGCATGGGGGAGGAGTGGATTATCTCCATATTGGAGGGCTCTAGCAGAGTCCAGTGATTATCTACAGAGTTCCTAGCATAATCTCCTGTTCATAAGCAGTGTTCCACAAAAGCTAATGCCATATTTGTGTTTCTAAAGAATTTTTGAAAAACCTTTTTTTCTTTATGATTTTATGCTAAGAGATATAGAGGGGATGTTTTAGTTTATTCTGCTTTGCAAAACAAAACAAAACAACAAAAACAGTAAAAAATATACTCCTTTCAAACTTGAAAATTGAAATTAGAACAGAGTACCAGCCTTGGATTAAAAAGAGATCATGGAAGTTTTGTCAGAGCTTTCAACTACCCTCTCAGAACTTGTAAACAAATTCCATAAGATCAATGTGTTTTAAGAAATGAAATTCAACATAATATGACAGCCTTTCTTGGGAACTCTTGGATTTAATTAACCAGTGAAACAAATTTACAGCCAACCTATTTATTGACTGTATCCCAAAGCTTTGCCAAAGCACAGTACGGACAATATAAACCTCCCATAGCAATATCTTGCTTCACATAACATTTTTTCAGTTCCTTGGGGAATATTCATGAAAGATTTTCTCTGAATTGTATTTATTTGTACTGAAGCATGTCGCTATTAAAATGATTGCATCATCGGTTGAGTTATGAACCTGCCATCACATAATTATGCGGGCTCTCAGGAATAGCAGGTAAACCTGAAAAGCATCAATATATACTGTCTTAAAATAACTGTACACACAAATACACAACAACCCGTTTTACACATGGAAACTACCCACTGCAGGCTTACTACTTTGAATTTAGGAATAGTGGTAATAAATATTGTTGGTGTTAATGCTGAGAATTTCAGTCTGACAGTTAAACTCAGCACTTTGGTTTTAATGGAATGTCCTGAAAAACAGCCCATACTTTTCTGGCTGATATAGCTCCAGTTACTAATTGCTTTAATTCTGCCATCAAAGAAATCCATCAACATCCCCTAGTCCTATATACTTATTTAAGCTATCACTTTGGGATTCACACTGGCACAGAGATATAATAATTGAACTTAGAGGGTAAGAAAGAAGATAAAATAAATCATATGCCAACTGAGTGTAGGGATTGAACATGGAATGTCTCCATATTATTACAGCTTATCTTCTGAAGAACGCTTACATTAGATAGGTATCATCATCCGATCATTCTGTAAATATAAACAAAACACATTCACAGACGTTTAGGAAATGGCCCAAGATCATATAGTTTGAAAGAGACAGACACCTAATTTAAATGTGTTTCTTTTCAAACAAATGTATATAACAAAACAGAAACAGTCTCACAGATACAGAGAACAAACTAGTGGTTACTAGTGGGGAGAGGGAGGAGGGAAAGGGCAAGATAGGGATAGGGGATTAGGAGATACAAATTACTATGTGTAAAATAAATAAGCAACAAGGATATATTGTACAGCACAGCGAAGTATAGCCATTATTTTCTAATAACTTTAAATGCAGTGTAATCTATAAAAATATTGAATCACTATGTTGTACACCTGAAACTAATATATTATAAATCAGCTGTACTTCAACAAAAAACAAATAAATAAATATGTGTTTTTCATGTGACTCCAAATATTAGCTCTACCTGGCCTTGATCTTAAGGGAAATAGAAATAGGTAGAAGATGTGGCCTGTAACAGACAGATACCCATACAGAAAGAAACTAAGAATGTAAATTAATACTGTTCTATCTGGCTCTTTAGCAATGAATGATTTGTTTCAAAGCTTCCTCAAATAAGTAGACTGAGGGTGTGTAGACTAGCTGACTGAGATGGAGACAGGTCCAAGATGACCTGTGGCCTCTCCTAGAGAGGAAATGTGAGGTGGTAAAGTGGGCCAGGGCTCTGAGTCTGATGGAAGTGAATTCACATCAGTGATGCATTATGTGTCCTTGGGCAAGTGACTTGACTTCATCTGCCTCTATCTGCCTCTATTAAAGCGGAGGGACAATGTGAGCGAGAATTACTGATAAGCGTCTCTCAGCATGTTTGAGAAAGAAATGAGAAACATTTGCAGCATCTTACACAATCCATTACACAGAGTATGTATTTAAACTATATTAGCTAATTATATTAGCTCTTTCCCTACTCCTCTTGATATTTTTTAAAGTTGTTTCTTTCTTTTGGATCCTGTGAGATAGCTATAGTTTTATTTTTAAATCTGTTTTTTTTCTCTTGGCAAGCGAAACAGCAATCACACCTTCATCTGACTAATATGCACATGTGTCATCCAAATAGTTATTTGTTCCCAATGACAGTGCTTACTAGAGAGGTATGATTGTCAAAATACTAGCCATTTGGAATAATACATCCACATATTACGTAAACACCTCTTGTTCCCAAGTGTTTGATACATATGTTTAATGTATGAAAGTGAGAGACTGATATGCATATATAATTGTAGCAACTCAGATATGTAAGGGAGAAAAATGCCACCAGAACTACATGACTTGCAGCTGTTGTGTTTCCATTCTGTGAATAAGATATGGACAAAAACAATAAAGAAAGAAAGAAAGTAGGTTAGCATGAGTGGCTAGAATTCCCGAAATTCTATCGGTAAAATAAAAAGTACAGTTCTATGGTTAAATTAAAAACGCAGAGAAGGTAGACATGTTTCAAATGAAGTATGGGCATCACTAATTTCATATTCTTGTCAGTGTTCTTCAAGTACTATTGCTGAGAATGGTTAGGAAAGAATTGATCAGATAAATTGGCATGTATGGGGGATAAATCATGGAAAACGGAGTGAATAAAAAGAAGGAAAAGAATGGGAGCAGGAAAGTTGAATAGACTAGATAGACACACACTGAATGAGATCCCAGTGACAACAGAATGTACTTCCTACGCTCAGAGCTCCTTTTTTCCTTCTGGAGACGTCCATCAGCAGATCCCTTCATGCATTTGATCAGCACTTTTGAAAATTGACACCAATCTGTTTAAATATTAAAGAAAAAGGAATGTCTCAACAAGTGTCAGAAATGAGGAATTATGTGGCATTAAAATGATTCCCTTATAACATTATTACCAAAGGGTCTTGATTATACTAATGTTCATCACTAAAATCCAAAGTAGATAAGTAAGATGTGGATTTCTAAATTTATTCAAAACAAAATTCCTTCACCGAAGTGCTTATGATGGAAACTAACAAATATACTCTAAGACGTGCATTAGACACTTAACTTACAAACATTATGTGTAATTGCTGTATGCTAGAGCCCTTGGTTCTCAAAAGATGTTCTGTCCCCTGCTATCCACCCCCACGTGAGGGCAACTAGAAATACAAATTGCCATTTTTTGGTATGTCACAGTGACTGTTGGATGGGGATGGCTAAGGGTATATATAGTTCTTCAAGCCACAGATACTAAATGTTCTACAGTTCCATCCATTAATGAACTGACATCCTTGCCTTCAACCCCTAATGCCAATAAGGACCCTATTTACAAACAACTTGCTAAACACATATTTGAGGATGCTTTTTAGTGGAAAGTCCCACTTAAAATACATTGATATTTGTTTGGGTCATTTGTTAATTCTTGTGTATATCTCTTAAGCAATGACTGTTTGTATCACATAAACAATATACATATTTGATGCTGAGCGATGCAGGTTAAAAATTATTACAAAAGGCAGAAAAGTATATTCAGTGTATATTAAGAGGGTGGTACCACAGAAACACTGGGCTTCCTAAATTGCTTTCTGATCATGTTAATCCACTTCTCTGAATCCATCACTGAATCCTTAATATTTATATAAAAAGTGAAAATTACTTAAACTGATATATTCAAGGCTCTTCAGTCTGCCTTTGCAGATCTGTTGCTTATTAGCCTCTTCCCAGAATTCCTGTACTCTAACCAATTCATTGCTTCTCTTACATACTTTTTATTTTCTTGTCCTGTACATTTGCCTGCATTGTACTTTCTGCCTGGAAAACCCTTTCCCAGTCTTCTTTACATGTCTCAGTCCAACCTATTTTATCATTCTAAGCTTTGCTAAAAAGCCAAAATCTTCATGAAAATGTTCTCATCCTATTTTCTGAAAATGGAAAATAATTTCTTACTTTTTGAAAATTACTAACTATTGTTTTCTGTGCTTATGATATTTGTTATTCTCTATGTTGTATTATAATTACTTTTGCATATCTCTTTATTTCTCGATCTAAATTAAAAATACTTACAGAAATGGATTTGTATCTTGCTCATCTTTGCAGCTTCATAGCACCTTAAAACCTCCACACGCATAGTTGACACTTAATGAATAATTGCTGAATTAATTACGAGGCCTTAAAAAGCAGGTCTAGGGGACAGAAGTAAAAGAAGTGACTTAGGAGGAAGGAAAGGAGTTAGTACTGGATAGTAAACACACTTCTATGCATGGTTCAATGGCTTCTGAATTCACTGATGTGGAATTTAAAGGAATTTAAAGGAGTTGAATTTAAACTCTTGTCATCAATCCTTAGATCACCCAGTTATCATCCGAGGACATACTGTCTTGTCCAGAACTGACCAATTTGCTCTCATTTTGAAAGGTATTCATCTTTTGTCAAGGCCTTTCAATCTCTGATCCTTGATCTTGTGTCATACTCAAACAACTATCAACCCTGAATCAATCTTCTCATAAATTGTTTCATGAAGTTTTCCTCTTATTCTGTAATTAAACAATTAGTTATTAGTAACTCCTTTCTTCATAGGTTATTTTCAGTCCTTTATATAGTAACTATTCTCCTATTTGAAAATGCCAAATGGTCTCTTTTTCATTTCTTCAAATAAATTAACAGCCCTTTCATAATTTTTATTATACTAATCCACTTTTAAATCTTTCAGTCATCTGTGCTTCTCCCATATGCAAATGTACAGTCTGTTACCTGGGACATAAGGTTCTTAACCAGGTATGGTGTTGTGTGACTCAGACTTCAATTGGATTCTGAAAGCTACTGGTTAATAGCCAATAAATTGAATGATTATCCCAGTCACAGAGTATATCAAAATAAATATGTTCTAGTAAAACTTTGAAGTCATCATAGGAAGTAAAGCATTTTTCAACATTTGATATATTTCTCTTTCTGACATTCATATTATTTTTCAGGTATACTAATCTTGTTTTGTTAAGCTGGATACATGGCTGGCACACACTTCTCCCCTTAATAACTGTTAGTTCTGTATGGCTGAACCTAAATATCAAAAATGATGGGAGAAAGATGGGGTGACAGTATTGGAAAAAACTGTCTAAAAGGTTTTGAATTGTGCTTCAAAAATAAGGTAGCAAATTCACTCTTTCTCTTGTTAGTAAACCATGCCATCCAATAGAATCAGTACCTTCTGTTCATTAATCTCAAGGTTTGCTGTCCAGCATGGACCTCTTTGCATTTTGTAGGTAATGCCAAAAAAACCCAAAAATAAATTCTCTCTTTAGCATCCAGTATGGTTTATTGCTGTCTGCTTTTTGACATTTAACAATGATCTCACTCCTACCAGTGATAGGTCATTGAAACAAAACACATAATATACCCAATCAAAATCTTATCCTCCTCCTTTAACGCAGGCTCTTTACATACTGTCTCTCTGATATTTGCAGCCTCTTGTATGGAAAGAGTCATTTTGTGGATTAATAATACAATAAATCTTTGTAAATAACTTGATTTCTATCTATCTTTCTAGAATTGGTGATATATTTATACTCTTTTGTATTATTGTCAACACAAAGTAGGAAACATATATAGGGGGATGAATTGTGGCCCCAAAAATGTAAATCCAAGCCCTAAACCTGGTACGTGTGATCTTTTTTTGGAAATAAGATCTTTGCAGATGTAATTAAGTTAAGGGTCTTGAGGTGAAGTTATCCTGGATTTAGGGTGGGATTTGAATCCAATGAGTGTTGTACTTATAAGAGTAGAGAGCTGGAGATTTTAGACACAGAAAAATAAAGGGAAGGTCATGTGAAGACAGTGACAGAGATTAGAAGTATGCAGCTACAAACCAAGGAATTCCAAGAGTTTCCAGGAGCTACCAAAATTTGCATCAAGAAAAGATGTACTTTGAATCCTAGCTTGGATGTCTTAGCTCAGAACCTTAGATAAGTTACTGAAATTATTCGTCTCTTTATTCATAAAAAATCATTCTCATGGAGTTATTGTGGGGATAAAAGAAAATTACCTACATAACTGTCTAGAGTTTTGTGGTTTTATTTAAAATATAATAAATATTTCTTCTTATCAAAAATATTTTTCTCAGAACTTTTCAATATTTCATTGAAACACAGTGTACAAAATGCACATGCAAATTAATACTCTTTTCCTTTAAACTCTTTTTAATTTGAAAATAATAATTGCCAAGTCAATCACTTATCTCAAAGTGATGCTTCAGTTGAAGTCTTTTCTAGATAGTAAAGCATTCATGCAGATAAAAATGTTTCTTACTTCTTAGCCACTGTTTCTCACATCTGATTTTGAATATGCTTGGGAGATGATATAATTATAAGGATTAATTAGTAGTCAGCAGAATAAAGTCATATTTCTACACATTAGCAATATGTCAGTACAAAAACACTGAAGCTTTCAGAGAAATGAGATCACAAATGTTTAGTGCTTGTTAGGTCAGACAACCCAATGAAAATGTACCATTTTTGTGTGTATGCTGATTTACAAAAATGTAACAGAGATAGTCAGATGAAGGGGTTGAAGATTCATTAAGTTTGCAAAAAACTCTTTAATTGCTAGTTAGATAGGAGTACATCAAATTCAAATTAGAAACAATTAGCTCTCTTTCTCCTAAGCAATTAATAATAAGAGAGAGAAGATACTTGAAGGGATAGTGATATTTCGAAGCTCTCTTCTGGGTAGATTTGAGTATCAGGTATTTCTTTCCATAAAAGTAATTTAACAGCAACAACAGCAATAGGAGGATTGTTTCTTCTGGAAAGACATCAGTTAGTCTATCTTGACAGCCCTAGTGATGGGAATATGTACCTCCAATGTGCCCCAACACTCCATTTACCTGTACTTTATTTCTTTGCCTCCCCCTAAGCTGAGATCCTTGAGAGCCAGGCTGTGAGCAGTTCCACACTGAGTTATATTGGAGGGTGAAACAAAAGAAAAATCAGTAATACTTGTCCTCTCTTGTAATACTTGATATTTTGTTCATCACAGATTTTTTGCACTGGCTTTCATTTTTTTTAAATGCTGCCTTAAAAACTATTATTTATCTCGAGTACTGTGTTTTTGGTACCTCCTTAAATGCCACACTTTAGGAGAGGAATTAAGGCAAAATTCAGTGACGTTTAGAATCCTCTATATTGGATTGGGGTCCCCTGTTATTTGCTATATGCATTTTGATGATATGAAAATTTATTTAATATGTTGATCTGTAAATTTGCTTTAAATAGGATTAGGAATTCTTAATTAATGCAAATCTAAAATTATATTCCGCCTAGGATGAATATTGTATACAATAGTATAGCATCATATATCTATTGAAAAATTTGTCTGTGCAAGAAGCAACACATACTCATTCTAATCTAACTTGGCTATAGTAAATTTGTAAAAAAAAGATTTGTCCATGCTGTTAAAAAAGCAAGCTTACAGAGAAAATGTGATTTGAGGTTTGCATTTATGGTTCACTACAGATTGTACATTATATTAAAAATACATTGAATACTAAAACTGGTAAATCCTGTCAGACACTAGTAATGGCTTTCAGACCAACATACCTAGTGTCTTCTCTCCTAGTTCAGTTCTGGCCTCCTTATTGACTTGTATAGGTCAGAAAAATTAATATTAAAAAAATGGAATCACATATCATAACTACCTGACATTAAATTCGTTCATTTAGTCAAGAATTTTAAGAATATGCTCTGAGAATAGTACTCACAAAAACATATATGATATGATCATAAACAAATGTTCTGGAAATAGAGTGGTGACGAGTGGGAGGGGAATATTTATAGTATTGTATACAAAGTAACAAATTGTTTTTTCTAGTTCAGAGCAGTGTCTCTAAAATGATTCTTGCCTTGGAATATCATCTCTAATTTCAGAAGTCAAGGAGGTCTGTAGTCTTTCCATCAGAGAGAAACCCAATTTTGTAATAGTATTAGTAGTAGTAGTAATAATAATAATAATAATAATGTACTATTCAATAACTGCTGGTGATTTTACCAAGTGCATTTCAGCAGTGAGTCAGCATTCCTTGAATGCAGCTTTGCATGAGTCTGTCCATTTATTAAAAGGGAAAAATAGCTATAAATAGAGTAGTATGAATGTATTTCTCCTTTAAATTCTGAACTTTGTGTAGTGTGAAGAGAGTGAGAATTTTGTACAATTTTAATACACTAGTTATGGAACTAGAAAGTACAGACCAGACTAAGGTATGAATTAACATGATAGGAAGCAGAAAAGTATATCTATAAAAAAAGAATAGAGTCCGGACACAAAGAATCAAATTTTGGCTGAGATTTTCACAAGTGATATAATGACAGGGATTGAAAATTAATTTAAGAACCATATCATGGACGTTGACTGTGTAGCTTTTCTATTGCTGCATTATAGGCCATAACAAAACATAAGGATGTAAAACAGCAAAAAAGGTCCTTATCTCTCACTAGTCTGTGAGATAATTTGACTCAACTTTGCAGTTTTTCTGATCCATGTGATATTGGCTGGGCCAAGGTCAAATGGCTGTGGAATGTCAGCCCATTAGGACAATCCCAGATTGGCCTGGAACAGTCAAGATTGTTCACTACCATGGTTGGCTGCTGGCTGAGAGCTCACAGGGGACCTGCAATAAGAGCAAGTTAGTTCTCCGTATGTGACTTGGCCTTCTCACTCTGCAGCTTCAAGATTCAAGAGGAAGAAAGGAGAAGCAGTCAGTCATCTTAAAGCCTGGGTTTCTAGAATGTCACTTCTGCCATATTCTGTCGGTCAAAGTCAGTCAAAAAAGCTAGCCCTGATTTAAGGGGAAGGTAAATAAGTTCTGCCTCTTGATGTGAGGTGTGGCATAAGCCTAGAGATCAGAGTAATTGTTGGAGGCTGCCATTGGACAGTGTCAGCTACCACATTACTTAATATATGTTTATCTTTAAGTTGACAGTTTAATAGCCTGGGTCTGTTTCATTGCATAGCATAGGCCCATATTTTCTAAAATTGTCCCATTATTTTTGTTTTTATTTGAAAATCTGAAATTAAAATAACTCCTTTATTGATTTTTAAAGATAGCTGTTTGAACCATACAAAATCAGTTAATAAATCCTGTAATGTTAGAATGGGCAAACCAAGTGTCTATATAATAGTATGGCATGTACTATCCATGGCAGTGTAGAAAATACAGTCTTTTTTATGGTGTTGGAAGCTACAGGACTGGAGTTATGAAAAGCTGCAAGTAGAGAGTTGGCTTTAACTCAGGGTAAACATTGTTAAGTTGCTTGATTTCTTGGAACCTTTGTTTCCTCTTTTATTAAAGAGAAATCCTAACATACTAGTGAACATTTCTTATCTAACAATGTAGCCACTACTTTATAACTATCCTCATCTAATAGCACCCAAATTTTGTTAGGGTAACTACTCATTCCCCAAACAGCCTAGTGTGGGCCTTTCGTGATTTAACTAATTTTTGCATTTCACCCTTCTGGCCAAAATGATGGAGTCAGGAGTAAACTTGTAACTCAAACCAATCCAAAGGGAATAAATTTAAGAACAGTTGGAAGACTGAGACAAAGAAAACATTTCTTTCTCTGGACATAAACAAAGATCATGTAGCACTAGGAGTTGTTACCAGTGCTATTCCATACTGAAGGAGAACTGTCTTACCATGAAGATGATGATATGGAGTTCAAAGAAGAGGAAATGAAAAACTCCATCCTTAGTGATGCTGTTGTGCTACTGGACCTACCTTTTGAAACTGAAGCTACCTCTACTTTAGGACATTTCACATTTGAGAGTCAATAGGAACCTTATTGTTCTGAATCTCCCTGTATTGGAATTTCTGATACTAGCAAAATTAAAAGTCTTAAAAATGTATGTATTTTTCATAAGGTTGTATTGAGGATGAAATTTAATAATTTTTACAAAACATTTAGCACAGTGGCATATAAACAAAGAATCTTTTAGGGTTTTTTTTCTTTTACTCAGTATGTTGAAATATGGCAATATTTCTAGTCCATCAAACTATTTTAATGTTTTCTCAAGAACGAGATTAAATTTTTTTTATTTAGCTATTGAACAAAAGAAAAAATCCTGAGAGTTTGACTCCATTTGACTTTAATTTAAATACATAAGGTAGAGCTGTCTGCAGTTACAAGCTTACCTACCAGATGAATATGGTATAAATAAAAAACACAGTAAAAATGTAATTACAGAAGCTGGTTAATTTTTTTGAAAGGTGTTTATGTTGGATAAGAAAGAGCTGATTTCTGCTATTTTTTATGATTACGGTATTCGATTTATATTCTCAGCACTGAATTAATTTCCTTGTCTAATGCTCACCTTGCTGAGGATCCTTATAAAATACTTTAATGACTTGAGTACATAAATCATCTGTGAACACAAATACTCTGCAGGGAGCTTTTTTAAGATTTTAGAGTGGTAGATAAGTCACTCAAAGTCTTCATGCCCCATTTTTTTTAATATATCAAAGTGAAAAAATAACACTTGCTCTTTTCATAGACTTAACAGTGGTGAAACCTTAAAAAAACATCAAAAGTAAAATAAAGCATTGCATAGAGAGCTATGTCATGTATTATAAACAAAGTCTGCCAAACATAGGTTTAGCATTAGTGTTCACTTTTGTGATTTTTAACCATAAGCTAGCCTCATTCCTGAATTGTTAATGAACTTTATGCCTATAGGCAAATATCCCTATTATGAATGAGAATTTCCTGAAGGCTGTACTATAATATAGTTGGGCTGAAATTTGAGAATTCACAGCTACTTGTTAAAAACCAGACTAAAAACTAATTCATTCACATCTTTCATTAACTGTAGATATTCTCATACATTGTTCTGAATTCTAATTTTTAAATATTTTATATATTTTTATTCTATATAGAAGAAAAATTTCTTAAAATGCCCAGCCTTTCTTAGTTTTCTCTGCTTTGATCACCAGAATCAGAACCAATACAGGTGAACATCAATTTTCAAATAAATAAGTAAAAGTGTTGTAGTTCTGTAATGTGTGTGAGTCATAATTAAATACTTAAATTTATTAGAGGTTCTCACACATGTAACAAGTTCATTCATTCAGGTGGCAGATACTTGTCAATCACAGGGAGAGTTACTAGGTATTGAATAAACCCTCCTTAATTTACTAGTTGGTAAAACTTCATTTTCATATATTGAATTTGCTTAAAGTGAATCCCATCTATATTCTCATTCAGCAGAAGCATCACAAACTTCCACCTGCATAGACACACCAAACTTTTTAATCTAAATTAGAATCATTGAAGGGAACATAAAGACTCATCTATTATGTAATTGGTAATATAGTTGTAACTTTCAGTTTCTTTAAAACCGTATATCTCTTGCAGCCTGCACATCTAACTCATTGTTTCTTGGAGAACTGAGGAAAGCATATTTGTATAGGTTGCTTTATTCTCACCATTCATCATAGAGATAAAATTAGGCAACATCAAAATCCCATCAAGACAGAAGGGAATCACAGGTCAAGATCATGAAAAGGAAATTGATTCAAGAACCATGATTCTGATCTGCGATCTATAACAATAATCTAGCGTTTGTGGAATTTAATTTCTCTAAGCCTGTGTTTTACTTTTGTTAAATGAAAGATAACAGTAACTTTTAGGCTCTCAAGGTAAGTACATAAAGAATTATTAAGCCAAAGATGAACTAACCAACAGAATAACTGTTCAGGTATAAATCAGAAGGTAACATACCAAAAAGCTATTTGCAAGTTTTGTATTCACACTTTAACTCTCTAGGAGAGCTTCTGGGTCTTAACTACGTAAAACATTCTGCCTCTTTGATAATCTAGCTAGGTTTCCTGCTTCTTTTCACTCTACAATAGCACAACCGATTCTTAGGACTTTCCACTGACCACCACCACCATCATGTTATTCTGGTCCCAGTATTTAAATCAGTCCTTGTCTACTGCCTGATTAATTTCTTCATCATACACTTTGATCAATCCATATCATGAGCTCTGGCCATCTAAGAACATAATTATTTTGTTATAACTATTACGGTTTAATTTTGATGGCTAGTGAGAAGACCAAGAGAAAGAGAAATATTTTTCACTAGATATGTAATATTTCATTTTTGATTTCTCTTCTCCATATAAATATCTGAAAATCATTACTTTGTCATAAATGACTCCATAGAGATAAATCCAGTGCCTTCAAAATTTCCTTTCCATGATATGGGATATTTGAAATGGCTTTTACTGGTACCTGTGGCCTGTTAAGATAGCTCATTCCTTAAAAGGCTGAAGAAGAAAATATGTAATTATTAAGGATTCTTTTCTCATGTTCAGATGAGGTGGAAGGAATTGAAAAGGAATAAAAGCTTACTTACATAAAATGAATTTTCTACTTGAAAAATAATAAATATCAATGAACTGTATCATAATTATTAAAATAACGAAATCTAATTCTAAAGTTTTCTGAACATAATGGAAATCATCTTAACCCTTTTCCCTACTGATAACCTTGCTTTAAAAAAATTACATCAACTTTGAAACAATCCCAAAGTATGTGGAATAATTAACAGAACTGTAATCACTGTTGTAAACCTCCTGAGAACAGTCACTGTAGTAAAATTGGCATATTAAGTATACAGAAAAAAAAATCTGGTGCAACTAAACATGATTAATGATAAACCAACTAATTTCACATGCAAAGAATATTAAACAGCTGTGGACTTTGACTAGTATCAAACTTCCCATTAATCTGATCCTTTGATAAAAGCAGACATACCAGCATATACCTTATTTTGCTCAAATATTCGAATCTTACAATCTCGCTGTTTTATAGTGGATTTTTGTTGGCTACTTAGAGTGGAAATAGACTCTCAAAATTTGATGAGGCACTAGTACAGAAGGTAGCTTCCAAGATTCTTAAGTGTATTTTCCAATGCTCAATCCTGAAAGAAAAATTTGGAAATCCCTCATTTGTCCCAATGTTATTATGTAGATAATCTCTTCTAAGTGACTTCAACATTGTGGTCAGTGTGTCTCCACGGTCTTGCAATTTTTAAGTAATTTGGTGACTAATGGTTATGGCCTTAGCTCTTTCATAAGCTCATTTTTAGAAAAATTCTAAAATTGAGAGAAATAAATTTCATAATGTCTCACCCATGTGTTTTCTATTAACCATGGAACTTTTATCCAAATAAAGGACAGGAAATGGGCATAGTCATTATGTTAGAAGAAGGACATGCCTCTTTATTATGTATCATAAGTCCTATGATTCAAAAATGGTCTTTTTTACTGTGTAATGAACTACTTTTGATTCCAGTGATGTTTTCTCTGAGGAAGCTTCTGCTTTTGCAGTGACAATAACTAGGACCATGATATGAACAGGCAGAATGCACATTATTTATTTGGCCTGAGGAAGGTACCACCCAAGATTACTCCCCTGTATATGCCTGAAACATAACCATCAACTGTACATTGCTTTGTATTTCAAGGATCAACTTTTTGAATTTCTTGCTCTTATGTTCTTTTTCACTGTACTTTTTTCTTTGCCTTTCCTTTTATGTTTCTTAATTTTCATAGCCTTAGTGTTAATCTCTTTTAAAGTCCATAAACGTATATTGGGACTACCCATGGGAATTGCACAGACATCTTTAAATTACATCCTTAATATTACTGGTAGCTGCCTTTGGATTTTCAACATGCAACCTGGTCAGCAGGAGTAAACTTGGGACTCTAGCTGAGGGACTCAACCCAAGTAATAGCAGCAATGACAGCAAACCTTAACTGAGAAATTAATATGCACCAGACACCTTGGTAAACATTATAACAAGAGTTGCCTGACAGTTATTAACTCTACAGGAAATGAAGGCTTAATGGGCTTAGCTATCCTGTCCAACTCATAGCTGGTAAGTGGTAGGTCCAAATCTTTCTGAGGCCAACTACTACCCTAAATTACTGACCAGCATGACTGAGCCAGTGTGCCCCATGCTTGAAGCAACCACTTCAGCCTTTACAAGTGAGTCTTCATTGTAATTGAGGCTTGCATATGGGATTCCAGTAGAATGACTCATAAATAGGATAACCTCCTTGAAATTAATTCTGAGTATATCTTGAAATCGAATATCTCCTCTGTGTTCTCTCTTTTTTTTTTTTATAAACCCTGGTGCCTACTCACTTCAATAAATGGGATCTTTCTTTAATACAAACTAACAGTTTTTACTGGGATTCTAAATAAATAACAGTTTTTACTGGGATTCTAAATAGTGTTGACTATTTAGCCTGTTTTATATACCTGTGTACTGGGATATCCTTTATACTTGCACAGAAGCTTATTTTATTTTTACCTTTTGCTACTATTTATTAAATATAAATGATAACATTGTTGATATGATTATGTTGTATAGGTCTGATTCTCTTCTAGATTT
Organism: Monodon monoceros; assembly: GCF_005190385.1. Lineage (NCBI taxonomy): Eukaryota > Metazoa > Chordata > Mammalia > Artiodactyla > Monodontidae > Monodon > Monodon monoceros. Next base: position 87,143,179 of record NW_021703784.1, on the reverse strand, counting down.
TTTAAATTAACCTAATTATTTTTTTTAACATCAGATCATACTGGGGAAATGTCATCTATCTTTTTATGAGAAACTGAGTTACAAAATTATAGTGCCCAGAGTAGTTTTGGCAGAAAATTCATAATGTATAGTTGTGCTGAGGACTGAGTCACAAGAAATTGTCACCACTTACCACAAATTAAACATTGTCTTACCCCTATATGCTTTTTTTGTATCTCAATATATTTTTAATCTGGCCAATTTCTAAATGTAAATACAGACTCCTTGTTTTCTTTTTAAATTATTTTAAATTAAAGAGGAAAAAAATCAATTTAATTAGACTATAATGAATGTTTACAGTTATTTCCTTGTTTGGTTTACAGCATCAAACAAATGTATCAGAATGCAGATAATAGGAAATCCCATCAAAATTGATACTATCTCATTTATATAAATTGGTATCCTGACAAAATTAAGTTAAAGTGGTTTTTTATCTTTATATCTCCTTGAGTCTTAACTCACTTATAGTTTCTACTTTTTATCACTTTTTAAAAAAATTTTTACATCTTTCCTAGTCTTACTCTTTTTAGCTGCTGAACTGGAATGGTAATTTTTGAACTGCTACTTTTCTGTTTCTTCTTTTAGCTTGGCTCTTGTTTCCTTCTCTCTGCACCATCACATCACTACCTGTCACCCTCATCTCACTAAAACATGGCATTCCTTTTTGTGAAACTTTGGTCAGATCTCTTTCTTGTGATCTTTAGCTCAAGTAGAGAAATTTCTCCCAATACACAATGATTAAAATTAAAAAAAAGAGTTCTCAGGTAACAAAAGAGACATATGACAGCCAATGAGCTTAAAAAAATTAATGTAGTAGAATTAAAGATGAGAATAGGAAATGGATAGGAAGCCAGAAAAGAGCTGAAAAGGTATTTGGTGAAAATTCATATTACTGCCTATAAGAATTAGTGAAAAAATCAAAATGGAAAATATGTACCATACCTGCTCAACATTTTTTAAGCCTCTCAATGAATTCAAAAGTGAGAATCTTTAAAGCATTTGCTCCTGAAATTTTCAAAAATATAAAGAACTATCACTATATTTCTTGGGAACTCCCCAACAGTGAAGCACATTTACTGCTATAATAACAAAATGACGGTTTGCGCCAGCCTAGGCTTTGTGGCCCATTCTTCAAGTATACACAATCAAAAGTTGAAATCCAGTAAGATTTAAGAAGGCAGCTTTTCAAATAGTTTCAGGAGCTGCTGGAAAGCAGACTACTTGAAATTGGCTTTAAAAATAAATAAATAAACAGGCAAACAAACAAACAAACTCCAAACACCACATGAAGGTTGTAGAAGGGTATAGATGTTCAAGAGCAGAGGAAATTAAATTACAGCCAAGCTAAAACCCATGCAAGAGCTATCATTTGATGGCTACTCATTTTATCTGTACTCTCAAATGTATGAAACAGAATAGGTAAAAAATAAAATGACTCGGAAAACAGAATTCTCCTGTTTTGGTTCCTTAACAGTGTACTTTGGGCATTCAAGTTAATACAAGAAAAAGCGGAAAAGAAAACAGGCTATAACCTAATTAGTAATAATATATGTTGCTCATTTATCCTGTTTTACAATATAGCATGTATAAATTAAACCACTTTAGGTTTTCTTTTTTCCCCTCCTAAAAAATGTGTACATGAAAGAAAAGCAAATCTAGGGTCTGATTCTTTTTCTGTTTCTTTAAAAATACAATTTATTTCCATATACTTTGTATGAGATAAAAGATTAAAAATTGAGATTTATACCATATATGCCTCATTTTCAAGTAACTTATCTATTCTTTTTTCCTTTGTAGGAACAAAACTATTGGATTTAGTTATTTTCAATGTGGCAACAGAAAGATGGCTGAAAACTAGAATATCATAAGGTGAAGTTTATCTCTCCTCCCCCTAAATCTGGACTGACCTATGACTGCTTTGACCAATAGAGTGTGGCAGAAATAATGCCACACCAGTTTGGGGCTTAGCATTTGAAAGAATTATAGCTTCTGCTTTGGTCCTATGGAGCCATCAGCCAACATAAAAGTATGACTGTCCTGCTGGAGAGACCACATGGAGAGGCCTGAGATTACATGGTGAAGATGAAGGGGCCAGCTGAATCCTGCCTTCTAGCTGTCACCTCCAAGATGCCACACATGTAAGTAAAACCATCTTGGACACTCCAGACCTGCCCTAAGTCACCCTAGTTAATCTCAGGTGAGCAAATAAATTGCCCAACAAAGTGTTACCTGCATTCCCTGACATACTCAACTTGGAGATACAAGAAATCATATTGGTCAGGCCACTGAATTATTTTTATTTTTGGTTGCGTTGGGTCTTCATTGCTGCGTGCAGGCTTTCTCTAGTTGCAGCGAGCAGGGACTACTCTTCGTTGTGGTGCGCGGGCTTCTCATTGTGGTGGCTTCTCTTGTTGCAGAGCGCAGGTTCTAGGCATGCGGGCTTCAGTCGTTGTGGCACGTGGGCTCAGTAGTTGTGGCTTGTGTGCTCTAGAGTGCAGGCTCAGTAGTTGTGGCGCACAGGCTTAGTTGCTCCACAGCAGGTGGGATCTTCCTGGACCAGGGCTTGAACCCATGTACCCTACATTGGCAGGCAGATTCTTAACCACCACACCACCAGGGAAGTCCCGGGCCACTGAATTTTTAATTAGTCTTTTGTGCAGCCATATATCACCAGAACACTGGGCATACAGACTGACTTTAAGCAAAGGAGAAAGCCATATCTGTAAAATTATTTCAGAGTTCAGAAAGAAAAACCTACTTCATTGCCCCATCTCAAAATTGGAATGAAAACAATATGGTTATCTCTTCACCTGTTTAATCCAGCTGGAAGTTCTTTTAACTCTGAAGTAAGATGGATTGGCTCCTGTCAGAGATAAGGATAATTTGTCAAGTTTTACAATTAATGTATGCAAAAATTTAAAACAACTCAATATATTATTGTTTCTAAGTTGTAAATTCGATTTAGAAAAAAAATGAGTAATAGTACACCTTATAGATTTTGCAATAGTGTATATCAAAATGTATGTCCATATCTAATGAATTATATTAGCAAATATTTATTGACCTCCCACTACACACAAGCCCTACTCTAGGCAATGGAGATCATATTTTTCTAAATATAACCAATATCACTATGGTAGCTAAATGCCTCATATGTGTCCAAAACAGTAACAGTGTCCAACTACCAACCATATGTCATTATATTTCAGTGACTTTAGTTATATCATTTAACTCCCTTCTCATTTTAAACATTTTTTACAATTATCATGTATTATTTATATATATACAAGAAAACAAATACATCTGTGTACTTTTAGAAAGTCAACTGAGGAAAAAGCACGTAAGTAAATAGTAGAAATGTATGTGATGATTTTGTTTTAAACCAGAATAAATTGTAGTGGGAATTGCTCAAATGATCCCAAGAGTAGAAAATGGTTTGGAAAGAAAAGGTTAAAAAGGGAATATTACCCATACGTCTTTTCATCCTCGACCAACCCCAGAAATGCAGGAAAACATTTTTACCTACAGCCAATGTATTCTAATCAGCTTGGGAAGGGTGGTTTGCTTGAAAAGAGTGTCAAAATTTCATTTAATAGACTTGCATGAAGTAATGTCTCAGTGCAAACATTCACATTAGTGATATTAATGTCCATACTTTATGTGGAGGAACAATATTGGTGTAACCTGGTCATGCACATCAGGAGACTCCCCTTTTATAATAATAACTTCTTCTCACTGCAATTTGATCAGGCTCAGTGACCTGGAGGTAATAAATAAGTAAACAAACCAAACAACAGATAAATAAATCCCCTGTCAATAATGTTCTTTCAAACCATCCAATCCCCTGGGACTGATATTTTTAATTAAGGAAAATAAATTGTACTGTGCTGAATCACTAATGATGTAGAGAATCAAATAGTATTTAAATGATTTGTTTTGCAGTATTTGTGTACAAATTATATTATTCAATACTGTATGAGCAGGGAAGATAAAGGAAATAGAAATAAGATTTATTTTATCATGTGGTGGATTTTGCTTTATGAAATCATGAGCATTTATTCACTTATTTGAATCAAAACAGGAAAATGAGAATCATCATGGCACATAAAAATTATATTTGTTTAAGTCACAGTTGTAGATTTAGGGTGCCATTTTGCAATGAGCCCACCAAACTCATAATTTTGGGTCATTATGGTGAATACTTTTCATTCTCTCAGTGAACACACTGTGATTAAATTAGGATGATGAGTTCCACCTGACTTAACACATTAACAAATGAATAAACAAACAGAATAGAGTAGACAAAATAAACAGAAGAACAGTAAAACCACACACAATACAACATCTATTGGCTCCTGTAACTAAAATGTGTAGAGATTTGGGTAAGGTTTAATGCATAAACCCAACATTGTCTTAAAGGAATCCTTTTCTATCCATGTTTTCACTGACTCTTACACTATGACCGCAACTCCATATGATGACCTGTTATATAGGGTAAATATTTAGGAAGTTAGACTCTAGAACCAATACCCTATATTTTAATCACTGTGTAGCCTTGGTTTCCTTATCTCTGCCTTAGTGTCCTCATCTGGGCCCTAGTATCCTTATCAGAAAGAGAAGACAACAAAAATACCTACCCCGTATTATTGTGAAAATTAAATTAACTAATAATAAATGTAAAGCTCCCAGTTCAGGGTCTGATGTAATGGATTGGCCAAAAGGTTCGTTCAGTTTTTTCCTTAAGATGCTCTAGTAGCACTTAGTTGTCTTTAACTTCATTCAAAACAATTTTGTTAGATTTCTCAATTTCGAATTGGAGAATATGATACAGCATTCTATGTTGCAATTGGTGCAAAAAATTGACAAAAAGAAATCTTTTATATGAAGATAGTAAGAACGTGAACAAGACTGCAATAGATAGTGTATGTGAAAAGTAATAGAAAATAAAGTTGAAGGAATATTTGGCTTTGCAGTCAAGAGAGGGAAATTAGACTTGATCCCAACTGGGAAGCCATAATAAGTCCTTGAGTCTTTCTGACATGATGAAACCAATGTTTAACAAGAATTAGCCTGACTGATATACACGGAGACTGCTGAAGGTAAGGGAACTAGTTAGCGGATTGTATAGTAATTTAAGATTGAGGTGATATAGAGCAGTAGACTAAAGTAGCAGCAGTGGAGCAAGCAGGAAACAAGGACAAGCCTTAGTGAAAAATTTAATTTAGAATATGAAGGAAAATGTCTAGACCAATATTTTAGCTTAGTAATGAAAAATCATGGTAGTATTGATGCAAAAGTGGGGAAGGAGAAAAGTTAACATTGATATGTTTGTTATGTCTTGAAAGTAGGAATTTTAAAGTAGAGAAATTCCAGCACCAGTTGAATATATAAGGGTGAAATTCATATGAGAGGTCAAATCTGGAGCATCTCAAAAGAGTCATCTATTTCTTCACACATTTCAAAGCTAAATTGAAGATTCCAAGGAAAGCTCATTTAAAATGTATCCTCTTGTTAGGTCACCTTTTATTGAATCCTTTGAATTATCTGGTAAAAAAGAAACAAAATGTCTTCTCACAGAATGATTCCAATGATTAGATTCAGACTTATAACTTACACATAACTGTGTTGCCATTATTTTGATTAAATTTGGTTTATTATAATAATCAGTGGTAAACAAGAGTTTGCACTCTATCTCCAAAATTTGTCTTTTTAAAGTTTTTCTTAATCATCAGAGAAGCCAAGGGCATGGTCTAAACTGTGGAATCAGCAAGTTTGCTTGACTAAAGTAGGAGAGAAATTAAGTCATAATCCATTTATTATCTTCTGTTGTCAGTAGGAAGCAAGAACTTCTTACTGTATGCTGAATGCAAAACAGATGTTGTTCAGTAGGTTTGACTGTGGACTCTTTCAATTTTTTACTTTTAAGACAACATTTAAAGGTGCCAGATTGCTCTAATCACAAGTGGCAACCATTCATTAGCTTAATGGAAAAGGGTAACAGATTATGTATATAATAGTCACCAAGGGAGAAGATACATATTTACAACCACAACACTTATGTAGATAGATTGTAGACATAATAATCTTCCACAGGAGGGAGAGAGACAAACAATTACTCTAATGGAAAGCAAAGAACGTGACTAACATTAAATGCCACCCAAAGACAGATATTTGTGGTGGGAATGACATGCAGGATAGGTGTGTAACTTGGCCTTGAGTTTTGGGCAATAGAGGTAGGGAAGATAATAAATGTATTGAGATGCTGCAGTCTGAAGGAACCATTGTAGATTTGCCTTTTACTTTTTGAAGTAATCACACTGTTTTTTTTTCCTGGTGTGAATTTATAAAATGGCCTCCAAAGATAACACACCTTAATTCCCTGTAAATATGGTGAGATATCACTCTCATGACGATGTTACGTTATATGTCATAGTTGACCTTAGGATAGGGAGATGATCTTGCTGGGCCTTATCTAATTATATGAGCCCTTAAAAACAAAGAAATGTATTTGTCTGATGGCAGAAGTCAGAGGGATTTAGAACAAGGGAAGGGCTGGATGTATTGTGGGATTTAGGATAAAATGGATGATGTGAGAAGAAATGTGGCAGTCTTAAGGAACTGAGAGAGGCCCCTGGGGCTGAAAGCCAGCAAATTAAGGAGAACCTTGGTCCTCTTACTGCAGAGAAGTGAAGTCTGTGGAGAAAAGGAATGAGCTTGGAAGAGGACCCCAATTTCCAATAAGAATACAATTGGCTGACACTTGGATTTCAGCTTTCTGAGACACTGAGCATAGAACCCAGCCAAGATCCCTGGACTTCTGATGTATAGAACTGTGACTTAGAAAAAGTAACATCAGAGAACAAATCCATGATTTTCTTAGAGCTGGAAACCCAACAATTTTGCTATATAGTAAACATCTACAATATGGATTTAAAAAATAATTTCAGATATGCAATATGGATAGCCATGAATAAGCAAAACATAGATATGCCGTTATCCAAAACTGATTTAAAGTGGAGATGGTTGGGAAAAGTGTAATAATACATCCATATTCATTTTGAATAATGGGTGTTAAATTGAGAAACTGAGAATTTCAAGAAAATGTCTTTGGTTTATACTGTTGGGCTTATTAATCTATAATGAAATGCAATATGTGGCCAAACATAAATTTTGAGTTTTCCTTTTCTTTGAATTACTATGATATTATTTATTAAATATCTGATTTATTTGTACTTACAAATGAGAGAAATGATTGCACTTTCTTTTTTAAGATGTTGGGGGTAGGAGTTTATTAATTAATTTATTTATCTTTGCTGTGTTTGGTCTTCGTTTCTGTGTGAGGGTTTTCTCTAGTTGTGGCAAGCGGGGGCCACTCTTCATCACGGTGCATGGGCCTCTCACTATCGCGGCCTCTCTTGTTGCGGAGCACAGGCTCCAGACGCACAGGCTCAGTAGTTGTGGCTCACGGGCCTAGTTGCTCCGCGGCATGTGGGATCCTCCCAGACCAGGGCTCGAACCCGTGTCCCCTGCATTAACAGGCAGATTCTCAACCACTGCACCACCAGGGAAGCCCAGGATTGCACTTTTGATCTATAGTCATCTCATGTAGCAGTTCTTAATGAGGAAATAAGTATATGAGAAATTTCCTCTTTATTTTACTCTCCATTTTGATTGTGAAAATGATTACACGAGATAATAAATATTCATTTCCATTTAAGGGACTGCAATTTCAGATGTACTATGGCAGGTAGCAATATGGAGCTTTGTAAAGTTGTAGATGAAGAAGGAAAGAAAATAAACCACTTTTTTTTTTTTTTTTTTTTTTCGGTACGCGGGCCTCTCTCACTGTTGTGGCCTCTCCTGTTGTGGAGCACAGGCTCCGGATGTGCAGGCTCAGTGGCCATGGCTCACAGGCCCAGCCGCTCCACGGCATGAAACCACTCTTTTTTAATAGAACACAACCATCCATGTATATGCAATCAGACTAATGGGGAACTTCTAGGTTTGAGTAACTATTGTGGTATTCCCTCATGCTCTTTTCTTTTGTTGGACACATTGTGTTTCCTGTATTTTTTTCATTTCTCTCCTATAACTATTGCCACTAATTTCTAGGAAAATATGTCCATTACTATTGAATTTGTGGTAGGAACTCATAATAATTCCTTATTTCTTCATTTTTTATTTTTCCCATTTTTTCTGCTATTATTATAAAGCTTTGTGATTTTGTTGAGTGTGAATTTTTTCTATATGATTACATTGGGGAGCATAAAAATATTAACATTACTTTTGTTTTTTCTGTAACAGTTGTTTATTTTGATGGCTCTAATATTAAGTGATCACCGTTTTAAATCATAAATCAGGAGTAATAGATGTGACTTGATCTCTAGTTGACTGTACAAATGAACCGTGAGAGTGATTCAGTGTGACTTCCAGATGGCCAAATTAGAGAACACTTTGAATTGCGACATAGTTGATGCCTCTGAAGGGAGCTGATAAGCTGTTCTACACTCACTCCCTCTCTCCACTGTCTCTAGTCTTTTCAATGGACTCCAATTTGGCTTCCTCCCAAAATAATACACATAAGCAATTCTCAGTAAGGTCAAAAATCTATGTTTCTAAATCCAACATGCTTTTTTGAACTTATATTATGGGATCTTTCAATATCTGATACTACTGACCATACCTTCCTCCTTAAATCACACATTCCTCTGAACAACTTGAGTTCTTCCTATTCCCCACATCGCTTCTTGTCTGTATTTCTTTGTGTTCCTATCCTCTTCTTCCCAGCCATTCAATGCTGAAATCCCCAAAGTTTCTTCATAGGCCTAATTTCTTATTCTATATTCTTCCTGTAGGTGATTCAACTACCAGTGACATGCAGGTCACTCCCTATTTTGCATGTCAAATCCAGACTCTCCTCTCAGCTCCCGGTGGATGTACACAACTGCCAGTTTCTAATCTCCTCTTGGATATTTGGTGGCCGCTCAAACTTAATATGCCCAAAGCCAACCTCAGAGACTTCCTGCAGGTGTTAGTTATCTAACTCTGTGTAACCAATTACCTCAAAACTTGGAGGCTGAAAACAAATCAAACATTTACTTTCTCTCACAGTTTCTCTAAGTCAGGAATTTGGGAGTGGCTTGACTAGGTTATTTTGGCTTGGTATTCAGTCAGATGTTGCCCATGACTGCAGGCATTTAAGGCTTGATGAAAGATGGAAGATGAGCTTCTAAAGTACCTTATTCACAAGTCTGGCCAATCAGTACTGTCAGTTATCAGAAGGCCTCCCTTACTCTCCACACGGGCTTCTCCTGAGGGCTGCTGAAGTGTCTTCACAATATGATGGATGGTCTCCCCAAGAGACCAACACAGGTGCTGCAATAACACCTCCACAGTATTCTCTCAGGTACTCAAGTCAGTCATGATTCAGAATGAGAGGGGGGTAATACCAGATAGTAAGGATTGTTGGGGGCCATCTTGGAACCTACAAGACATAAGCCCTTTTATTTTTTTCTAGGTTTTTAATGATAACAAATAGGCAAGCCAAAGATCTAGGAGTCACTCTTGACACCTCTCTCACCTTAATTCAAATATGTTTTGAATCCACTGTTTTATCAAATCTACTGCTACCACCTTAACCATAGTGGGTCCAACTGCATATATTTTCATCTTATAATTGGTTTATTTGCACTGCAGTTCGAGTAAACTTTTTAAAACACAAATTAATTTGTGTCATAATTTTGCTTAAAATATTTCCCTGGTTTCCTGTTGATCTTAGCTAAAGACCCTAACATGACTTTAATATTACTTTCAAAATCCTATGTGGTTTGGCATCTACTTACTTCTACAGCTATGGCTCGTATGATATTTCCCTTTCTGTCTGTTATTAGACATACACTAAATTATTCAGTTTCTTTGTCATGCCATTCTTCTGCACATGGGGATTTCGCTATCCTTCTAACTGGATAACTTTTTCCTTCTATCTTTTCTTAGTTAACTAATATCATATTATTTTTTAATATCCTACTTCCTCAAAGAAAAGTTCCCAACCTCTCTGACTAGTTTAAATCTTTCTGTAATATGCTGCTATTTTATTGTGTACCTCACATTCGTACTTCTTATTGGACTATAATGCTACTTTCATTTTTATGGTTTTCTGTTAAGTACTTTACCTGTTTAGCTACATTAGTGTTCACTGTCTTAAGGCTTATCTGTCTTTGTAAACCTCTACTGAAGCAAAAGTCAATAGGAAGATGAGAATATTGTGAGTTCTTTTCTTCAGTTTGATAAAGCTGAATTTCAATACACTAACAAATACTGAGTAGAAGCCCTGGCTGGTACTATGATGAATACAAAAAATGAGTTATGATGTCCACTTGGTTACAAAAAGGTTAACATAAAAATGGAAGAATCAGGCTTAGGTAAATATGTCAAGGTACAGGGAGATTGTATTATGAGTGAGAGAAACTAGAATATCTCCCCTGTATTCTAGTCATAAAATTCTAGAAGCTCATGGTAGTTAATTCAACTTTCTTTGTCTTTGGCTATATTTGTACAATACCATGTTAATATTTTTGGATTATTTAGACATTTGGTAACAACTATTAAAAAATGAAAATTATAGCCTGCCAACCCACAGCCAAAATCAATCATCATAGCTATATTAATATTTGATCTGGTGAACTAATTAGTTAACTCAAGGTAGCAAAATAATCTTATGAAGACACTGAACTCAAACACTTAAGCACCTGATATATGTAAAACATCAGGTCATGTGTTGAGCTGCATAAAAGACCATATGATATGTTCATTCAAGTTGCTTAGTTTATTTACAAATATAAATTGAACATAACTAACTGTAATATAAGTTAAATTGTGGAAAGTGTCCTAATATGACATAGGGTGTCTCCTTTAAGTTCAAGAACATTTTCTAGGAAGTTTGGGATTGTCAGGCTCTTCACTTGCCTTCTCCCATCTTATCAATTCAACAATTCTACCATTTCCATTATACAAACACAAACCAGAAAAAAAAAATTTGTCTCAGTTAATCAGGTGTTCACTTTTATTAAAACGTCACAGAAACTGTTGTGACAAGAAAGTCACAGAGTGATATCTGACCCTGTAATCCTTAGCCCCAAATTTCTAGAGACAAGTTAAACACTCTGCTGGAAGCCTGCAGTTGTGTGAATTTTCACAGGCAACCTCTTGACCCATCTCCCCAGGCCAAAAACATCTCCAGCCTCGCAGAGTACCTTCTTGCACTCAGTGACTATCATGAAACTTATACTTACTTCCTCCTTTATCCCACATAGAAGAAATTGCTAGAATATTATAGAAATAAAATTCATTCACATCTTTTAAACTATGGTAGACTTTTAAGTTTCTGATTGTTGTCATTATATTTATACTTATTTATATTTGTATGGTGAGTGCTAGCTGCCTTGTGAAACATGATTAAGAGGGTTCTTTCCCAAACATAAGTTTAATCAGAAAAATGAACAAAACATAGTGGAAGAAAAAAGGGGGGGCCACAAGAGGAATTGAGGGGCAAGGTGAAGTGACTGATGTGATTTCAAGTGGATTCAGAAAAGCTACCTGAAAGAGATGGTATGGGAGTATTAAGAATGGGTTATTCTACGGAACACAGACATACATGGAAGAAGGTGTTCCAGGCACCAGGGCTATCATGAACAGAGCACTGAGTTAAGAAAGTGCCAGGAACATTTGGAAAACAGTATTAGCCTCAACTTGGTGACCCTAGAGTATACTATATATGGCACTGTAAAATCAGAGACAGTGCTGTAAATATAAGTTATTGCTATATCATGCCATGTGTAAAGAAATGGATTTTTTCTGAAGGCACATTTCATTATGAGTACATAGCCTTGGAACCTGTATACCTCTGAATACAAATAGTATCAAAAATTTTGTAAGCAAATCTGTTGGTTAGCATTCATCCTTTAGAAATTTAACAATATAAAATTAGATATTCTTACTTCATTTAAAAAAATGTTTGTAGGGCTTCCCTGGTGGCGCAGTGGTTGAGAGTCCGCCTGCCTATGCAGGGGACGTGGGTTCGTGCCCCGGTCCGGGAAGATCCCACGTGCCACGGAGCGGCTGGGCACGTGAGCCATGGCCGCTGAACCTGCGAGTCCGGAGCCTGTGCTCCGCAACGCGAGAGGCCACAACAGTGAGAGGCCCGCGTACCGGAAAAAAAAAAAAAAAAAAAATGTTTGTAGAACTTAAGCTAACCCTCACAAGAAATCAATTTGTTCTTATATTTAGACTAAATATACTCTGGTTTCCACCTTGTTGTTAAGAGCAGAGTAGAAGGAGGCACTAGATTAAAGAATGCTTGTTTAAAGTCTGTCAACATCTCTTCTTCAATTTGTCGATCCCTCCTCAGCATAAACTAAGAGCCCCATTTGTCTTCTCACAACTCTCAGAACTTCTTAGAACTGTTTAATCACATATTATATGATTCTAGTGGGTTATAACAGTTAATGCTAAAATTAGTCTTTTGTGCTATCCAAAATGTTATTTCTCTAAGCAAAAGGTAACTTGTTTTATCTTGGTTGTATCAAAGTGAGCCAGAGCTGAACACTAGTTAAAGTGGTAGAAACAGCTTTTATTCAGGAAGTACTAAAATAGAGGAAATGAGACCCCAGTATAGAAGCGGGCTCAATTCTGAACACAAGGAAAAGTGTGAATTTATAGTCAAGGAGCTGGGTGGAGGGGTCAGTGGATGAAAAATTACTGGGAGGAAGCATCAGGGGTAGAGGGGGTTCTAGCTAAAGGGACTTTACAGGATTCTCTCTGAAAACAGGCCAGGGTGAACTGTAGGGATAAAATTTGATCAGATATTGAGGGAGATCAGATATCCAGGGTGGGATTTCTTGCTAAAGTGTCCTTTGGGTAATGTAAAGAGGAACACAGAATTCCAAACATTGAAGCCTCCAGGAGAATAGGATTCAGAGGAGACTGACAAAGCTTGGTCAGGGAGGTAATCTTGTCATTTGAAACATACACATCTAAGCCGAATGCAGAATACTAAGGAAAGATCGACAGTACTTTGCTAAAATCTCAAGAAAACCGCAAATGCCACTGTGAGCATTCAGTGATATCAAATGTTATACATTCATCCTTGGTTTATCTTTAGATATTTTTATGGACAGTTTTTTCCTGCCTTTCTGAAATGTTCTATGAGTCTTAAGTAATTAAAAGCTGATTAATCATATTTGTAGTACCTCATTTGGTTGATATTTTTTTCTCTGCTGAAATGAATTCTACCTTTAACTAATGGATGATGGTGTTGATATCAGAGGACATTTTAATCACTGTGCTCTGATGATAGATGGTCATTCCATTTAATCAAATGTTATTTGACAGAGTATTGTCTTTGGGGTTTGCTCAGGTAGTGATTCAGAGATGGGCAGCATGTGGTGGGGTAGAGGAAACACTGTAACTTTCTTTAATAATATGGTTAGGCCATGACGTGAAAAACAAGACTGAATCTTAGAAAATTTCCAAACCTGCATTTACTATTAGTAAAGTGAACTATGATTTTTTTAAAAATCCTATGAGAAATACTTAAACATTAAATGCTGAATAGCTTTCAAACCATATTTATATTTTTTTCTTTAATTGAAATTCAACCATATGCTAGGAGAATGGTCAGCATCTTATGCATTCATCTCTTTTGTCATCTAGATAGTTTCTATATGTTTTAAAATATGTATTTATTATATATTAAATTCCTGCTGTATAAATCTTTGTCTTGAAGACTAAAGATTTTATATCATACATGGTATACAATTTGCTGAATAGCTCTTGCTTCAAATTTAAGAGTGCTTTAAAATATTTTTTTCATATCTAAAGAGAGAGGTACTACCATGTTTAAAATAACTGTGCGGCTTGTTTGACATAGTAGAGTAAAACCACAGTTCAGAACTTCCAAAATCGAAAAAATAAATGAGCAAAAAGCACCAACAGTACTAAATCAGTAGCTAACAGAAGAAAGAGTGATGTCATACAAAAGATAAATAATCTTTAAAGTTTGGCTTGATGCATCCAAGTGAAATACGTAGGAGCAGAGCCTAAGCTTATATCTTCTTCCAGAAATCTTCAGGGACCCATGCTAAACCAGGATAGCAAAATCTCTGGCCATAAAGGAAAAGGATTTGTCACTGTACAAGTTATTCCTTGAGACAACAGTGCTGTGTAAACAGGCACCTCAAAACTCAAACATAGAACAGATAGTCATTTATTCTGATAATGCTTCTGCAGTTCAGTGATTTAGGGGTGTGGCTGTGTGGCTCATCTGGTGCTGGAACACTCACATATCAGGCATCCAGTCGACTGTAGTCTGGACAAAAGGGAATGGAGACAATGGTGCCTGTGATTCTTGCTTTCCAGCACATTAGCCCAGGCATGTTCTCATGGTAATGACAGATGGAATAAGCCCAATCACCCAAAGCTCATGCGTGGAGCAGGATTTGAGAGCCTGGGGGGAAAATGACAAAGCTATTGCTTGAGTTACGGTTACCAGTATTGCACTGGTCACTAAGTCAGACTGAGAGAGTACAATCAAATTGCATGGCAATAAGGGATGCCTGGGGAGTGGTGAAATATTGATAGTATAGCTATTAACTCAGTTAGCTGAATCCTCTACCAAGTGTCCAGAAACTTGTTAGAACATACTTAGCAGAATCACAATGAAGCCATAGTGGAAGGCTTGACTTTCTCACTGCCCATTTTCCCTGCCCTGTTCTGTGAGGTACAGAGAAACTGGTAGAATTTAACATCTGGCACCTCACATTGTAATGCCCTGAGGAAGATACATACATCTTAGATAAAGTGTGAACAGAGTAAAGAAAAATCCACTGAGCATTATATCAGTGAAAAGAGAAGAACTAGACATGACTGTGTTCATTCAGTGTGATCATGAATTAACAGCATGAATTGAAAGCCTAGGTTGCAAGGGAAAGGGAGGAATGGCATCTTTAGAATTAAAAAAAGAAAGAAAACTAAGAAAATATTTGGAAAAGAAATGTTAAGAATACACAGTTGAAGAGAATATAAAGCAATAAAATGAAGACCGTCTTTATTTGGATTATTTACAGTATGGGGCTATAATGAATAAAGCTGCTATGACTTAAACACAAGTTTTATACAGCCATATGTTTTCAATTCTTTGGATGAATGCTTAGGAGTGGGATCTCTGTATCATATGTTAAATGTACGTTTCCCTTTGTAAACAAAAACTGTCAATTGTATTTAAAATTGTCTGTGTCATTTTGTATTCCAACTAGCAATATACGAGAATGAGAGTTCCTAATTGCTATATATTTTTACCAGCACTTGGTATTGTCAATCTTTTTTACTTTTACCATTCTAATGAGTATAGATTTAATATGAATTTTACTAAAGATTAAGGACGTTGAACATATTTCATTTGCTTGTTTGCCATCTTAATATATTCTTTAGTAGCATATACATAAATATTTTTCCTATATCTTAAAATTGGGCTCTTCATCTTATAGAGAGTTGTAGGATCTTTTTATATATTCTGGATACAACTCTTTAACAAACACATGATATGTTGTGAATGATCTCTTCTAGTCTGGGGTTTTTTTCTCTTTCATTTTCAAAATAGTGTCTTTCAAATGGGAAAAATATATATATTTAATCTTTAGGAAGTCTAACTTAGTGGGGTTTTTTGTTTGTTTCCTGTATTTGTGTACTAACAAAGCTTCACCTATCAGAGATCACCAATATTTTCTAAACAATTGATACTTGCAGCTCTTACATTTAGGTCTGTTATCCATCTCATATTCATATTTGTTGTATATGTTGTAAGGCTCATTTTTCCCATTGAACTATCCAATTATTCAACACCATTTTTTGAAAAGACTATTTTTCCCCCATTGAGTTCCTTGACATCCTTGTCAAAAGTCATTTTGTACTGTATATAATCACTGCACTCTAGATGGTAAATTTGTTATTTAATCAGGGTACAGATTAACACTTCTGAAAGTACTTTATATGTATACTGTGACTGAACAGATAAGTAAATAAATTATAGATAATGGGAGCCATATTTCTCAATGTCTTAGAAAAAATTACAAATAAGTAAGTAGAGAGGCTAAACCGAATCCTATTGTGCTGATTAGATTAGGGGGTTAGTATAAATGCATGCTTATTTTTATTAATACACATGCAGATATAGAAATAATTACAGATACATACATATATTTTCTAGCTCTGTCCACTGAGAGAGCCTAGAGGTAGTGACATCTCAGTAGCAATGAGCATATATAGCATTCATTTATTACTTTCTAAATACCATTTTACAATAAAAGGAACCTTGGCTCCCTGGAGGAATGGCTGATTCTAGGGCTGGAGCAGAGAAAATATAATATGATCTTGGGGCACCTCACAAGTGTAAAAAATAAGGCAGTGCTAAAAAAAAGAAAGAAAACGTATAAAGACATGTTAAAAGAAAATAAAAGTTCCCAGTGGCTGAAAATGGAACAATTTGAGCAATAAAATAGACAACAATAGTATTGGTTATAACCAAAGAAAAAATTAATACCATGAGTCCATATTGATAAAAATAAAATATTAAATAAAGAAGAGGCATGGAAAAATATTTCTTAGAAAAAAATTCCAAGTAATACGAATGATACATGTAAAAATCAAAATTATGAGAGGAACAGAACATAGTAATAATTGCTATAGGCAAGTTTCACAGAAAAAAATGCTAAAATTAGTGGGTGAAATTGTAAAGAGAAATGGGATATTTGCATGACCTCACATTATCTCCTCCAGAATTTACTAACTACTATGGTGCTCTTTACATATGATTTGAAATTATTTGATACTCCTCTTTCCCATGAGTGTGGTCTGGACCTACAGGCTTGCTTCTAACAAATAGAATAAGGGAAGGAAAAATAGTAACTGTTTTGGAAAATACAACTTTAACCAAGTGATTAATTCTAGTATTACCAGTAATAAATCATGTTGATACATATTCCCTGATATAATGCTATGAGTGTTATTCTTCATCTCTGCATTATACTTCCTGAAATTCATAAATCTATTCTAACCATGAGAAAACATCAGAGAAATCCAAATGGAGGGATATCCTACAAAATAACTGATCAGTAGTATTTGAAATTCTCAAGGTTATAAAAAAAAAGCAAGGAGAGACTGAGAAACTGTTACAGATTAGAGGGGATAATGGAGGCATGGGGACTAAATTCAATGTGATATTGTGAATTGTATCATTAGAAAGTTAAAAGGACATTGGTGGAAAAATCTGTTGAAATCTGTTTGAAGTCTGCAGTTTAGTTGACACCGTTGTACCAATGTTAATTTGTTATTTTTGATAAATGCCCCATGGCTATGTAAAATATGAATTTAGGGGAATTTGGGTGAAGAGTATATGAGAACTCTCTTTAACAATAGGTAAGTTTGGTAGATTGGACACATCAAAGGTGATTCTTGAACTGAAAGTACCAAACTGAAATTCAAAAGGAAAACATACAGAATATTTTTCAAAGAGTGTAAGAGACATGTGGGGCGCAATAAAAGTTTTTTAAATGATTGAATTTTTAATTCCAGAAAGAAAGTAGAGAGAGAATGGGACTGATGTAATATTTGATGTGATACTTTTGAGAGGTTTTCCAAAAATGGTAAAAAACATCATTCTGTAGAGTCAAGAAACACTGTGAATATCAAGCAGAATAAATACAATGGAAACCATACCCAGAAACTCCAGAGCCAGTGTGCTTAAAACTAAAAGTAAAGAGAAAAATTTTCAAAACATTCTGGAGTTGAGTGGGAGGGAGCAAAATAACATAAAAGCACAGCAATGAGACTCAACAGAAATGGTAAAAAGCACAAAAAAGGAATGATAGGTGAAGAGAAAGAGCAAGAGAAGAAATTGCCAACCTAGAATTCTATACCCAGTGAATATGTTCTTCAAAACTGAGGGCAACACTATTTTTTTTTTTTTTAGACAAGATAAAACAGACATTTTGGCACTGGCATGCCTCCATTACATTAAATCCAAAAGGAGGTTTTTCAGCCATGTGTGTGCTAGAGGAAAAAAAATGATAGAAAGGATAATTATATGAATTAACATAAATAAATGTTGACTATAGCAAGCAAAGTTAGTAATGTGTCATAATGTTTAAAATGGATCTAGATTGAAAATGCATGATAACAGTAATGTAAAAGGTAGCACCAAGGTTTCAAATTGAGGAAGAGTGCTGTTTCATGGGTATGAAGTTTAATTATGCAAGATGAACAATTCTAGAGATCTGTTATACAACATAATACCTATAGTTAACAAATACGGTATTGTATGCTTAAAATTTTGTTAAGAGGGCAGATCTCATGTTAAGCATTCTTACTAGAAAAAAAAAAAACATAAGAAAACTTCTGGAGGTGATGAATAGATTTATTACCTTGATTGTGGTGATAGTAGCATGGGTATATACATATGTCCAAATTAATCAAATTGTGTGCATTATATGTGCAGTTTTTTGGTATATCAATTATACCTCAATAAATGATTCTAGCAGGAGTTGCATTTAGAGTGCTGTAAAATTCATGTTTTAATCTCCAAGATAAAAACTAAGAAAACTATTATCTAAGAAGTTAATAAGAAAGATTAAATGATAAAAACAATAGATCAGTTTTTTAATGGCCAAATGTTTAAACAAAACTTTTTAATTGGTCTAATAGAAAACAAACAGAAGGGTGTTGATATAAACACACCATATCAGTAGTTACAATAGATGCAAGTGAACCACATACTACAAGTAAAAGAATAAAATTCTCAGCCTGTAAAAAATGCAAAACCCAAATATATATGCTTCTTATAAAAGGTATACTAAATATAAAAAAACATAAATTGTAAAAGAATGGAAACTGATATGAAGTACAATGGCACTCCCAGAAAAATTGGCATTTCTATACTAATTTCATCCAAAATTGAGTTAAGGCAAGAGCATTGTTAAAGTCAAAGATGATATTTAGAACCACAAAAGAGCCATTTCATTCTGTATAACACTTTTAAATATGTGTGCACCCAATAATACAGAGTAAAAATAGAGATAAAAATATGAAAAATAAATTAAAGAAAAATAAATTCACTATCATAATGAAATAATTGCAGGCATCTCTCCTAAAAAAGGAAAGAACAACCTCACCATAACCTGAACTGAAAACTGGAGCCACAAAGTTAACATGATTGATCTAAATGAAATATATTGAATTCTGAAACCAGAAATATAACCATTCTTTTCTAGTCCAAATAAAAAATGTACCAAAATTAACAATATGCTAGCTCATAAAGCAAACTTCAAAAGTTTCAAAAGACTGAAATTATTCAGAGAAACTCTGACCACTGTGAAATTAAGCTAAAAATCAGTTCAATTTTACAACTAGAAAAATCCCCGTATATTTTGAAATTAAGCAAAACACTTTTAAATAAGCTACAGGTGACAAAAAGCACAAAGGAAGCATGGAAAATGGGAAATATTGTTAACTAAGTAATGAAGGTATGACATAAAGAAACTTGACGGATGACCATAACATAGTAATTAGATAAAAATGTGTAGCTTACAATGGATAGGTAATAAAAGAAAAAGACCTGATTATCAATTATCTAGGTATCCACCAAAAGAAGTTAGAAAAAGAAGATCAAGTTAAATTCTCAACAAAATTAATAACGTGCAGAAATTACTGAAATGTAATAATGGATAAGAAATAAAGTGAGTAAAGCCAAAAGTTGGTTCTGTGTAATATTAATTGAAGTTACAAACCTATCGTAAGAAAGATAAAGAGAAAAATGTTAGAAAACCTCAATTGTCAATAGAAAGAATGAAAAATGGATATCGCCACCAGTGATACAGACATTTAAAAATAGAGGATATTCACAAGTATTTGACAATTAAACAAAACGGACAACTTTTTAGAAAAACAATACCAAAACTAATGCATTAAAAAAATAGAAAATCTGAGCATTACTAAATCTAGTTTAAATAATTAAATCCACTAGTTAAAACATTCACACAGAGAAAATTCCAGGGTTTTGCCAGGAAATTCAGCCAAACATCTATGAAAGTAATAATTATGTTTTACACTAGCTCTCCAGGAAAATAGAAAGAGAGCAGATTTAAGTGTGAAGGTAAAACAAAGAAGCTTTTAGAAGAAATTCTAAGAGAATATCTTTATGACATTTGGTTAGGGTAAGCAGGAATGTCAAAAACAGTACACACAGAACTGGTAAAATAGGATGCCGTAAAAATTATGAGATTGCTTATTCATTTTTACAAAATACAATCCAATTATCTAATTTTTGATAGTTGGCATGAACAAAATGCTGTGGAAGTATTGGGAAAGAATTGATAAATTCCACCTGGGATTATTTGAGACCCAGGGACCACAGAGAACAGTTCACATTTGAATGAGACTTTAAAGATGAGCAAATATTCAGAGGATGGGAAATAAGAGAAGGGATATTCCAGGAGGATAGAATAACATGAGCAAAGGCACAGAGAGTGAAAATGCATTCACATTTAGAGAACATATTTAACAAATAGATTAAATTGGTTAAGTGTAAAATAGACTGGGTGTATGTCTTCCAACCAGGATTTCGTGAAACACATTGAATCATATTATTTTTCTGTGTTGTTATAGATCCAAACAAGTTAAAGTAAACTTTAACTTCAATAAGCTGAAACGAAGTGAGAGAGTGGTATTGACATACATACATTACCAAATGTAAAATAGCTAGCTACTGGGAAGCAGCCACATAGAACAGGGAGATCAGCTCGGTGCTTTGTGACCACCTAGAAGAGTGGAATAGAGAGGATGGGAGGCAGACGCAAGAAGGAGGAGATATGGGGATATATGTATATGTGTAGCTGATTCACTTTGTTATAAAGCAGAAACTAACACACCATTGTAAAGCAACTACACTCTGGTAAAGATGTTAAAAAAAAAAGTCAAAGGAAACAAAAAAAAAAGAAAAAAAAATTAAGTAATGCAGTATTTCCCTCAGAACTATTTCTAATGCAGATTGAATTATTTTATGTAGATTAAATGATAGAAAAGAGCTGCCTTCATCCTAGTCATCAATACTCATTACCAAAAGAAAGCAGTAGACAATTAAAGTAAAAGAACTAAGTGTTGGCCTTTTAAGATGTTCTGAGCAATCCAGAGAGAGCATCTAATTCACACCCTTTCATAAGATTTTTTATAGTAAAATTCCACTTGGTTCTGTCTATGTTATAAACATCTCATCTTCTTTCTTCCTTTTAAATCCTATCTATGTTATAAATATCTCATCTTTTTTCTTCCTTTTAAATCCTATCTATGTTATAAACATCTCATTTTTTTCTTCCTTTTAAATCCATAAATGAGTTATAAGAACTGATTCATTATAAAAATTATATACTCACTATTTGTTCTCAATAGGTGTGTATTTGTGAGTCTCCTGTTTTTCTATTTTCTTAATTATAAACTCTTTAGAAATAGAAAAATAAATAAATAAAATACATAAGAGAAAACACTGTATCAAAACTATTTTTAGACGATCGGGGACATTTTAATAATGACTGGATGTTAGGCAGTATTTTTAAAAGTTGTAATTTTTAAAATGTGATCATTTCACAGGTATATTAGCAGATGCCTTTATTTTATTTTTCACAAAACTATTTAAAAATATTCCCTGAAGTATTTATGGGTGAAATGACATGATGTCTGGGATTTGCCTTAGAATTCTCCTATAAAAAAAATAAAAGGGAGAGAAAGCAGTAATGATGAAATATTTTGCTACAGATTTGATGGTTAAAATCATATGGGGGTTGCTGTATTTTCATTTTGGCATATATTTGAAATTTTTAATTACGACATATTAAACCTAATACCTATCATGAAAAAAATGAATAAGGAAAATAAATATTTTACTAAATATTCTAAGCATTCTATTGCTGCATGAGTAATTGTTATTTAGAGTATTCTTAATAATACATTTTATGTTTATGACTAGTTATTATAAAATATTATAAAAATCAACTGAACCTCCTAGAGTTTATTTCTTAGAAAATAGAATAATCTTTATGATGTGATATTTTTTAATGAAATATGGCTGCTTCTTTTGAGACAGATCAAGGCATGTATATATTTTTTAAATTTTGTGTTCCCAGTAAACATGAGAAATATCATACTCTTTTCTAATTTACATTCATTGAGTTCCTTCAGTTTATTAGCACAGTTGCATATATGCAAAGAAATATTTCCTCACTCCTGGGAAAATAAAATCCAAATTTAAAATACACCGTATAAGAATACAGTAAGAATGTTCAATCTTCAAAAGTCTCATATATATATGTATATATATATGTATAAACTATATATATATAGTTTCTTTGAATCCTTCAAAGATCGAATTGCCTTTGAAAACAATCACCCTGGGTAAAAAGTATAAATTTCAGTCAGATTTTAAAAATGGAGGGTGGTCTTTAGTAATTCATAGAACTTTAAGAAAAAAAAAAAAGACGTTGAAGTGTTATTTAATATATTCTCAATAACTCTAAAAATCAATGTTTAAAGTAACTTCTATTAAATTTTATTCATTTTTTTCTGAAAATACAGTCCAGTGATGTTGAACTATGTTGGTCCAGCCTCACTTCAATTACATCTCCACAGCGAACATTGAGGGTATTTGAATTATCTCAATCATTCAGAGTGCTATTACAACATGCAAACTTATGTCCAAAATGCAATATTGTAGTATGTAGAAACACAGCTGGTTTAGAGAATTGGTCCAGAGTTTCTTACCACATTTGGATCTAATAAACTATATAGAACAAATCTAAAGAGGTGTGATAATTTTCTCCCTCATGGAGTTGAAACCAAGGAGGAATTGAGTAAGAATGGGAACAATACCTGAACTCTTCATTTAATATCTCCAAAGCCAAGCCAAAATATCACGGGGATTCTTGGCTAGCTTAGAGGTATTTAGGTTGCTTTAGCATACAGTTGAAGATAGACTCTATGTAACAACTTGTTAAGGTATATTTGATTTGGTCTAAGGTTAACTTTTATCACAGTAACTAAGTGCAAGGTTCAAATTCAGGACTACTTGTATGTCTGCCATCATGTAGCTCAGCACAATGAAGTCTAAAATGCACTTCCCAACTGCCATTTCTTAAATAACCTGCCTATGAACATATTAAAAATTGTACAGCATTTGCATACCTTAGCACAGTATCTTGTAGGCAAAGACATCTGGGAAAAGAACAAGAACCAGGGGTCAGCTTCTCATCTTCTTCCTGCTGAGCCCATCCAAGCACAAAGCTTCCTTTTGAAGACAGTGGGGGCTTTGTGCTTGGATCTGCTCTGCAGGGAAAGAGCCAGAGAACTGAAGTCAATAGATGCTGTGTGTGTTTGTGATTGCAGAATGCCCTCTCTAACTGGTGTCACATTTAAATGGAATCTGCAAGCCCCTTGTTCTTTCAGGTGATTCTCAAAATTATCCTGTATTCATTCTCTGTGGCTTACCCACCTTTTCTCCCCTTTGATGAAAACTCTGCAGCTCAGGACTAAAATACTGAAAGCTAGAAACAGGTGACTGAAAGCAGAAGTTGATACAAAGGGGTTCACCATGCCTGTAACAAGATTTGAATTTGTCACAGAGTGTAGTGTTACTGTTTTTGTTATTGCTACTGTTATTATTATTGTTATTTTTATTATCTTTTATGGGATGAAAATTTACCTTGCATCTCAATTAACCAACAAATATTCCAGAAGGGACTGTTATGAATTAACATTTTTACTTTCATTTTGGGGACCTTTACCTGGGTTTAAATTTCTGTCCCCAAGTCAGGCTTTCAACCCAGAGCTATAGATAAAAATGACTAAACCTAAAGATATTCTTCTCTTATAATAGTTGCTAGAAAATATGTAATGCTTATTAAGTGCCAAGTACTTTGTTAGGACTTTACATTTACTATTGAGGACATATGAATCAACTGAGGCACAGAGAAATCAACTGAAGCACAGAGAAATCAAGGCACTTTCCAAAAGTCATATAATGTATAACTGGTAGATTCACACCCAAGATTGATTTTCATTTTTCTTTTCTTTTTATTTCCAAGTTGGGTTTTATTTTTATTCTGTAAGGGACTCACTTTCTTAATCACCACACCTTACAGTTAATATAGATAACATGGCATTTGCACAGTTCTTAGATTTAGATTAATTTAATGAAATTACTAATGTAATGCATTTGTTTTATATAAGAAATAAAATCATAAGTAGAGAATCATTCAGGATGCCTCAGTAACTCATTTTCAGGCATACATTCATTCATGCCCCAAATTCACTTCAACTACTGTGTCCCAAGCCTGGTGTTAGTCACTGAAGGCATTTATCCTTACCTCCCAGAAAGTCAGGCTATTTAGTAATTTTCTCCAAACACCAAATAATTTTGTATTATTTCTAAATTACCTATAATTGGCTGGTTTGACTAAATAAAAACAATAGGCTAACATGAGGTACCTATTGCAATCTATCATTTCCTTTCAGAATATAAAGTGTTTCTCAGTGGTCCAAGTGGGATAATGCTGCCAGATAGTTCCTATAGCAAAATACAGCGTTCAGTACAGGTATAGCTGCTGAAAGAAATGAGGAGCTTGGGTGAAGGGCACTGGCAGCAAATAGCAGCACAGGACAAACCTGGGGGTCAGGGAGAACAGGCTTTGAGCTATGCATAAGGCAGTGGAGAATATTGATACATCGGAGATGAAACAAGAGCAGGTTATAGGAGAAGAGACATGTTCAGAAATTTTGATTCAAGAATATGATCAATCAGTCATCAGTAACTTTAAATATTAGCGAAGGAGTTCTCAAACCAAAACCACAAATCATCTAGTCACACTATTCCACACTTCCAAGGCAGGAAACTTCTACATAGGTTAAACAGGAAGCTTCTAGACGAGTCAGAAGTTGGTTTGAATTCTGGCTCTATAACTTAACTGTAGCATGGAATCTATTTAACTAACTAACCTCCTTGAGCTTCAGTTTTGTCATTGAAAAAACGTATACACCAAGACCAACTGAAATTTATTCCTAAAATGCAAGGATTGTTCAACATGTGAAAATCAAATTAATGTAATGCATAACATTAACAAAATAAAGGGGGAAAATATGATCATCTCAATTTATACAGAAAAAAGCATTTGACAAAATTCGATACCATTTCATGATTAAAAAAAAAAAAAAACTCCCAACACACTAGGAATAGAAATCACTAATCTCAATGTAATTAAGACCATAGATGAAAAGTCCAAAGGTACTATCATACTCAATGGTGAAAAATGAAAGCTTTCCCTCTAATATCAGGAACAAGTCAAGGGTATCCTCTCTCACCACTTTTATTCAACATAGTACTGGAAATCCTAGCCATAGCCATTGGGCAATAAAAAGAAATAAATACACCCAAATTGGAAAGGAAGAAGTAAAACTAATTCTGTTTCCAGATGACATGATCTTATATCTAGAAAACACTAAAGATTCCACAAAAATTTTGTTAGAATTAATAAACAAATTCCACACATTTGCAAGATACAAATCAACACACACAAATCAGTTGAATTTTCATGTACTAGAAATGAACTATCTGAAAATCAACTTAAGAAAACTGTTCCATTTATAATAGAATCAAAAATAATAAAATACTTAGGAATAACTTAACCAAGGAGGCAAAACACTTGTACACTGAAAATCACAAAACACTGCTGAAAATAATTTAAGAAGACACAAATAAATGGAAAGACATCCCATGTTCATAGACTGGAAAATTTAATATAATTAAAATGTCCATATCACCCCAAGCAACATACAGATTCAGTGAAATCCCTACCAAAATCTCAATGGCATTTTTGTCAGGAATAGAAAAATAATTCTAAAATTGTTGTGGAATTTCAAAGGACCTCAAATAGCCAAAACAACCTCAAGAAAGAAAAACAAAGATGCAGACTTTACACTTTTTGATTTCAAAATATATTACAAAGCTATAGTAATCAGAACAGTATGGTACTAAAATAAAGCTAGACATCTTGACCAGTGAAACAGGATACAAATTGCAGAAATTAACCATCATGTAAAGTTCAAATGTTCTTCATCATGGGTACCAAGGCTAACAAATGGGGAAAGGGTAGTCTTTTCAATAAATGATGCTGCGGAAACTGGATATCTATATGCAAACAAATTAAGTTTGACCCTTATTTTACACTACATATATATATACATATATATATATATGTATGTATATATATATATACACACATGTATATATACATATACATGTATATATATATATACACACACATATACATAAATTAACTCAAAATGGATCAAAGTCCTAAACATAAGACCAGAAATTATGAACTCCTTTTTAAATTATAAACATAGGGATATAGTTTTATGACATGGGATTTGGCACCAAAACAACAGGCAATAAAAGGAAGAATAGACAAATGGGATTACATTAAACTTAAAAATATCTGTGCAACAACAGAGTGAAAAGAATGGAAGAAAAGATTTGCAAGCTATATATCTAATATATCTAATAAGGGGTTAATATCCAGAGTGTATAAAGAACTCCTATGCCTTGACACCAAAAACAAATAATCCAGTTTTTAAAATGGGCAAGGTGTTGAATAGACACATCTCCAGAGAAAATACAAAAATGGCCAACAAGCATATAAAAGATGTTCAAATTCAGTAGTCATCAGGGGAACGCAAATCAAAACCACAATAGGATATCACCTCTCACCCCATTGGATGGCCCCTTTCAGAAAAAAAAAAAAGAAAGGAAAGGAAAGAGAAGAGGAAAGAACAAGTGTTGATGAGGATATGGAGAAATCAGCCCTTGCACACTGTTGGTGGGAATGTATTAGAAAATGAATAGTGTACTCCAATGGAAAACATTATGTAGGTTCCTCAAAAACTAAAAAAGAGAATTACCATATGATCCAGTGATTTCATTTCTCAGTATATATCCAAATGAATTGAAAGCAGGAACTCATAGTGATTTTTTCACAACCATGTTCATTGCAGCATTATTTATAATAGCCAAGAAGTAGAAGCAACCTAGATATCCATCAATGGATGATTGGAAAAAGAAGATGTAGTATACACATACAATGTTATATTCAGCCTTAATAGAGAAGGAAATTCTGCCATTTGCAACAGCATGGATGAACATGGAGAAAATTGTGCTAAGTGAAATGTAGCAGGCACAAAGGGACCTAAAAGAGGTGTCTAAAGTAGGCAAATTCTTAGAAACAGAGTAGAATGGTGGTTGCTGGGGGCTGGAGTAAAGGGGAAGAGGGGAGCTGTTCAATGGGTATAGAATTTCAGTTTTGCAAGATGAAATAGTTCTAGAAATCTGTTGTAAAGTAAGGTCCATATAGTTAACACTACTGTACTATACATGTAAAAATGGTTATGATGGTAAATTTATGTCTTTTACCACAGTAATAAATGTGGCCTTAGCACTGAAATATTGGGAAGTTCTCAAACATTGAAACATAGTATATAAATTATGCATTTACATTATTCATAGGAATTATAATTTATGTTATTGATATTCATTTGAATGGATATTAAATACCTTTTATTTCTACTTATACACTCACACAATGTTCATCGAGCACTTGCCATCACCAGGCACTGAATTAGATGGTGGGTACATAATAAGAAACACAATGGACATGCTTCCTGCCCTCATGGAGCTTACATTCTAGCTTAATATATGTTGAATTAATAAAAGTTTGGTTTTTTTTTAAACACAGCTACCTGTATGCACATGTATTTGTCATTGTTATTTTTTAAAAAAATTAGATAGGAAAAGAGAGTCACAGTTGAAAGAGCACAAGTTTTGTGTTATACAGCCCTGGATTCAAGTCCAAGCTTTTGTTTTTATTAGACTTCAGACCTTAGACAAGACATTAATCATCTGTAAGACTCAGTTCCTTACCATACCAGGCTAGTGTAAGGAAAAAATGAGATAATGCTATAAATTTTCTAGCACAAAAGTAGGCTTTCACCAAATGTTAGTTTTCTTTATGCCTTCACCCTGAAAAACAATAGTTTTATTTTTCAAGTACTTGGCCATATTTATATAATAATTTTTCACAAATAGTTCTGCAAACTATATATCTGAACCAGTAATATCACATATTTCTCTACCATGTATTTGTGTATTGAATTTCCTTTAGATGTTGAAGGTACATTCATTTGAGACATATATTGGACTCAGTCTTGCATCAGATACAGATGAAAATGTCTGCATCCAGAACTTAATATACTTTAATGTTAAATCAAACTTAATCAAAATCTATCAACATTTTAGAAGGCAATAAGAGCAAAAATATTGTTTGGCTTAGACATCAAAGTGAGTCACTGGAAAACATCAGCGTGGACCAATGATTTTAGTATTTTCTAAATAAAACATTCTCAGAAAATGTTAGATTAATGGAAAATGATTTCTAAGGCAACTAGCCTCCTTGACATGATTTCACTAACTGACGTGGTCTCTTTTGTGTCATTTTTCAAAACACATCACTTTTCTGTGATATCAGAGTGTCACAAAGCTCTGGAGTATTTCAAAATTCCCCTGTATAAAACATGCTATAAAATGCTTGCAGCATTTCACAATGAGATTTTTATATCATTAAAAAACCACAACAAAAAGGGAAAACCACAGATTTATCTTAATTAAACTCAAATTTCTGAGCTATAATTTTGTCTGAATAATTACAGACTGTGGTTAAAGAAGTGAAACCTTCTGCCTGTGCATGATTTTTGCCATAAAATGAAAGCAAAATAGATATTTATAATGGAAGTGCCTGCTCAGCCATAACTCTTGCATCGCTGTTCTAAAGCACTAATAAATCATTGGCAGATCTTCATTTATCAGCAATAGATCTGTCTTCTGTGATTATCAACCCTCTATGTTGAAGTAGGTAATCAAATCATTCAAGCACTTTGAGACTTAATATCTTGTAGAAGAAATGAAAAAGTTCATGTTCATGCATAAACAGAAGACAAATGTCTCTCTCTAGCCTGTGAAGCAGAAACTCAGGCAGTAGATAACTATTGAAAATGAAGCCTCGAAAGGAAAGGGTTTTGAAGGGTTATCTCCTGGAAGAAATATTTTTGAAATAATTTCTTGGGTGGTTGTATTCAGTTTGGTCATCCAAGGACAATTATGGATTGCTAGAATTTCAGAGTAAGGAAGAAATTTGTACTAACTAGAGGGCAATTTTCAATAATGTTTTATTTTCCATAACTTCTAATAAAACTCCCTTTGGTGGTAACATATATAACTGTTTCCCCAGATCAAATTTCAAAGTTGAAAAGTTCTTAAAGGTAGTATTCATTTTGACTTGAAAAATAAGCTCAATCCCTTAATTCAATAAAATTATATAACTTAGTAAAGCAAAATATGAATACCAAGAGGTTAAAAAGTAAAACTTTTTCCTGTAACCCCACTCCTCCTCTAATAAACTTACAAAATGACTTTGTTTTTATATCTATCTATCTCTGTAAATATATCTGTCATCTATGTAATCTACATATAGATATAATCAAAGCCTAATTTAAATTATATATTTTCTGTGATTTACAGTTTTTTTACATATATATATATGTTAACCTAAGTTTCTATATTAATATAAATAGTTTAACCTCAGCCTTTGTAAAGTCTTATAGTATTTAACAATATTGGTGTCCCTTATTTTTTTTTTCTTTTTTTTTTTGCGATACGCGGGCCTCTCACTGCTGTGGCCTCTCCCGTTGTGGAGCACAGGCTCCAGACGCGCAGGCTCAGCGGCCATGGCTCACGGGCCCAGCCGCTCCGTGGCATGTGGGATCTTCCCGGACCGGGGCATGAAGCCGTGTCCCCTGCATCGGCAGGCGGACTCTCAACCACTGCGCCACCAGGGAAGCCCTGGTGTCCCTTATTTTATTTAACCATTCATCGATTGATTAATGTTTACATGATTTTAATATATTACACATTACATTATAAACACTGCTACAGGGAACATCTTTCATGGGCATCTTTGTTCATATATATAAGCACTTCTGTAGCAAAAATTTTTTAAGGTATACCAAAGTCTGGAGTACCAAAGCTTATGCATTTACAATTTTGATAGATATTTCCTATTGTCATCAAGGAAGTTATCAATTTACAAATTAGCCTATTATTTCCAGTATAATTTATAACCAGGCCAAAAGTTTCAAAAACAGTCCTAAAGAACTGAAATTCATGCTTGCTCTTTGTCCTTGCAAACCTTAGCTGTGTCTTTTCCCTGCCTTTATAAGTATGGCCAATTGTTTTTATTGTATATAAGCATGGCCAATATTTTTGACTGGTAAATAGGGAATTAACAATTCAGAAATTTCTCATTGGGAAGGGAGGTTTTGTTATCAACTTTTGTGATTCTTTACAGAAGCAGGGATTCTGAGACAGAGACAGCAGTAGATAACACTATTACTCTTAAAATCCTGCTGCTATATTTAGCAAGATTTTGTCAAGCACTGAAATTGGAACTGGATTCCATTTAAAAGAAAGCAAATTATAGCATTTCCTCAAGCGAAATTCACACACAATGTTATATTACTGACTCCTGAGTGGTTTAAACTGCTGTCAACTCTTAGCTGAATTTGTCAAAAATATTTCATAGGTCTTTCTATGTGAGTTTTATATTTGGGGGATACCTACCATTTTGCTTACTTTCACAAGAATCATGTTTGTAATTCATTTTTCAAGCCCTGTGAAAAGCACTTAGTCTAATCTAGTTAAACTACCGTCTAGTTCAAACTATGTATGTGATTTTGTTTAGAAACTGGTATAACTATATATAAGCAATACAATGGAATCCAGGAGATCTGTATTTTAATTCTGGTTGTATCATTCACTAACCACAGCTCTCAAATGTTCTGAGTCACCAAAATGTTCTGGATACCAGTCCCTTATTTAATATAGTTAGTTGGATCAAGGGCTATTTTAGGTTCTTTCAGCTCCAAGAAAATTCTAAAGGCTAGATTTATTCTTTAATTCTAAAAGAATGATTTTTCTTTATACATCTGATTTTTCTTTGCTACAAGAAATTCTTCAAAACAGCCGTGTATCAAACTTTGTAAAAATCGATAAATGGCAATGGGAAATCATTTGATTTTCTTAAACAATGAAGCGCACCATGATCGTTAAGACCATGGACTTTTTTTTTTTAATATTTTTTATTAATTAATTTACGGCTGCATTGGGTCTTCGTTGCTGCACGCGGGCTTTCATTGCCGTGGCTTCTTTCAGTTTAAATGACCTATCTTTCGGAGACACTTGGTGAGGTAGTTTCTTCTCTTGAGAATCCTACTGAAATTTCTCATACTGATATATAGCAAAGCTTCTTAACTCTCCTTATATAATTTTGGAGAAAAAAAGCCAAATTCAGGCTTATTTATGAAAAAATATAAATTGGCATGATAACATACAGTAAGAATGAAATAAGACATAAATGAAATCTTCCATTAGGACTTTTTACATAAATGAATTGGATAAATATGGCTTATAGCATGAAATATATTTTTGTCTTGAAATTTTGCTTGTATCCTGGACTCAGAGACTTTGTTAAAACTGACCCTACATCTTTATCTCAGTCTATCAGGTTATGCCCAAACCATGTAGTGAGACAATAGTTCATTGTTTGGAGTATAAATGGTAGAAAATTTTAGGAGGAAAATTTAGGGCCATGAAAAAAAGAGTCTTAAAAATATTTATGTATTCTATCCAGAGAATTAAATTCAGGAATTCATGCTAAGAAAACAAAATAAAATACTCACCTTAAAAAATGTATGAACAAATCTATTTACCTTTCCATTTACTTATAATAAAGTAAACCTAGATGATCTAAATATCAATTTATCCAGTCTATAAAAGCTATAAAATCTTTATCCATTCAATGGATTGTTGTGAAATTATTATAAGTTCACCATCTAATATGAAAAAGTTTAATGATACATGACAAGAAGTTAAGATAAAAAGTAAGATACATATACTACATGATTTTCTCTATATCAAGCAAGGAAATATGTGTTCAAAGTGACTATATTTTCTTTCTTCCTGTGAGATATTATTACAGGTAATTTTACTTAGATTAAGAAGATACCTTTCTATATTTTCAGAATTTTCCATACATATGATATCTAAAATTAGAAAACTTTTTTGAAAGAGAGCTTACAAAGATCAAAATTCTCTGAAAGCAAAACAACAAAGAAATTTAAATATTCCTTTATACTGATACCTCACTATACTATATATTATGTTAAGTATGGGACACTACATTCCCTACTTAAAATTCAGACATTGCTATTCACTTGAAATTAAGCATTGCTGTTCTACCTTCCTTCTTCTACCAGACACTCATACTTCCTACCTGCCATTCCTGGCACGTGACTCATCCTAGGTACCCAGAATGATGGTATGTGTGGTTCCTCTCATTACCTGATTTGTCATTTCTTATATATATATATATAAATTTATTTATCCTCAGAAGGATGCTTACTTTTATTTGAGCCACTTGGCTTGGAACAGATTTTTGTCTTCCTCAATCGACCATATTTTAAATCAAACAATACCTACCACAACTTAGTCATCAGACAGGACCCTGGTTTCAAACCTCGACTTGGTTAGTGCCACATGTACAGTCCTGTAGGTGTCTCCCAGCGAAAGAATACAAAGTTGACTTGCATATCAGTGTCTAAAGATTTAAATGTTATACATCAAGGGAATGTATAACATTCATAACATAGAAAGTCAGGGTTCAAATTCTGTATTTGTAGACCCCTTGGCACATGAAGCTGGAACATGACAGTACAGGAAGGGGCAGTCCCTAGACTCCCTCTGGCACAAGAGAAGCGCTACTGACCCCCCACACCCCTCACCCCTCACTCCCCCACCACCCTCCCCTAAAATACTTCCAGTGGGCCACTCTGTAAACTTCATGCTTTTCCACGAGGGCAATGTAATCTGCCCTCTCAGCCTTGGAAGTGTGTATGGAGCACGTGGCTAGAAAAGGGGACATGTGCCCTGCACGCCCACTGCTTGGTGGCTCTCTGGACTCCTTGCCCCTGGTGGAAAACAACCAAAGGAGAGACTAAGTCAAGACCCTGAAAGGGCAGAGCTTCCTCAAACAAGTGGTACTAAGTCTGTGTTCTATTTAATTTGTTTAAAGTTAATGCAAGAAAATGTATCCAGAAGTGAAACAACTTTCCTAGTTAATATCACCAGCAATTAGGGGTTTACTATTTCTCTTTGTATTATGTGGTAAGTCTACATTATTACCTCTCAGCGTCCTTCTGTGTCCTGATTATCTGTCCACTGATCTGTGCTAACTCCTGCCTCATTCCCGACCCCTGAATTGACAGGAAATTAGAGGCTTCAGTTTCATAATTAAGGTTCAAAAGAATCATCCTACTATCCACTAGGAGAACAGAATTTGGGGCAGATACCATAATACTTCAAGTCACAATTTAATATTTATGAATAGCCAGATAATGGATTCTGTGAAGTCCCAGTGTCAAACCATTTTTGGTTATTTTATATTCATGATGCTTTTCAAGGAAGGTAAATTACTTACAGATAGTGGGTGATGTGGTTAATAAGAAGAAAAATATTTTAAATGAAATTTGAAGGGAAATTGCCATTCTATTTTATGTGTCTAATCACTTCTATTTCATCTTAGTAAAAAATAATTGATTCTAATATGTAACAGCCAGGACTGTGTTCTAGCATGCCTTATACTGAAAATATGATTTGTGGTATTGTGGTCATTCTGTAACCAACAGCCATTTTATTTATTTAAATTTCCCAGTGGACTCACTTGTAAAAAAAAATCTTTGCTGAAGCTTGTTGTAAAGAACTAGAATAATAGGGAACATACATTTATCCCAAGGAACTAGAAGAAAAACAGTCTAGGGAGAAGTATAGAAAAATGAAAGCAGCTTGAATTTGTATACTCATTATAAATATACATTGTATAAGTGTATACTAAGACAAGTCTAGCACCTTTGGACTTTGTGTTTTTAATCAGTTAACAGGAATCCTATATGTGTATGTATTTACATATGTCTTAGTTCCAGAACAAGGAGGTGGTCTGATAAGCTTCCATATGGCTTGATAAGCTTTTTCTAATATATGGACTGAGATAAAGAAAACAATGGCAGCAAAAAATACTTCTGATTTGACTCTAGATAACTCTTAATTGGTCAAGGGGTATTCTATTTGTCCATTAGAGTTCCCTCTAATTTTATGGACATTGGGGTTTTCTGTAGGTTTGTAGCCCACTGATATTCTCATTCTGCATATTTCCTGTGTCAGCCAAGGTTCTTGCTTGCCAGAAACAGGAAATATATTATCTTAAGAATGAAAGGATTCAAAAAAAAGAAAGAATTAGAGGAATTTATTGAATATCAACAGCATGGAATCCAACAGTGTAGACAATCTGCCTGGAAAATGAGTAGGAAAGAAGGCAGTTGTAAGGCAGATCCAAGGCATAGAAAGTACAATGCCATCTTCTTAACAAGAACATTGTGGCCAGGATGCCACATTGCAAGGCATCTCTGTCCACCCCTGTAGTTACAGAAATCAAATTCTCAGTCTTTGTGTCCCTCATTCCATAATAAAATCTATGAGAGAACCATTCAGGGATTTGAATTTTGGCCACATGCTGCCAGAAAGCAGACTATGGGAGAATCTTTCCACTTCATTTCTTGAGGAGGGAATTAATATTGCTATGTCCCTTCAGTATTACATATAATGAGAAGTCCTCTATGTAAGAAGGGAAATTCAGTGTTGGATAGCCCCAAATAACAATTATTTGCTATTTATTTCCTCTCATCACTCATTTAGGCTTAACTGTCCCAAATATACTTCCCTTTCCCCTCATTTCACCTTTAATCCCAGATTTATATGTCCAGTTTCCTGCAAGACACCTCCAGCTAGTTTTTCATTTATTCGACAACTATTTTTGAGATGCTACTATGTACTAGGTGCTGACACTTCATTCTCAACACCTTTGAAACTGAGCCCATCATTTTGCTCTCTTGCTCTTTATTTTCTACACTTTATTTCTGGGTCTGTGGTAACACCATGTATTTAAGATTCATCCTGGAGTTTTCCCTTTCCCTTCTCTAGCCTATTACCAAATCATTCTAATTTTAATTTCTTAATATTTCAGGAACATATTCCTTACTCTTTATTTCTGCTACTGTTATTGCCTATTACCGAGTTATATCACATAGCTGTAGGGCAACTTAACAGCTTTTGTCCAAATAAACTGAATTTTATTTTACTTTAATTTCTGCATTTTTGGTCATATTCTATGCATTAGTAAATCTGGTAGCATGTAAGTAGTCAAAGGAAATGAATTTTACATTATGCTTGTTAAAGGTTAATTAAAATTTAGTCAAAAGCTATTGAATAATTAAACCTACCAACAATCCCAAATTTTATTTTATGTCCATTTTCTTCCTGTTTTCATTTAAATGAGTGGTTATGAGAACTAGGAGAATAATTATGTAAATCTTAATGTCCCACGACATATATGCTCTGTCTAGGGTAGTTAATGACACTTATGTTTTCATAATTTATATTATTTACATTTTTGTTTCCAACACCAGACAGTTTAAGTCAAGAGCAGGTGTGGCCAGCTCTGCACTAGTTCCAGCATCTGGAACAAAATAAGAACTTAAACTGTTTTTGAATGAAAAGAACAACAGAAATCTGGCCAACAGGCTCATTTCCTTAAATCAAGCCAGAAATACCAGCCATTAGATATTATTCTCATCTATGTGTCAGTTTAAATATGAACTACATTGCTGATATAAGGAGGAATCTGAGCTTTTAGGCTTTCAGTAATTTGTGAGACATTTTATCTAGTTTCCTATTGCATATTATCTCCTTAGAAGAATTCCTCACTTTCATCAGCTCAAGCATAGCTATTAAATGAGCCACCTTCATGACCCCAAATCTCAAACTACAGATGTTAGATTTTCTAGGTGAAGTTCTCAGTATGGTTGGGGAAACTCTGGCTGTCCCAAGGAGATAGGCAGTATCTGTCCTTGTCCACAGCACAGGGGTATACACAGCACTATAACCATGTTGTATTTTATTTAAACTTGTGTTTCTTTATACAGAGGACATTATGCTGGAATTATTGGGGAAATCTCTAGCCTCTGAGTGTATAAAATGTAAGCAGAGAGATAAAATGTACCAAAATGTGCTTAACAGACCTCTTATTATACGGAAATGAACAAAAAATACACTTCCTCTTCCTTACTATATAAATTGACACTAGGCTTTAGCTCTGGCAAATTGCACAGATCATGTCTATTAAATGTTAAGTCTCCACATCCTAAAAGATATATCTGTCTCTCAGAGGATAAGACTACACTAATCCCCCCTTTAGGATTGGAAATGAAATTGAAAGGGCTCTCTGGAGGAATTTGCCCTATTGGTTTAGAGCGTAGATCTCATAAAGCCCTTTTGCTGCCAAGTAGGATTGCTTATTTTTCAAATGCAGAGGATAGGATAGACATAAACTATCCTTTCCTTCTCTTTACCACAAGAGTCTATGGTATTTGTAAGATGATATTTTTCAGTGTCAAAATCCAGTGTTCATAGACATTATAGATCTTTTGTCTTATGAGTAAGGGTTCCAAAAAGCTTTTCTAAACATATTTGCACCAATTTTAAGAAGTTCTAGAGAGCTATCTAGGGACAATCACTTTACATTAAAATATACATTTTTAATGTGTTTAATCCTTTCAGTGACAAAAATAAACATTTTAAGGGCGTGTTATGAAGGATTCAGAGAGTTATACTGTATTGTAAAAGACAATTAAGTGGTGGTCTATTTGTATAATTTTTCTGAAATTTTACATACTGATTTGGTAAACCTAAATTTAATTATTTTTTTATTAATTAATTAATTTATTTTTGCTGTGTTGGGTCTTCGTTTCTGTGCGAGGGCTTTCTCTAGTTGTGGCAAACGGGGGCCACTCTTCATCACGGTGCACGGGCCTCTCACTATCGCGGCCTCTCTTGTTGCGGAGGACAGGCTCCAGACGCGCAGGCTCAGTAGTTGTGGCTCACGGGCCCAGTTGCTCCGCGGCATGTGGGATCCTCCCAGACCAGGGCTTGAACCCGTGTCCCCTGCATTAGCAGGCAGATTCCCAACCACTGCGTCACCAGGGAAGCCCTAAATTTAACTATTTTAATAAATTGACACTCTTCTGTTATTTGCTCTATTTTCTACTCTTGATCATGGTGCTGCACCATAAACTTTGAGCACTGATGGCCATGGTTAATTTTACTTGAGAATTTATTAGCAGACGGACTGCAATTGGTACCCAAAACTTAATCAAATCAAAAACATATTTAAGTGCTGCAGTGTTCGTTGTGGCACTATTTACAATAGCCAGGACATGGAAGAAACCTAAGTGTCCACTGACACATGAATGGATAAAGAAGATGTGGCACATATATACGATGGAATATTACTCAGCCATAAAAAAAAATGAAATTGAGTTATTTGTAATGAGGTGGGTGGACCTAGTGTCTGTCATACAGAGTGAAGTAAGTCAGAAAGAGAAAAACAAATACCATATGCTAACACATATACATGGAATGTAAAAAAAAAAATGGTTCTGAAGAACATAGGGGTAGGACAGGAATAAAGACACAGACGTAGAGACTGGACTTGAGGACACGGGGAGGAGGAAGGGTAAGCTGAAATGAAGTGACAGAGTGGCATGGGCATATATACACTACCAAATGTAAAACAGATAGCTAGTGGGAAGCAGCCGCATAGCACAGGGAGATCAGCTCAGTGCTTTGTGACCACCTAGAGGGGTGGGATAGGGAGGGTGGGAGGGAGACGCAAGAGGGAGGGCATATGGGGATATATGCATACCTATAGCTGATTCACTTTGTTGTACAGCAGAAACTAACACAACAATGTTAAACAATTATACTCCAATAAAGATGTTAAAAATAAATAAATACATGTATATATCTCCACTCTAAAAAAAAATCATATTTAAGGTACAAATATCTTATCTCTTATGTGTGACTCTTTTAATTCATATTAATTACTCCATTTCCCTGAATAAGATAAAAATTAGTTTCTTAAAAGCTACCCTAGGGCTTCCCTGGTGGCGCAGTGGTTGAGAGTCCGCCTGCCGATGCAGCGGACACAGGTTCGTGCCCCGGTCCAGGAAGATCCCACATGCCACGGAGCGGCTGGGCCCGTGAGCCATGGCCGCTGAGACTGCACGTCCGGAGCCTGTGCTCCACAACGGGAGAGGCCACAACAGTGAGAGGCCCGCGTACCGCAAAGAAAAAAAAAAGCTATCCTAGGTATATATAGGAAAGACAAGTGATCTTAACAATGTTCTTCATTCCAATTCCTAAGTTTAAGTGGTTGTAGGAGGCTTTCATATATTTTACCCTCTAAAATCTCAGCTTTTTGTTACCCAACAGCACCTTCTGGGATAAGGGATATGCCTGCTAATGGCGTTATAAAACATTTCATAGACACCATTTCAAATTTATACAAAGAGGAAAAATACACAAACAGGTTTTAAAACAGGATAAAGTGTGATTAAGTCCTAAGATGAGCCAGGCGGTTTGAGGCTGGTAGAAGACACTCCCAGCACTTTGATGACAGGGGAAGTCTTGTTGGGCTGGAAATTAGTAAATTGATGTGAAATTACAAGTAATTAGCTCTAGCATTTTTCACAGACCCTCTGAAAATTAAAAAAAAAAAAAGCTGTTGGTTAATAGAAATAGTATAGTTGCTGAAAAATGTTTAAAATGACATAAATTAAAATGCTGTATGGTTTCATGGGTAGATATATATTTAAGGGTATTTTGAATGTGGAATTAGATCAATCAAAGAAAAAGCTAAATGGTGACCAACCCCTGGGCTCACAGTACCGATGTGTGTCCACATCAGTTGGCTGTGACCATTACTGGCTGGACATAGCTGCTCCTTACCTGGTTCAGCTTATTCACCCCAGGTTTGGAAACGCTGATGTGAGAGAAAGAATTTAGACCAACTTGAAATGTTTAGAAAGGACGAAGAAAAACATCATAGGTCTTTTGTGTTTGGTCTCTCTATTGACTGTCCAAACAACATCTCAATTCTTTGGATTAACCATACCTAAAATGTCTACTTCAGCATTAATTTACCACAAAGGATTACAGTGAACCTTAAACCAGCTGTTTTAATATCTTATATAAGTTACATATTTATAATATTTTTAAGAAATACAACTTATACATATATGATAATGTTAGGGGATGAAAAGATAGGATATGGGAGTGATAATGTTTAGGGCCATCTTCAATGTAAATTGGAAAACTTGAACTAATTTTAATATCTCCGTGGCAATTAACAACATGATAGTCACTAGTGAAGACATATGCCCTAAAATACAACATTTCTCAAAGTCAACAGCAAATTCTTCTTTCAGCAACATAGGTTTTTTCACATAATCCTGTCGAGTATACAGCGCTATTTGTATCCATGGTATTCTGAAAAAAAACTGAATGATATTGAGCTTTGAAATATAACTGGAAAAAACATGGAAAAAAGATTGTAGTAATAGAGTATTAACATTCTAAAGGACAATATTTATTAAATAGATTTGTAATTAAATATTAAATTCATATGATACTTGATTACAAGATATATCTGTTCTCCTAAAAACAAGCAGTGAAAAGATGTGGCTGCAAATTTAACTTAGTTGCCTGTATCTATAAGCAGCACACACTATTTTTTTTCCTAAAGGTAGGACATTAGATCCTCAAGACTCTGCCTTGAGATGATCAAAAACATATGGGAGTGACAAAATT
Source organism: Monodon monoceros (assembly GCF_005190385.1). Lineage (NCBI taxonomy): Eukaryota > Metazoa > Chordata > Mammalia > Artiodactyla > Monodontidae > Monodon > Monodon monoceros. Next base: position 87,103,131 of record NW_021703784.1, on the reverse strand, counting down.
GTTGTAAAAGCTAGAACAATTAAAAAAATATATTAAAATAATAGTCATGGTACATAACTTAGAATCCAATTTCCAAATTGACATTATAGTTGATTTAAGAAAGAGTATAAGAATGAGGATAAAGGTTACAATATGCACAGAATTTTCCAGAAAGAGTATTTAAAGGTCAGGAAGGAAATTTTGATAAAGACAAGTTAGGTTCTTTAGAGTGACTTCTTTCAATTAATAACTACTCTATGAAGCATTTTTAATACAAACTGTTATCACCAAAATATTTAAAAAATCAAAAAGACATCATTTTTATACTCCTCCTCATACCTACCAACTCTTCTCTTTGGACACTTTTTATCTCTTATTCCCTTCTTTTACCCTTCTCTTTACTCTTTATTTTATTATTCTTTCTTCTCTCATTTTATTGACTTAAGTTAACCAATGCCATACATCTCCAAGTCTACTTATACATAAGTAATAGTAAGCAAATTTTTAATGCAAATTTCCTTTCAATTCACGTAATTTCTAATTAATACAAGATATATGTCATATAATGAAAACGGTTCGTTATACATTTCTATACCATGTGTCCTTTGTGGCCACAGGAATCCTTTCCTTTCTATTTTACTACCATATTTTATCCAGATACAGAAACATACAAAAATCCTAAATGATTTTGCGTGCCAAATTTATTGCATCAACTTTGGAAGCTCAGAACTGGAGTTATAAACTCCATTGTTTACAGTAATATTAAGACCACTAGACTTTATTCAAATAACCTTACCAGAAACTCTGTTCATCTTTTACAATATTTTACATCATGAAGCTTAGACCTTGACTTGTGGTGAAACTGATTGCTGGTTCCTAAAAGTCCTCTGATTTACTAGATATTCACTCATTATTTGTTGTGTCATGTGACATTCAGCTAAATGTTCCGATTTGGCCATATCCTTCATTAAAATATTA